>NC_057804.1:437463099-437770925 GCF_018294505.1 Triticum aestivum | reverse complement strand
GGGGTACCTCTCTGGTGAGCCCCTGTCCCCGCTGCGGGTGGTTCTTCCTTAACTCCGGCGAGCCCCCCAACCCCTGAAAATTGACTGACCCAAAAGTCGATTCAGTCGACTGAAGTGTGGCTTAATCGAAGCAGAGCAGCAGCACGAGCGAGGGGGAGAGCAGCAGCAGTAGCTGGGCGAGCGAGTGATCGAGCGAGAGCCGGAGCAGCAGCAGTAGCAGTGCGAGCGAGCGAGCGGGAGCCGGAGCAGCAGTAGCAGATCCGACTGGTATGGCCGCCGCCGCCGAAGGAGCCTTGCACTGGGGAGAGCCGCCGTGGAGATGTCACCCGCGGCGCCGGCTTCAAGGTAGCCGCTCCATGGGGGTGCAGGATGGAGCACCGTCGGCGCCGGGAGGTCGAGTTAAGGAGAAGGTGCAATGTGATGAGTGTACAACCTCTTTGGTGGCGCCGAGTAGGCCTCGGCTTCCTCCGAGGAGTCGGTGAGGATGATGCGGTTCCGGTGGAGCAGGTTAAGGCGGCGCTGTGGGGATGGAGCAGCTGTGATAGACGGGGCGATCGTCGGAGCAGCTCCTCGGAGGTGGAGGACAGGGCGGCTGAACCGGCGAGACAGCGAGATGGACGACGGATCCTCTTCCGGGGAGGTGGACGAGGGACGTCGAGCTGTTGCGGTGGACGACGTCATCAGGGAAGAGGCTCCGGCTGGGCAGCGGTGATGTGGCGAATGGAGGAGGCTGGGGTTTCGCGGCTGGAGCGGAGAGGTTATGGCGGCCTGGGATTTCGAATGCCGAAAAGGGGGCGATGGGAGGGGGTGAAGCATGACTTAGGGACGCGCTTGTCCAAAATGTAGGGTGTGTTACAAAAGTACCCCCCACCGATTTGAACTAGCGGCCCTTTCGGCTCAGGGTTAGAAGGGGGATTTCACGTGTCGGGATTTGGTAGCTGGAGGGAGTTTTCGCGCACGTTGTAATTTCAGGATAGCAAGGCGCGGGTTGTGAAGGCGCCAGTTTTGGGAGCACGATATCTGAATTTTCGGGATATAACAAGACGCGAGTTGAATTTTAAGGACAATCCTAACATGTAGTAATATTGTACTTGTACGTACCAAATCAATTCGCACTTCCCTCAACCAAAAAGAAAACAAAAGAAATAAAACTATTCACACCACGCAAAGAGAGAGTCTTGCCCCGTTTTACTATACAAATGCTATACAAAGCTACTCCCTCCTTCCATCTATATAGGGCCTAATGTGTTTTTTGATGCTAACTTTGACCAAATATTAGAGCAATGATATATGACATGCAACTTACACAAAGCACACCGTTAACTTCGTCTGTGAAAGGTTCTTTCAATGATATAATTTTCACATTGTGCATGTCATGTACTATTAATCTTGTCAATAGTCAAAGGCGGTCTTAAAAATCTCATTACGCCCTATATAGATGGTAGGAGGGAGTATGAATCCATGTTATGTCCGATTAAAATTTTTCGCTTGTTGTATAATGCATGTAACCTACTCATACCAACATTTTAGTGCATTCCAAATGTCTATACTACCGCTGCAATTCGAACTAAATTTGAATTCATTTCTCTATTTCAATAAGAATCTACAATCATGATTGTTGCCAACTTCAACCATCATAGTTTCCTTGCTATCCGCCAGATATAAATCGAACAGCCTATAATGCAGGATGGCAGGGACACCATCATCAACAACTCCGTTTTTTATAAGAGTAGAGATAAAATATATTAAATGTAGTATAACATGTTCACAAACACACCATGTGTATCACCGTTATATATATTCACACATGCGTCGGTTTAAAACACTATGATAAATTCTTCAAATATCCGAATTCACTTTTTATAATGAAGTATATATGATCTCTATTAGTATTTTGCACCCACACAACCCTCTTATCTTTGTAGCTAGCACTAATTTTCTCTTGTCCATGCACACGCCCGCATCCCTCTCACCCTCCCTCGGCATTCTCTAGCTCCATCGCGCAAATTCGTCTTTTCACTTTAGGTCGTTCACCCACGGTGTGTGTAGGCCCCCAGCTCCTTCTTTACGACACACATTGATTGATATGCCTCTCTAGCCAGGTGTGCCTAGCACAAACACAAGCTTCCCCTCTTCTCTTGTCACCGCCCATGCCTCACTCCCACCACTCTTTTCATCGTTCTCGTACTCGCACACTCCTCCCCGCTCAATATAGTATGCCTCTCATACCACCTCCTACATGCATTCCTCTATCTCTATCCTTCTCCTCGTGCCTCGTTTGCTTTTAACACACACATGCATGTATACCGATCGATCTCCCAACATATACCTGGATCGACTTTAACTACCCCCCATCGATCGACGTACCTCACAAGTTATGTCTCTCCTTTCTCTAAGAAAGGGCGATTGATCTTCCTATGTAGTAATGTCTGCTTACCACAGCCACATCGTCCCCCCTCATCATTCGTGCATGCCTCCTGACCCGTCTCTCACATGCACGTGCACAGACAACAAGCAGCCATCTCCTCTCTTATTGATATTGCGGGCGTGCCCTCCATTTGTCTAGCAAGCCTATCCCACCATTTGTTAGAAGCAACTCCACTACCACCCCCTCCAACACTCTAGCTCTGTCTCTCTCCCAACCTTATTCCTCTCCTGCACATATGCATGGATGCTGATCGATCTCCCTTAATACATGAGGCAGATCGATCTCCTTAATACATGAGGTAGGCCTCTCTCCTCCTCCACACATATACCAGCCATTGTACCTCTATAGTTAATTGGGCCTCCCTCTTCCCCCACCACACACCGATAGTCGAGCGCTGCAGGTAGGTATCCATGCCACAGAGACAAACTGCACATGTCCCCTCTCACATTCCAGTAGGCCAGCCACTCTATATCTTTGACGTGGGCACACACAAATTCGATGGCACTCTTTATCGATCGCGCGCGCGCGCACACACACACACATCATCCCTCTTTTCGATTCTATGGACACCTCAAGCCGGTGATACCTCCACTCTCTTCTCGTGGATCGCCCCCTCTATATATATGTTATATCCAGGACTCTATTTCACACACATTGCATATGTTACATTTTTTGATTGACCCCCCCCCCAAAAAAACTCTCAAGAACCCACACACTATATCAATCTAGGTTTGTATCTCTCTCACATAACCCCACGTGTAGGTGGTGTACGTATACAAGAAGAGAATAGGTGCACCGTGCACGTACTCACGCTTCGTGCCCAGCCACACCCGCGCGGGTACACGGTGGAGCTCATTTCTTTACGAAATGGCATCCCACGTGCTAATTTGAACGCCTGTAGCGGTTGTTTACCTAGGGAGGTCATGTACCACGCCTGCACGAAACAAAGTTCAACTTGACACATTGCCGCGTTATTTTTAAATAAAGTTATAGCACTCAATGGCACATACACAGAATATAAAACGATTTTTATGGAGAAAAAGGTAGTCCGCTCACTATATACAATGAGGCCTTGGGTGCCTGGTTTGTCGCTCTTTAGAGTATCTCACACAAGGTTGCGGTGGCCTCTCTCTCTCACACCGTTGGTCATTGATCCGGCCGCATCCCGTCCGCCGGGGAAAGGGAGTGCGGTGGCCTCTCTCTCTCTCACCGTTGATCACTGATCCGACCGCATCCCGTCCGCTGGGGGAAAGGGAGGAAGTGCATTGTTTCTCCTTTTGACAGCGCCGAGGCAGCACGTCCCGATCCGCGGTACACGCCGTTCTCTCTGACCAAGCTCCGGTGCGGTAGGGCCTACGCCACCTACTCGCAGATTCTGCCCACCGCCGCTCACCTAGTTACATCCCGATGACCTCCAGGTATCCCCTCCGGCCTTGCTCCACTGCCTGTCTTCCCACGTTGCTGCATGTGGGTCTTCCATAGTTCTTTGCCCAAAACGTAGCTCGTCCAGCGTACTTTCCATATTGCATTCTCGTCCTCACACCGTTTTAGACAAACACAACCGTGTTGTTATATTCCCTTAGGGCAAGGAATATGCTTCTTTTTTGTCGTTGCATGTGTCATCTACTGTTATTGGCCAGTAATTGTTTCCTTTCTACCTATTTTTTGCAAACAGCGCTATCCATTTCACCTCGTTGCTATTGCGACCTTTTGGTGAACTGCACAAATCACTTTTTTCTTAAGAGTGTTTTGTGCAGTTGTACTAAAATGTCACATGGGCAACGTCTCTACATTTCAGTGCGACTGCACAAAGGGAGATTGGTTTTGCTCTGTCCTCCTCATCCAACTCCGAGCCTAATCTTCTCCAACTAGTTAGTCTTAAGAGAGACTGCAAAGGTGACCGGCTTCTATTTATGTGTTTATTGTTTCATCAGTAGTCCTCTATTATCGTAATCACACTTAATATCTTTGGAACAAGGACGCTTAGCTCTATTTTAGTGGAACTGCACAAATTTGATCGGAATGTTGCATGCTCCAGACAGCTACTTTTTTTTCCCAACATGCCTTGTTGATTTAGACAGAGCTGAGGGGACGTTGCTGCCAATGAAAGCATGGATCCATTTTAATTTAACACCTTCTCACAACTCTGTCTTCAGTTGTGATGTAATTATTAGCTCTGATCTGCTAATAATTGACATGCATTAGCAAGGAAGTTAGTTTTTTATTGTTTCCGAAAGAGCATCGATGGCAAGACATGCGAAACAGAAGCTGAAAGCTCACACCATTGTACAATTTCATGTTTCGCTGGAAAATTATTTGTATAGTACGTCAATTATGTAAACAAATGATGGAAGCTTGATATCATTGCCAGAAGCCTCTTCATCATCCGGGTCCATGTGCCATGTACAAAATTATACTCCTTCGTTCCTAAATATTTGTCTTTTTACAAATTTCAAACGGGCATATTTTAGAGTGTAGATTCACTCATTTTGCTTCGTATGTGTACTCCCTCCGTTCCTAAATATTCTATTCGTCTTTATAGAGATTTCAGCAAGTGACTACATACAGAGCAAAATGAGAGAATCTACACTCTAAAATATGTATATACATTCGTATGTGCCAGTTGATTTGGAATCTCTAAAAAGACAAATATTTGAGTATTCACTCGTTGAAATCTCTAGAAAGACAAATATACTCTGGAGTATATTTAAGAACCGAGGGGGTAGTGCACAACCGCATGGGAGACTCAGCCTGGTCGTTGCACCGCATTAATAGTGAGTAATGAGCAGTCAAATCGTAAGGCCCACCTTTCCCACTGTAAGTTTCTCTGAAGAAGCAGCCATCAATACGCTCTTCTTTGAATTCGCTCATACTACTCCATCCGTCACTGTTTATACAGCGCGCTTCAGAAAAAAGAAAAAAGATCTGTGGGACCAAGGCGACTAGCGATCGGCCTGAAAAATAGCATTGGTAGTTATAGCACGGCATCTATTACTAGAGGGAATAATGCGTACACACATGCATGCAGTGCTTCCACCCCGGGTACACACATGCATGCACTTACTCCACTCCGTAGTTACATGGAGAGAAAAATGTGGACTTGATTGCGGTTACCACGCCCTAATTAATTGAGCATTAAACCAAACGCGTCTAAAGTCTCTCTGGTGGTGGAAATAAATTGAGAGAAATGCATCATAATGAAGCGCGCCCTGTAAACTGTGATGGAGGGAGGAGTAGTATGAAGGTTCAAAACCAAGTACGCGTATGGCCAGTCGGTCAACGCACCTCCTCTTGGCATATCACTGACATGTGGGACGGGAGTGTGAGCAAACCGATCTCAATTGACGGCAAAGAGCCAACCCGCCGTTCCTTGAGAGAGACGAGGAGCGAGAACACACAGACGGGTTCACATGGAGGCCAAGATATATTCGAGCATGGTTGGTTGATCGATATCATTCATTACATGTTGGGCTGCCATTTTCCGCCCTTCTCCAGAATAAACGTGTACTTTATCAGAGATAAAAAGAAATAAGAGTACAAACGCTCCACCATGCGGTTCTAGTAGTAGTACTACTCGTACTACTTTGCTTGGCTCTTCGCTTCTTCGTGAAGTCGAACAATGATGGTACTCCGCATGTTGGGTACTACATTGTATGCCTCTGACAATCTGACACCGAATGGGCTGATGCATGTCCACCGAGGGTAGGTTGCCTTAGTCAAAAGGCGTAAGTGAGCTTCACCTTGTCCTGCAAGCTTCTCCTCATTCTGTGAGTTAACGGGACACACCAAAAAGTAGTGCTAGTCCATACTCCCTCCTTTCCGGTTAATATGGCTTAATCTTTTTTGCCGGTAAATGAGAGAGCTTTATTCATATATAAGCATTCTTAGGACGATCAGCCAAGACACTGGTCACTAGGAAGTGAGGTACCCCGCAAAAAAAGAAGTAGGAAGCGAGGTGTTTCATCAAGCCAGCTCTCAGCCACATTCAAAGTGCAGCAAGCATGGTTTGCACGAAGATGCGCCGCAAGGTTTGCTGACTTGTTTACATGCTGAATAACAAAAAAGAGGAAATATTACCGAGCTCTACTATTTGTAACAGGATATGAGCCAGAATTAAGCGAGAATTGTGGCGAGTGTTCCATGCAATCAACTTCCATTATCACATGCGAGAACCCTCGAAGAGAACCAAATGTGTTGAAGATTGCTTTATCACATTTTAAAATTATAATAAGAGTGCAGACACTCCTCCATCTGGTTCCTAGTACCAGTATAGTACGTACCTTTATAGACTATATTAATAGTACTAGTACTAGTAAACTTTGCGCTTGGCTGTTCGCCTATTCGGTAAGTCGAACAATAGTAGCACTAGTAGTATAGTGTATCCTTCTGGCAATCTGACACCGAATTAACTGTTGCACGTCCACCGCCTAAGCGAGGGATAGCTTGCATTAGTCAAAAGTTTCTCCTTGTCCTGCGGGCCACCGTGCGCAAGTAATGCTAGTACATACTACCTCCTCTCCGGTTAATATGGATTAATTTCAAACGAGATAAATACACTGTCTGTCACTATATATTTGTAAAAATACGGTCAGTGGACTTCATAATACGCTCATTGCGCTCAATATATATATTTTCCGGTGTTTATATGGTTACTAGCTCACCCTGACTGAGTATGTGTGTGCATGCATGTGTAGGTTGAGCACTTAGCGTGACCGTGTGTGTTCCGTCGTGTGCTCGGACATGCATGCATTAGGGCGTCACGCACGTTTTTGCGTCCATGTGTACGTGTGACTGTTGCATACACGTAGGGGGAGTACGTGTAGGGGCCACTAAGGAGCAGTCAAATCACATAGTAAGTTAGTCGGCAGAAGCAACCATCATTTCACTCTTGAATGACACGTACGCAATATAAAATGGTTGATATGGAAAAAACCACTATATATACACTAGCATGAGCCTAAGCTACAAGCTTGCTTGCTAAGGTTGCTCTCTTCACAAGAATAGAACGACGGGCCTGATCCCGCAGCTGGGGGAAGGGAACAATGTTTTGCGTAGACGCGGTCGACATCGGCGAGGGAGAAAACCCACAGTCGGTGCATCCCAATCGGGGGTCACCGCGGTATGGGCCATTGCCGCGTCCCAACCGCCCTTCTAGCTACAGCCCGACGTCCCAGGTAGTCCATCTTCCTTTTGGAGCCGGCTTGCTCCACTGCCGTAGCTCCATCTCCATGTCGATCTTTCTCTACTTCTACCGGCTTCTACTTGTGATGAGTTTATGTCTCATGAAATAGTGCCAGTAGTATTATTCTAATCACACTTCTTCAATATCTTTGCCATCAGGGATGCTCAGGTCGATTTTAGTGGAACTGCACAAAAGCATGTATGATCCGAGGGTGCCAGTCGTCTTTCCTTCGACATGTTCTACCTGGCCAGGGAATTAAATCATGTTTAGGGTTTAGGGTTTAAGTCGTAGTGACCCCATCAGTAGTTTTTCTTTCGTACATGCTCTCACAACTTTTTTCTTTAGTTGTGAAGTAAATATTGGCTATGATCTGTGAATCATTGAGATGCATCAGCATGCGTGCTAGTTTTCCTTTGTATTTGATGGAATGTTGTAATGGGGCAACCTTGGAATAGGAATGAAAATGGAGTGGAAAGTTTTTGTTTTTCCGGAGAAAAAATGGAAACAGAGAGAAACCAACGTTTCGTTTCGTTGGATCGCACCATCGAGCAAAACCAACATTTAAATCACGTCTGTCGTGTTCGTGTCTCACCCTCCTCCACGGCTCGACCCCACACGGTCGCTCGGCATGCCACTCACCGCAAACCGAGTATACGATAACTTTCTCGCCTGCTTGTCGATGGATCACGCCATGGAGTACTACTAGCACTACTGGAAGAGATTGACGAGTTGGGGGAGGACAGCTAGCTGTAGCATGGACTCCCAAGAACTTTTTACATGCATGTTGTAGCCGGCTATTGCGACCTTTGAACATGGAGCAGCCGCGTGCACCCGAAAATGGCGCAGGCGACGCTCTCTCAGCCGGCGTGCCGCTTCAATGCCGGCGCCAATGAGAGGTCACGTCCGCTCTAGCCGAGCATGAATGTGGCACTGACCATTTCGGGCGGGAAGCACGCGCGGGTGATGAAGAGGGTTCGGGTTGGTCAGGACCGGCCGTGGCAGCGGTCCGGACGTGCGCAAAAAAGAGATGTTGTATGTTAATATTGCTGCGTATATAATTAACAACGTAAATAATGTGCCAGTTGGACAAATATGATTGGAGATGGAGATGGAAATGGAATTTTACGTAAACACGGATATGCATGTCTATGTCTATGTGTGTGTGCGCAATGACTCTCGCGACCTGGAAGTGGGGGCGTGTTTTTGATCGAGTTTTCTTTCTTGGTACGTTAGAAAATCAGTTTGTCTAATTCACATCTAGATGGTAT
Organism: Triticum aestivum; assembly: GCF_018294505.1. Classification (NCBI taxonomy): domain Eukaryota; kingdom Viridiplantae; phylum Streptophyta; class Magnoliopsida; order Poales; family Poaceae; genus Triticum; species Triticum aestivum. The sequence continues at coordinate 437,762,047 of NC_057804.1, read as the reverse complement.
TTAAGGATATCACATCTAAGCTCCCACAAGTATTTAATGTAGCAACAAGAAACAAAAAAAACTAGGACAAAAAAAATAGACCACAAACAAAGTGGACATCAACTTAGATGTGACATAACTATGTCACATCTAGATGTGTCCTAGACAGACCCTTAAAAAATTGTCCGCCAGTTTTCGTTTCTTTTTTCTGGGAACGCGTGTATTCTATTCAAAACCACTGCTATGGAGAGATTTTTTGACTCCATTATAGCCTCTTGTTTGATAGAGTTTCTCGCATCTCGCTCTCTCACCCTCTCCATATCAAATGAACATGAAAGTGTCCAGTCTATCTCTCTCCTCACCGGTGGTCACAGAACCGGCCGAATCCCGTCCGCTGCGGGAGGTGAGGAGGTGCAGCGTTGACATTGTCGCCGTCGGTGACGGAGGGAGCCCATGTGCACCATCCTCTCGGAGCCGGCGCTGGCGCGAACAAAGATCCTCCGCGCCCTTGTTCGCTGCCGTCGTGTGGGCAGATCCCGCCCGCCCGCCTAAACGACATCTCGCCCACCTGAGGTATAACTTCTTGTACTTGTCCATCTCCCCAGGTTGCTGCGTGCGGGTTTTCTTCTATGCAACTACTCCCCAGCTCCCCATGCATAGTAGCTAGGGTTCGTCGGCTGGTCCAACATCACCTACTAGTACTATTATAGAGGAAATGCCACTCTAAAAGTTGTCCTGATTTATGCCTCGGTGGAGGTATACATGTTGTTCCGACAAAAAGTACATGGTGGTTGTGTGGTCACTGTCCATATGGTGGTAGTACTATCACTGGTTAAATGAAGAAATGCTTTTTTTCTCGGGTATCCTGGTTTAGTTCCCATCAAGATATAATTATGATGCTTCTGTTTGTTGGTGTACTTTTCATTAACCCTTTTTTATATTTTTGGAAACAGCGATGCGTGTCTCCATACCCGGGCATGTCTTCCTCAATTTTAGTGGAACTGCACAAAATTGGATGGCCATTGTTGTTCCGCCTCACTGTCCTCTGCCACGTGGTTCTTCCTTCCTCGAGTTTGATTACTGAGAAGAAACAGACCACAGTGAGGATTTGTCAAACTTCATAGGTGCCTCACCCAAACTTGATTCCAAATTGATGATGCATCACCACGGTGACCTATCGATGCTCATGATTGCGCCTCATGGTTGCATCGGCTGGTGAAGCTGATCGATTTTCAATGAAAAACAAGCTGTCTTCCATCAGTGCTCTTTGCTTGTTACGCACAAACATGATATCCTTCGTCAGTTCACCTTGGTTGCGTCGGAGACGCAGTCATCTTTCACGTTGGTGCAATTTTATCACACAATTGGCTATGAACCAAATGTTTCCTCGAAGAAGGATCGACGTTGGTACTAAGAGCATAAGTTTTGTATTGATTTGTAAGCCTTCTCACAACTTTGTCTCCAGCTCCCCTGTAATTTTATTTGTCCATCTATTAACTTTGATTTAAAAAATGGTGTGGACTAAAAACCCGGATGGACGTAGTAGCCCTCCATTTCTATTTACTCTGCATATTAGATTTGACTGAAGTCAAACTTTGTAATACTCTCAAACCTTTCTGATAATTGAAATTAAATTCTTTATTTGTACACACTCTCACATGTTTCCGATAATTTGGCGCATGTGTGGTTGTTCACTTAAGGGAGGGTAGTGTACCACATGTGAAGGACAGGAAGTGCGACCAGGACGCGTGGGCGTGGATCGTTAGTTCATCGGAAGTAGTACTAGTTTTCTTTGTTGTACATTAAATAAAGAGTTTCGTTTCGTACTTACACAATTTAAAATGATTGTTATGGAGAGAATAACAAAACCACTCCACTATATATTAGTCATATACACACGAGAGTACTATGTGGACGCAGGTTCATTGACTTAGTGCACCTGCCTTTGGGTTTATGATAGGTGGGCCCAAAATGTGGCTAGCTCACCTGTCATACAGCCAAAAGCAGATGGAGTGAAGGCACCGGAGCTCAGTCCGTACTACATTAGTATATATATAAGTGGGAGCCTCAGAGCTTGTTTGCTAGGGTTTGCACTCTCCACATGCTCGCCGCAATACATATATGTTACACGCTAGAGGCTCAGCGTTCATTTGCTAGGGTTTGCTATATTCACAGTCTCTCACCCTCTCTTCACCAGATCTAAACAAGACTGCGTTGGCCTCTTGTCTCTCTCTCCCCCCTCACAGCTGGTGAAGGAGGCGTCCGTATCCCGTCGCATCAGGAAGGGGAGGAGGTGCAGCGTTAACTCTATCGCCTTCGGCGAGGGAGGCAATCCACTGCCGGCTGCGCTGTCCTCTTTCACCCAGCGCCTGTGTGGGAGGGCCACCGACCCCTTCTTCCTCGCTGCCGTACATAGTGTGGGCAGATTCGGCCTCCCGCCGCACGCCTTGCCACATCCCGATGACCCTAAGGTATAAGTTTCTTTGAAACCGTCGTTGCTCTAGCTGCATGTGGATCTTTTTCGATCTGTAGTCGAATCTAGGTCTTGGTTCAAAGAGGAAAGAAAGGTGTGGTGGGTGGAGCATGAATCTAGGACGTGGTTCAATGAGAAAAGGAGGGAGGAAAAGTAGTATAGACTAGCTATCCAACCGCTTTGTTGGTCGAAAAGGGGAAAAGGGGGTAACCCAATACACACATCTGTAAGGAACCGATCTCTTTGTTGAAAAGGGAAAGAAACTGGGGGGGTCGGTAGTTTGTGCAGGACTAGATTTGCTGCCCTCACATAGGAAAAAAGTTCAAAGAGAACAAATATAGGACCAACACAGATATGCTGCTTGGCTACATACTCTGCATCACCCATTTATATGTGTGGACGCACATGGTGCTAGCATGTCCCATACAACTATTTTGCTGTTGTTAATCTAAGAATGCCGCCGGAAAATTGAAGCAATGCCACTGTTAAAAGTAAATTACATTTTTTAACGAATGTTGTTTCAAGAGAGTGTCTCTGTTAATATGAATCAATGCAACCATTTTAGAAATGCTACTATCCTACTTTGTTTTCCATGCAAGATAAGTTAGATGCTTCTTTCTGTCACCGTTTGTTTCATCCTCCTTTATCGGCAAGTAATTGTTTCCTTTTTTGCCTCTGTTAAAACAGGGGTATCGATTCAACTTGTTGCTATTGCGACATTTTGCTTCGCTACTCGAAACACTTATGTTCTAAGAGTGTTTTGTGCAGTTCAACTTGAATGTCACACCGGTGACTTTGCTTAATTTTGGTGGAACTGCACAAAAGGAGATCGAGATTTGTTTCCAGTGTTCCTGTCGAGTTGTTTCAAATCTTGGTCTCAACCACATGATATCTATTCAACTTGTTGCTATTGCGACATTTTGCTTCGCTACGCGAAACACTTTGCTTGATTTCAGTGCAACTGCACAAAAGGAGATTGGATTTCCTATTCGTGTTAGCAGATTTGTATTTTATCCTAGTGTTCTCATGAAAGGTCAGTATAGACCTTCATCCACATGATTGTGCAGTGTGCTTTGAGATGTTCTGATACTTGTATTGGTACTGTTTTAACTAAATGTTGAATTGAAGCTATTGTATTGTTGTCTTTTCCCATTAAGTAATGAACAAAAATGGGACCAACCCAGACATGATGCTTGTTGCTTTGTTACAACAAACTCTGCATCACCCCCTCTATAAGTAGATGGAAGCACATATTGTTGTTGCGCCCACTCTCCCCTGGAACTGTTTATGCTTTTTGTTAATCTAATGCCGCTGGTAAAATTAAGCAATGCCACTCTCAGAATTAATTAGCTACTGAATCTTAGTTCAAAACTGCAACACTTCTTAGGAATGGTACTATCCTGCTTTGTAGTTCTTTCTACATGTTTAACCAAGGTATTGTTAAGATAATGTCTCTTTAAAAATGAATCAGTTGCATTGTTTTAGGAATGGTACTTTTCTGCTTTGTCGTTCTTTATACATGTTGAACCAAGGCATTGTTAAGATAATGCCTCAGTTAATATGAATGAATCACACTGATGGAGAATTGCTACTCTCCTACTTTGTTTCCCATTAAGACAAGTCATCAACCGTTATTTCTCAGTAATTGTTTCCCTTATACCTATTGTTGCTTATAGGGATATCAAAATTAAAGCTTGATTTTATTCCGACTTCGATTTTAGTTGAACTGCACAAAAGGAGCCAATGTGTCCAAGGCAAACTGCTGCGTTACTGGGTCCAGTTGGTCGTTCCACTTTGCAGAAAGAGGCAGTCACTGGATGCGGTACATTACAGAAGGAATGACCGAGAAGCTTTATAGAGTATTATTAGACACCAGTGACATGACTAGTCTACAGAGACCATTGGCAATTTAACAACACGTGGAGTGCCCTGGGCAAAAAGTGCCCAAACAAGTACAAGAAGCTAAGACAGGACACGATCATAGGCATTACATATTTTGAATGGTAAAAGCTTATCAAAGTTTAATCATTGATGTTAGCAACAAGACGTTAGTTTAATATATTAGAATTGGAAAACCTTGTCAAAATTTGCTCATTGATGTTAGCAAGAAAATGTTAGTTTAATATATTGGAATTGGAAAACCTTGTCAAAATTTGCTCATTGACGTTAGCCAGAAGACATGCATTTGATATTTTTGAATGGGACGCCCTTGCTGTGAGTAGCGTCGAGTGTTTTTTCCTATTCCTGTGTTCAGTTTAGAAGTAAATAGTTACTCTGCTGAGATATTCCTGTGTTAAGAGTTTGTTCTGAATATTGTCTATGTAATGCCAGGCCTTGTGTTTGATTGCAAAGTTGAGTTTGGAATGTCGTGGCATGTGACATCACGAGCTGTTCACCATGCCTCCTGAGAATAATGCTTCGTATTGTTTTGCATGTCGATCTAATGCCAGTGATTTGCTTGTTAAGAAGATCATCCTCTTCTGTTGTTTTCGTGCGTAAGAAGTTCATCGTCTGATGTTTCATTCATAGCCAATACGACATGTCGGGTTGGTTAGACGTGAAACCATATGATCTTCTGACCAACTCATGATATTAGGCTGTGATTGGATCGTCGTTTTCCAACCAAAACCGCTTGTAAAACTGATGCTTGTAAATTAAAGCAGATGGTCTCGGGCGAAGGCGCTTGGTTGGTCTATTTCGACTAGTAAAATATAGGAAGTACTTCACACACGATAAAAATGCTGAACGACACTCAGACGATTGCTAATCCAGCCGCTAGCTGCTGTTTCAGCCTTGCCCATGGATGGCATGATATGCACGTCGTGCATGTATCGTCTAGTAATGTCGTCCATGTAGCAATGCTCATAAAATATACACTGGTCTCTCAAATTACACGTGTAACCCGCTGGTTTTACTTACAGACCTAGGGCCTTCCGATGACGAGTAAATTACACTTGTATGTTAATACAAGTTTGAAATAAACCAGAGCTCCCAAGCGCAGCCTTACTATTTCATGCCGTCTCAGTTTCTCAAAGGTGCTCTAGGTGTCCGATGATCCTGGCTTCCTGAATGAGCAGCGGGCGCTGTATCAAACCTCCGTAGGGCCCACGAGGCCCTCTCCGTTGTCCTTCGAGTTGTTGCGCTCGTCGTGGTGCCGATCATTGTTAACATGGTCAACGAACATGAGGATTTAGGAGATGACTTTGTTTTGACTGGATGACACTAGGGACCCACTAGGGCCATAGCGGTACGTACGCAAGTGCCTCCTTATTATGTACAACTATATTTTTTTTTGCTTTCTCCTAGTTTCCTGACATCACGGTCCCACACCATTGTCAACCTATGTAGTCAATATAACCAGAGAATTGCACAAGGTGCAGCCGACAGCTGGCACCAAGTATCTCGAGCAGTATTTGTGTTTTTGAGGCGTCAGCACTGCAGAGTTTTTCTTGGCGATGATTTCGTTGTTGTTCAGAGGAGAGCAGGGTATTAACTGGGTGGGCTGTGGCCCATCTAGCCCAGGCCAGATATCCACCCCAGATACTACTTTTTTCAAGATTAAAATGGCTAGCCCAGCTATACGTCTTTTTGAGGAATACCCAGGCAAGGTCAACTTGTTATTCTCCGCCCCACTGGGCTGCAAATCTTTCCTAGGAGGGATGCATTAGGCTTAATAGGAAAATGGGCTTTAAAAATAATAAATGGGATGTAATTATAAAAACTGGGCAGTAACTATAAAAAATGCACCAAACACGAAATTAGTTTATAAAATATTATTTATGGATTTTGAAAATCTTAAATTTTCATTGTTGCGCGCGCAATGTTTCGTTGGATTTTTACGTAATACAAATTTATATTTAATCTGACTAGAAATTTCGGGATAAAAATATTTTGGATCACATCAAAATGTGGGAAATTTTATTGAATTCTGTCTTCAATGGTTGGTTGAAATTATTAATCGTTGTCCTAGCTAGAAAATGGGTTGTACTTTTAATAAATGGGCTATTGTAAATTCCATTAGAATTCAAAAATGGGTTGTACATTCTTAAAAAATGCAAATGGGCTATAAGTTCTCTGCCACACACTTGTGGGCCTACTAAGTGACGCGTCCCTAAAAAAATAAGTTGACGCGTATGCAAGGCTTTGTCAACTTATTATCGTCAACACACGGTTCTAGCAGCAGTGGCCGTTGGATGTCTATCCAACGGATGTCGTGCTTCTTCTTCAATCTCGGATATTCTTAGTTTCGGCCGCCCAAAAAATGATTCCTCCCCCTGACATCTGGGGCGCACCGTTTCGGAGGCTGACCTGTGGGCCTACTAAGTTGGAGCGTACCAAGGGATTTATCAACTTAGTCAATATAAACGATTCTAGCTTCAGTGACCGTACGATGTCCATCCAACGGCCGTAGTGCTTCCTCAACCTCTGGTCTTCTTGGTCCAGCCGCCCAAAGCAGCGCCGGTCGTGCCGCCTACTCCTGCCTCCCGTGGCTGGCTGTGCTGCCGCGGAGGCCTCACCGCCCCCATACTACTCCCACCGCTGGCCAGGCCATCCCTCCACTCACCCACACCCCCTATTATTCTGCGGCAACGGCAGCCTCACACCGCAGCCGAACCAGTGAACCCTCGTACTCCTCTCGGCGCGGGCTTCCACTGCTATGTCTTCCCCGGCTCCGCGTCGTCCCCTTCCTAGGCGTCGCCATCGTCCACCGCCCTGGTGCTCTCGGCGCGGCGTGGTCAACATGGTCAATGATGGACTTCCATCGGAAGAGTACTGTACGTGAAGAGGCTGACAGGTGGGTCCATAGCGGCCGCAAGGAAGTGCCTCCTTATTACACGCAAAATAATTATTCCTCCACCTGACAGCAGGGACCCACCAGACGGGCCACTTTATTTCGCGAAAAAAACGTTTCCCCCCTGACTGCTGGTACCCACTGGACGGGCCACCGTATTTCGCAAAAAAACATTCCCCCCGCTGTCAGCTCGGACCCACCGGAAGTGCCTCTTTACTACGCACAAAAAAATGAATACTCCCCCTGCTAGCTGGGACTCACCTTGGTGGGAAGCTGACTTGTGGGCCTACTAAGTTGACGGGGACGGAGGGCTTTATCAACTTAGTCAATATGAACGATTCTAGCTCCAGTGACCGTACGATGTCCATCCAACGGCCGTAGTCCTTCTTCGACCTCTGGTCTCTTGCTCCAGCCGCCCAAAGCAACGCCGGTCGTGCCGCCTGCTCCTGCCTCCTGTGGCCGGCTGTGCTGCCGTGGAGGCCTCACCGCCTCCATACTACTCCCACCACTGGCTAGGCCATCCCTCCACTCTACTCACCCACACCCCCTATTATTCTGCGGCGACAGCAACGCAGCCGAACCAGTGAACCCTCGTTCTCCTCTCCGTGTGGGCATCCACTGCCGCGTCTTCCCCGCCTCCGCATCATCCCCTTCCTAGGCCTCGCCGTCGTCCACCACCATGGTGCTCTCGACGCGGTATGGTCAATGTGGTCAACGACTGAATTCCATCGGAAGAATACTGTACGTGAAGAGGCTGACAGCTGGGTCCATGGCAGCCGCAAGGAAGTGCCTCCTTATTTTGCAGAAAATAATTATTCCTCCACCTGACAGCAGGGACCCACGGGACGGGCCACCAGTATTTCGCAAAAAAACGTTTGCCCCTAACTGTGGGACCCACCCGATGGGCCACCGTATTTCACGAGAAAAACGTTCCCCCTGCTGTCAGCTCGGGCCCACCGGAAGTGCCTCCTTATTACGCACAAAAAAATGCATACCCCCTGCTAGCTGGGACCCACCTTGGTGGGAGGCTGACTTGTGGGCCTACTAAGTTGATGGGGATGGAGGGCTTTGTCAACTTAGTCAATATAAACGATTCTAGCTCCAGTGATCGCACGATGTCCATCCAACGGCCGTAGTGCTTCTTCAACCTCTGGTCTTCTTGCTCCAGCCGCCCAAAGCAGCGCCAGTCGTGCCGCCTGCTCCTGCCTCCCATGGCCGGCTGCGCTGCCGCGGAGGCCTCACCGCCTCCATACTACTCCCACCACTGGCTAGGCCATCCCTCCACTCCACTCACCCATAGCCCTTGTTATTCTGCGGCGACGGCAGCGCAGCCGAACCAGTGAACCCTCGTACTCCTCTCCGTGTGGGCATCCACTGCCGCGTCTTCCCCGGCTCCGTGTCATCCCCTTCCTAGGCCTCGCCGTCGTCCACCGCCGTGGTGCTCTCGACGCGGCATGGTCAATGTGGTCAACGACTGAATTCCATCGGAAGAATACTGTACATGAAGAGGCTGACAGCTGGGTCCACGGCAGCCGCAAGGAAGTGCCTCCTTATTACGCAGAAAATAATTATTCCTCCACCTGACAGCAGGGACACACCGGACGGGCCACCAGTATTTCGCGAAAAAAATGTTTGCCCCTGACTGCTGGGACCCACCCGACGGGCCACCGTATTTCACAAAAAAAATGTTCCCCCTGCTGTCAGCTCGGGCCCACCGGAAGTGCCTCCTTATTACGCACAAAAAAATGAATACCCCCTGCTAGCTGGGACCCACCTTGGTGGGAGGCTGACTTGTGGGCCTAATAAGTTGATGGGGACGGAGGGCTTTGTCCACTTAGTCAATATAAACGATTCTAGCTCCAGTGATCGCACGATGTCCATCCAACGGCCGTAGTGCTTCTTCAACCTCTGGTCTTCTTGCTCCAGCCGCCCAAAGCAGCGCCAGTCGTGCCGCCTGCTCCTGCCTCCCGTGGCCGGCTGCGCTGCCGCGGAGGCCTCACCGCCTCCATAGTACTCCCACCACTGGCTAGGCCATCCCTCCACTCCACTCACCCACACCCCTTGTTATTCTGTGGTGACGGCAGCGCAGCCGAACCAGTGAACCCTCGTACTCCTCTCCGTGTGGGCATCCACTGCCGCGTCTTCCCCGGCTCCGTGTCATCCCCTTCCTAGGCCTCGCCGTCGTCCACCACCGTGGTGCTCTCGACGCGGCATGGTCAATGTGGTCAACGACTGAATTCCATCGAAAGAATACTGTACATGAAGAGGCTGACGGCTGGGTCCACGGCAGCCGCAAGGAAGTGCCTCCTTATTACGCAGAAAATAATTATTCCTCCACCTGACAGCAGGGACACACCGGACGGGCCACCAGTATTTCACGAAAAAAATGTTTGCCCCTGACTGCTGGGACCCACCCGACGGGCCACCGTATTTCACGAAAAAAATGTCCCCCCTGCTGTCAGCTCGGGCCCACCCGAAGTGCCTCCTTATTACGCACAAAAAAATGAATACCCCCTGCTAGCTGGGACCCGCCTTGGTGGGAGGCTGACTTGTGGGCCTAATAAGTTGATGGGGACGGAGGGCTTTGTCCACTTAGTCAATATAAACGATTCTAGCTCCAGTGACCGTACGATGTCCATCCAACGGCCGTAGTGCTTCTTCAACCTCTGGTCTTCTTGCTCCAGCCGCCCAAAGCAGCGCCGGTCGTGCCGCATGCTCCTGCTTCCCGTGGTCGGATGTGCTGCCGCGGAGGCCTCACCGCCCCTACTATTCCCACCGCTGGCCAGGCCCTGCGGCGACGGCAGCCTCACACCGCAGCCGAACCAGTGAACCCTCGTACAACTCTCTGCGCGGGCTTCCACTGCCTCGTCTTCCCCGGCTCCCCGGCGTCCCCTTCCTAGGCCTCGGCATCGTCCATCGCCCTGGTGCTCTCGGCGCGGCGTGGTCAACATGGTCAAGGAACGACTTCCATCGGACGTGGACTGTACGTGGAGAGGCTGACAGCTGGGTCCACGGCCGCAGCAAGGAAGTGCCTCCTTATTATGTAGAAAATCATTATTCCTCCACCTGACAGCGGGGACCCACCGGACGGGCCACCGTATTTCGTGAAAAAAATGTTTCCCCCTGACTGCTCGGACCCACCGGCTGCATCTTCGCACGCAAGGAAGTGCGTCCGGGCAAAAAAAACGATTCGCCCCCCTGACTGCTGGGACCCCCCAGCTACATCTTCGCACGCAAGGAAGTGTGTTCGGGCAAAAAAACAATTCGCCCCCCTAGCTGCTGGGACCCACCAGCTACATCTTCGCACGCAAGGAAGTGCGTCCGGGCCAAAAAAAACCATTCTCCCCCCTGACTGTTGGGACCCACCAGCTACATCTTTGCAGGCAAGGAAGTGCCTGACAGTAGGGACCCACCTGGTCGAAGCGTACATACCGTTGTCATTCTGGTCGCGAACGTGTCATAGTAGAGGCGCGCACGTGTCGTAGTAGAGGCGCGCACATAGCATGTACACGTACGTACAGCGGCGAGGGTGCAAGAAAGAAAATACGGCCACGTACGTACATACGGGCAGGGTCTTGAACGCCTACTCGCCCATACGTGCATGGCTTGGTCAGAACGGAGAAACAACGTCGTTGTCGTGTTCATGGGGAGGCAACGGAATGTGTCGTGTTCATGGGGAGGCAACAGAATGTGTCGTGTTCATCAGGAGGCAACGTAACACGTGGGAGCCAACCGGCTTGGACGGAACATGCGATGGAAACGAGGCCTGGTGTACCTCACAACAGAGGAAACAGACCTCCTACGTTCGCAACGGTGTCCTGTTGATCAGGAGGGGTGTGGCATACCGCAAAACGGAGGAAACGGGCCTCCTATGGTCGAAACGGGTGTCCTGTTGATCGGGAGGGGTGTGGCATATAGCAGAACGGACGAAACGGACCTCCTACGGTCGAAACGGGGGTCCTGTTGATCGGGAGGGGTTTGGCGTACCGCAAAACAGACGAAACGGACTTGTGTTGGAGCGCTACGGTCGAAAAGGGGGTCCTGTTCATCGGGAGGGGTGTGGCGTACCGCAAAACGGGACTCCAGGGGATATTGTTCATCTCCACCGTCGACCTCCTCCAGCCTCCACGGCCTACCGTCGACCTCCTCCATCCTCCACGGGCTCCTGTTCATCCAGCCTCCACCGCGCGCTACTCCACCGGCTACTGTTCAACCACCCCTCCACTATCTACTGTTCATCCAGCCCTCCACCGTCTACTGTTCATCCAGCCCTCCACACCACGGGGTCCTGTTCAACCACCCCTCCATGGCCACCCCTCCACCGTCTTCTGTTCATCCAGCCCTCCACACCACGGGGTCCTGTTCATCTAGAGGCAACGCCACCGCTCACTGTTCATCCAAACCCCGCCGCAACACTCACTGTTCATCCAATCGATCGGCTTCAGTTAGCAACAGTAGTGAAGGAATCGCTCCATCGGGTTCAGTTAACAGCAATTGATCGATCGCTCGGGTTCAGTAACGCCTAGCCTGCAGTGCAATCGCTCGGGTTCAGTTAGAGCTCAACGCCTTGCTCGGTTTCAGCTAGAGCCAACACCTCGCACATGTACGAGAGAAACGCACATAGCTCGGGCCCCGACCTCCCACCGTAACTGGAAACTCCCCGAAATTTTCCTGCCCCTCACTTCTACCACGGTTTTTTCTGTCATGGACGACCCAAAGAATGTCATGAAGCTGCATCTCCGGCCCGCCGAGGACGAAAAGCCCATTTTCTGTCATGATTTTTTGTCATAGAAGTAGGAGCCCACCACATCTATGATGATACCGGGTTTTGTCACAATTATCGTCATAGAAGTGTCATATGTATGACAGAAATAAAATTCGTTCGGCCCAAAATGTCACGGATGTGTCTTTTTTTGTAGTGCTGCGAAGAAGAAAGCCACCGATTCCCCTGACCTACCCAATGATGAAGAGCTTAATGATCTGGAATCAGAGGTAGAACTTGACTCTCTTGGTCCTTTTTTCATACACCTCATTGACAATGATCATTATCAGGATGACGCGGAAGCTAGCCGTGCTGGTGATGTAGAGGTAACTATTCTTTCTTCCGACTCAGATCTTGTGCCAACACCAAAAACCCGTCAAGCAGTCCGAAAGTAAAATTTTCACACCCTCTTGCTTATTCGGATCCACACTTTCTTTTGAAGACACATCAGCATGAAGCTCGCCGCACAACCTGACATAACGGCCAAGTGGTGACCTCCTTCGGTTTACCGAACTCTCCGGTTCGTAAACGCCGCCAAGAGGTCTCTTGTACTTCTGATACACCTTATCCTAGGGCAGGTTATTTTTGATATCCTCTTAATCCGTCTAACTCGAATTACCAGGGGACCTCCCATTCATCTTCTGGCGAATCAACATCGATGAAGCTTCCAACCCTTAAAACGGTTCCTGGGTGAGCAGATTTTGCTAATCCGTCATACTTTATATTTTTGATCCTTGCACTGTTCTGACGCATACTTATTATTTTGCAGGGCCAAAGCCAGAACCAGCAAGAAGGCCAAAGTGACCAAACCGGTTGAAGACCCCAATCGGGATGAAATGGAACAAACTCCTGAACCGTCTCATCCAGATGCTAAACATATTCCTGATGGCCCGTCATTGCCGGATCAAACAACTGAAGCTGAGAACATGGATATTGATCCATCGGCTCATGCTGATGATCCGCCAAGACCGACTAAAGGTGTTGATGATGATGTTGTCATTACTGGCACTGGTTTCACCTCCCCTAGCAATCCTATCGCTTTATCAAAGCATAGTGCCAAGGAAGAATTTTCTACTATGGATAAGGGCAAGTGGAAACAGATTTATCAAACTATGCCCACCTCAACGCCCAAGACATTCATTCTAGATTTTTAAACCGCCTGTACACAAGCCGCAACTATGAAGCTAGTTTAGTGGGCCTGATGAAGGAACGGTATGAGGTAAGTATCACTCACTCTTGCATAAGCTTTGTTTCCTTATGACTGGTTTAGGCTATCAATTCCAGTAGCACCCAAGGGCCGGTTCATAATGTTATTGTGAACCGGGACTTGTAGTAGAACTATATTTAATTTTGCTTGCATATCCCCCAGGGACCGGTTTATACCTTTAGGATGAACCGGTACATCTCTGTCATGCATCTTCCAAAGTTCTTGATAATCATCGTTGTAATCCGACTGAATAAGAAAAAATCCATAACCTGAACTTGAGCAAATATGCATTAGCCCCCAAGTGCCAAGTGTATAACTTGTTATGTGCTTGGGACTTTAAAATGACAGTTGATAAGAAGCAATATGCATTAGCCCCAAGTGCCAAGTGTATAACTTGTTATGTGCTTAGGACTTCAAATATGTACTACCAACTCATTAAATGTCTCTTGCAGGCTGATCAGAACAAAAAGCAATCTCAAATCGCCGACCTTCAAGAAAATATCAAGTCCTAGCAAGCAGAAACTTCCAAGGCTAAAGAAGAGCTGACCGGCGCTTTAACAGCCATGGAACAACTGAAGGACAGCTTTAAAGGCAAATGGGCAGAATGGGAGGCTGAAGAAACAACTCTACAAAAGCGGGCGGAGGACGCTGAAGCAGCCCTTAATCCGGTAGCAGAAGAACTGACTGGCTTGAAATGGCAAATCAATGCTATGACCTCTGCTGTGTTCGGTAAATACCCTCTTCATAAGCTGTAAATAAGCAACATCCATGAAACTACCGCTTTACTATTATTTTGACCATTGCAGGTAGCCGTGTTACTCATCTTGGCTCAGACATGCGCAAAAAACTGAAGGTTGCTTATACATTGATAGAGCAATTATATACTGGCGTTCAACGGGTCATCTCTACAGCTTCCCATAATAAACCGCCCCCAACTTTAATCAAGGAAACATTAGAAAAATTATCCATGATGCCTGCCCAGCTTGAGGAATTGAAGAAATCAGCTACTAGGGCCGGTGCTCTTACTGCATTGACTCGGGCCAAGGTCTGGATATCTGACCTTGATCCGGAAGATATTGGAAATGGCTATCCAGGCCAAAAAGAGGACGGGTCAGATTTTGATAATGACGACCTCAGGGCCATAACAAGGGAAATGCGTCCACTGGCCAGCAAACTCGCTGAATACACCGACTTGTCATTTTACCAGACGATTTATGATGCCAACAACAAATGGATTAACGCACCGACTTATGACGTGCAAAATCTTATCCCGCTAATCCATAAGCATATCTATGCCCTTGACATTGAACCGTCCACCATTATAAGTGATGAAGTTGTCTTCCGAGCCTTAACTGGGATTGACTGGGCAACCATTGACTTCCAGCCACTGGGTGGAGAGGAGGAGGGTGAACCGGCGCAGGATGATCCACAGCCTTCAGGTCAGCCTGGTGAAGAATCGTGATCTGGAGTCCGGTTTAATTTCTGCACACTGCCATCCGTGTGATAAAAAATTATCCTTTTGGTCCATCAAAGCGCCTTGTAATAGGCTAGTTTAAACACTTGGTCTGTTATGCCATCGTGCATATTCACTTTGCATAATACTGTTAATCCGTCATGATTATGCTATGTCTGCTTATGATCCTTAGCAGCTTTATTCAATCCTGTTTTTGCATATAACAAACTTAAACTGCCCTGGCGGTTTACCGCCGGACGGGTCATAATACCCAATGTAAAACCAGGGTTTATAACCAAGGTTGTACCTTTAAGAAGATATGAAATACATCATACGTGTGACATTGAATCACATCGTTGGTTTACCAACTTAGTGTAGTAAGGTTGATAACCCAAATCTTGAGTACTGATAACTCCCAACATGTTTTGTCGGTTTATAATGAAGCCATACCGGGTTATAATAAACACCGGATTATTCATATATCATACTGTCGACTTGTAGTCAAAGCTAGACCGGGTTAACAAACACCGGATTGTAGTTGATCATATGCTGACAACTTATAGTCGAAAGCCGAGCCTGGTCAATTACCGGTCATCTTGTAAGTTTGTACTTGGCAACTCAAAAGCCAGACCGGGTTAAAAAGCACCGGATTTAATATAAACCTCATCGAAATAAACATCGAAAATAAAGATTTGCGAAGAAAACATGCAAAAAAGGCGAGGTTCATGGGTTGCCAGGCCACTGAGTTAAACCATTTTACAAAGCCTTATAAGATGGACCTCACATTAACCAATCGTCAATTTAACTATGACAAGTTCAGGGTCTTTATAAGATTGACTGTCAAAGGTTCGACGGGTCTTACCAGGATTACCTGGACGGAGTGACTTACTTAAAAAGGCAGGATAACCCGGGGTTTTAGGTGAAGACACCTGGCTTCTAAGCCAGGCTTTTATAGCCTATTGCAAGGTTGTAGACTCTTTGTTCTTGTAGAAGCAAAGAGCCCCCAAGCAATATTTTGAGTCGTGCTCAATGGGCGCCTATGTTTGAGTTGTGCTTTGCAACAAACTCTCTTTGGCTTATTATGATTTTGGGTATGAAGCCCCCAAGCTCTCTCTCTCTCTTTTGTAGCTTTATAAGCCGGATTAATGGACAATCAGAACTACGCATTATCAACAGAAGCCCCCATGTAACAAAGAAAACTTTAAGGAAGAATGGCAGAGGCCCTGCTTTAGCAAGGATGCCGGTTTATTATATTGATCATAATATATACATTGTCGAGAATATGTACATAATAGGAGCCTATGGCTCAGGTGTAGTAAGGCCAAAGATGAGCAATATTCCACGGCCGACGGGTCTCCTCCGACGTGAGTCTTTGTGCTCTTGAACATCGATAAGGTAGTATGACCCGTTGTTCAGATTCTTGCTGACCACAAAGGGTCCTTCCCAAGGTGGGGATAACTTGTGCATATTAGTCTGATCTTGGATAGGCCAGAGCACTAAGTCGCCTTCTAGGAAAGCTCTGGTTTTAACCCGGCGCCTATGATAACGCCGCAGATCTTGCTGATAAATCGCCGAACGAGCCGCCGCAATGTCCCATTTTTCATCTAACCGGTCCAATGCATCTTGGCGTGCTTGTTCGTTGTCCGCTTTAACATAAGCTGCCACCCGAGGCGAGTCATGGCGAATATCACTGGGGAGAACTGCTTCTGCTCCATAAACCATGAAGAAGGGTGTATAACCTGTAGATCTATTGGGGTAGTATTAATGCTCCACAATACGGAAGGCAGCTCTTCCACCCAACAACCCGGCATCCTCTGTAAAGGAACCATAAGACGGGGCTTGATTCCTTTCAGGATTTCTTGATTAGCTCTCTTAGCTTGACCATTAGACTGGGGGTGAGCCACCGATGACTCATCAAGCCGGATGTGTTCACGTTGACAAAAGTTTCCATAGCACCCTTGGAGAGATTCGTGCCATTATCTGTTATGATGCTGTGTGGAAAACCAAAACGGAAAATCAAATTCTTCATGAATTAAACCACCGTGGCTGCATCACACTTGCTGACTGGCTCCGCTTCTACCCACTTAGTGAACTTATCAACCACCGCCAGTAAGTGGGTCTTCTTATCCTTGGACCTGTTAAAGGGCCCAACCATATCCAGCCCCCAGGATGCAAACGGCCAAGTGATTGGAATCATCCTCAACTCCTGAGCCGGAACATGGGTTCGGCGTGAAAATTTCTAACAACCGTCACACTTCCCGACCAAATCCTCAGCATCGGCATGAGCCATTAGCCAGTAGAAACCGTGTCGGAAAGCTTTAGCCACAACGGATTTTGAACCAGCATGATGACCACAATCCCCTTCGTGGATTTCACGCAAAATCTCACAGCCTTCTTCAGGAGAAACACAGTGCTGAAATGCCCCCGAGACATTGCAGTGATGTAACTCGCCATTGACAATAGTCATGGACTTGGACCGCCGGATTATCTGTCTGGCCAAAACTTCGTCCTTGGGTAACTCGCCCCTGGTCATGTACGCCAGGTATGGCACCATCCAATCAGGTATAGCATGAAGAACCGCCACCAATTGAGCCTCCGGGTCAGGAACAGCCAGATCCTCCTTTGTTGGTAGTTTGACCGACGGGTTATGCAAAACATCAAGAAAAATATTGGGCGGCAGCAGTCTACGCTGAGACCCCAGCCGGCTTAAAGCATCCGCTGCTTCATTCTTGCACCGATCAATGTGCTCGACCTGGTAACCCTTGAAGTGACCAGCAATAACATCCACCTCACGCCGATAAGCCGCTATGAGTGGATCCTCAGAATCCCAAGTGCCAGAGACTTGCCGAGTGATACGTTGGACTTTTTCAAACACTTTTGCCCATGTTTTGGACTCTAACTTGCATGATTTGAATGAAACTAACCCGTACTGATGCTGTTTTTAGCAGAACTACCATGATTTTGTTTTATGTGTAGAAAAGAAAAGTTCTCGGAATGTTCTAGAAATCCAAGGAGGCACTTCTTGGAATTAATAAGAATTTTTGGTGAAAGAATCAATACCAGGGGCCCCACAGGCTGTCCACGAGACAGGCCCCCCCCCATAGGGCGCTCGTGGGCCCCCTGGACCTCCACCGACCTCAACTCCTACTCCATATATTCACGTTCGGGGAGAAAAAAATCATAGAGAAAGTTTCATCGCGTTTTACGACACGTAGCCGCCGACAAGCCCTAATCTCTCTCGGGAGGGTTGATCTGGAGTTTGTTCGGGGCTCCGGAGAGTGGGATTCGTCACCGTCGTCATCATCAACCATCCTCCATCACCAATTTCATGATGCTCACCGCCGTGCGTGAGTAATTCCATCGTAGGCTTGCTGGACGGTGATGGGTTGGATGAGATTTACCATGTAATCAAGTTAGTTTTGTTAGGGTTTGATCCCTAGTATCCACTATGTTCTGAGATTGATGTTGCTATGACTTTGCTATGCTTAATGCTTGTCACTAGGGCCCGAGTGCCATGATTTCAGATCTGAACCTATTATGTTTTCATGAATATATGTGTGTTCTTGATCCTATCTTGCAAGTCTATTGTCACCTATTATGTGTTATGATCCGACAACCCTGAAGTGACAATAACCGGGATACTTCTCGGTGATGACCGTAGTTTGAGGAGTTCATGTATTCACTATGTGCTAATGCTTTGTTCCGGTTCTCTATTAAAAGGAGGCCTTAACACTACAAAAAAATGCACTTCCGTGATGATACGTGTTTGTCACAGTAGGTCGCGTTTTTTGTCATGCATGTACATCCATGACAAATTCATAGCATCAATTCTATTGAAAAAGTTCCAACTATCATTTTTGGAGGTTTCGAATTTCCTCTTCCTACTGTCAAGAAAAAGTATGATATTCTTATTGTTGGCGATTTTCATATTCCCGTTGAGGTAACTTAGTGTTATTCGAAATTTCTCCGGTTCCGTGTTATTCGAAATGAGTTTGTTAACAAGACTTGATCAACCTTGTTAGTGCATTCATTTTGATGATCACGAGATGGATGAATCAATCAGTATCTCGTACTTACCAATACTTTCGTGCAAAACTTTTATTATATCCTAAGAAATCACCGCCTGCAGTATCATTTCATTTATATGATGAATTCAAAGAAATGTCTTTACGCCATTTTTGCGTGGTATGTAGGATACCTTATGAGGGAGAATTATATGAACCCCATTGTGAAGATGTGGGTGGCTTTGTTAATACTATTGCTGCAGAGGAGCCAAAGAAGGGCTCCAAGGCGAAGGTCTCTAGCATACTTTGCTATATTTGCTAGTAGATGCTTGATTGGTCGTGGAAATAGTGGAAACTTGAGCGTTCCTGATATTATCATTGTTCAACATGCCTTGCTTGGAGACAATACTTTTAGTATGGGTGCCGTTGTCGCTAAACGGCTAGCCCTGAATTGTACAAAAGGCCCCATATTTGGAGGTATCTATGCTGCACGTCTTGCTAAACTTTTTCAGATACCCATTAGGCACCATGAGGAGGAGGAGGAGATAAAATTGCCTCCCCACATTTTAGATTACAAGAGCATGGTAGCACACAAGTTTATTGTTGACAACAAAGAGAAGATGCTCTTATATAAACTTAGATTTAATAAGAAACATATTGAGATTATTATTTTGCATGTGCCTCTGTTGTTTGATTTGCTTGCAGAAAATTTTCTTGTTACGCCGGAGGCGGTGAACAATCATCGAGCCCAAGGTTTTACTCCATAACCTGAACTGGACCCTTATCGTGCATCATCTGTCCAGTGGGATCCGGAGATGACCAGCCAATGGTATCCTGATTACACCTCCCATTACACCGGGGAGAGTAGCACCGGTCCTTGGTACTAGACCAACTTAGTCCAAAAGCCTAAGCTTGGGGGAGTACGTATTTCTCACCGACTTTACATTCATGTTCACACACTAGTCGTCGGTGCTAATACTCTTTCATTGTATTATCCATGTTAGTTTAAATTTCTTTTTCTAGTTTTCTTCTTGTTTGTTTGTTTAAACTTAAGAAAAACCAAAAAAAATAGTTAGTTTAATTTCCATGCTTGTAGTAGAATTAAAATGAAAACCCAAAAAGATTTCTAATTCTTCTTCTTACTTGTTGGGAGCTTTCCCATGTAAATAGTTTTATTTTCTTTTCTTTCCTTTGGGGGTCGAGAAGACCATATTGAAAATGCTTAGTGGCTCCCATATGATTGTTATTAACTTAGAGCCCATATTACTTGTCTTGTCTCTTGAGTTGAATGCTTGCAGATTCCAGCATAGTCCAATGCACGTGCACTCTTATTATTATACACATCGTTCGGTCATGCGAGTGAAAGACAATAATGACGATATATGATGGACTTATTGGGATGAGAAAAATTGGTATGAACTCGACCTCTCTTGTTTTTGTAAATATGATGAGTTCATCGTTTCTGAGTCAGCTATTATGAAGTAAACATATTTGCAATGACATTTAGAGATTATAGTTACTTGTGCCATGCTTGATTAGCTATGAGTTATAATTGTTTACCTTGCGGGCCAACATGCTATTAGAATGATTATGATGTGATATGATGGGATGGTGTCCTCCTTTGAATTAATTGAGTGACTCGACTTGGCACATGTTCACGCATGTAGTTGAAACAAATCAACATAGCCTTCACGATATTTATGTTCATGGTGGATTATATCCTACTCATGCTTGTACTCGGTGTGAATTAATTTTAATGCATGTTTACGACTGTTGTCGCTCTCTCAGTTGGTCGCTTCCCAGTCTTTTGCTAGCCTTCACCTGTACTAAGTGGGAATACTGCTTGTGCATCCAAACTCCTTAAACCCCAAAGTTGTTCCATATGAGTCCATTATACCTTCCTATATGCGGTATTTACCTACCGTTCCAAGTAAATTTGTATGTGCCAAACTCTAAACCTTCAAATGAAATTCTGTTTTGTATGCTCGAGCAGCTCATGTTACAACTAGGGATGCCTATATCTTCCATGCTAGGTGGGTTATTCTCAAGAGGAGTGGACTCCGCTCCTCATTCACGAGAAAGGGTCGGTAACCGGGATGCCCAGTCCCATGATCCAAAACGATCAAAGCAAATCAAAATAATTAAACAAAACTCCCCCAGGGTTGTTGTATGTTGGAGGCACTCGTTGTTTCGAGCAAGCCATGGATTGATGCTTGTTGGTGGTTGGGGGAGTATAAACCTTTACCATTCTGTTTGGGAACTACCTATAATGCATGTAGTATGGAAGATACAGCCATCTCATAGTTGTTGCGTTGACAGCGAAAGTATGTCGCTCAAAATGTTATTCAATCTCTATTTTAAAATTGAGTTCTAGCACCTCTACAAATCCCTACTTCCCTCTGCGAAGGGCCTATCTATTTAATTTTATGTTGAGTCATCACCCTTCTTATTAAAAGCACCCGCTGGAGAGAAAACTGTCATTTGCATTCATTATTATTGGTTTATATTGGGTATGACTTGACTGGATCTCTTTTACCATGAATTACAATGTTTAGTCAGTCCTTGATCTTTAAAGGTGCTCCGCATTTATGTTTTGCGGTCTCAGAAAGGGCTAGCGAGATACCATTTTGTTATATCATGTTATGATTATTTGAGAAAGTGTTGTCATCCGAGTTTTATTATTATGGCTCGCTAGCTGATTATGCTATTGATATGAGTAATTGTGAGACCTATGTTTTATTGTGAGTATGGTTACTTTATAATATTTCCTGAAACTTGAATGCTGGCTTTTCATGTTACAACAACAAGAGCAAACAGAGTTTGTAAAAGTTTTTCTTTATCACTTTCAGTTTATCAACTGAATTGCTTGAGGACAAGCAAAGGCTACGTCTCCAACGTATCTACTTTTCCAAACACTTTTGCCCTTGTTTTGGACTCTAACTTGCATGATTTGAATGCAACTAACCCGGACTGACGCTGTTTTCAACAGAACTGCCATGATGTTGTTTTATGTGTAGAAAAGAAAAGTTCTCGGAATGTCCTGGAAATCCAAGGAGGCACTTTTTGGAATTAATAAGAATTTTTGGCGAAAGAATCAATATCAGGGGCCCATAGGCTGTCCACGAGACAGGGGGGCGCCCCCCCAGGGCGCAGCCTCCTATCTCGTGGGGCCCCTGGACCTCCACGGACCTCAACTCCAACTCCATATATTCACGTTCAGGGAGAAAAAAATCAGAGAGAAAGTTTCATCGCGTTTTACGACATGGAACCGCCGCCAAGCCTTAATCTCTCTCGGGAGGGCTGATCTGGAGTCGGTTCGGGGCTCCAGAGAGGGGGATTCGTCGCCGTCATCATCATCAACCATCCTCCATCACCAATTTCATGATGCTCACCGCCGTGCATGAGTAATTCCATCGTAGGCTTGCTGGACGGTGATGGGTTGGATGAGATTTACCATGTAATCAAGTTAGTTTTGTTAGGGTTTGATCCCTAGTATCCACTATGTTCTGAGATTGATGTTGCTAGACTTTGCTATGCTTAATGCTTGCCACTAGGGCCCGAGTGCCATGATTTTAGATCTGAACCTATTATGTTTTGATGAATATATGTGTGTTCTTGATCCTATCTTGCAAGTCTATAGTCACCTATTATGTGTTATGATCCGACAACCCCGAAGTGACAATAATCGGGATACTTCTCTGTGATGACCGTAGTTTGAGGAGTTCATGTATTCACTATGTGCTAATGCTTTGTTCTAATTCTCTATTAAAAGGATGCCTTAACACTATAAAAAAAATACACTTCCGTGATGATACATGTTTGTCACAGTAGGTCGCGTTTTTTGTCATGCATGTACATCCATGACAAATTTATGACAGAATCAAGATAGTCATACATGTGCTGTCGTAGAAGTGTTGCATGACATTACCAAAATTATCATCACGGAAGTGTCCACTTCCATGACGATAAATCGCGCGTCACAGAAGTGCTTTCGTCAAGGGTGACCAACACATGGCATCCACCGTAACGTAACACCGTTAAGCTATCGAGTCGGGTTTTGGATCCGATAACCCGTTAACAGCCCCGACCAATGGGGATTTTCCACATGTAAAATCATCATTGGCTAGAGGAAACACGTGTCGGCTCATCGTTGGGACAGATGTCATCCACTCATTAGACGGAAGGCGCCTATGATATGTCGACACGTGGCATGGCCCAACAGAGGCCCATTCTTGTGAAAAGGCCGGCCCAGTAAAAATTAGCAGGCCAGCCCATATAAGGCCTACATGTGTCAGGTCCATTTAAGAACACGACCCATATGAGATGGGCCAATTCGGCCTGTCAACGGCCCGTTAAAGATTTGATACCATTGCAGCCCATCATCAGTTTGAGCCCGTTAACAGCCCTCCATATATCTGGGCTCAATATCGGCCCGATGAGATTTCAGCCTGTTAACGACCCATTTAATGGATGGGCCAATTTTCAGGATGTACATCTTTTGGCCTTTTAGCGACCCATTTAAATGTTGGGCTAGTTTCCGGCCCGGTGTGTCTTTCAGCCTGTTGACGGCCCATAAATCTGATGGGCCATTTGTTGTTGGACCTAAGTTTCGGCCTTTTAGCAGCCCATTTATGTGTTGGGCCAATTTTCTGGCCCGGTGTCACTTTCAGCCTGTTGACGGCCCATAAATCAGTTGGGCCATCTGTAGTCGGACCTGAGTTTTGGCCTTTTAGCGACCCATTTAAGTGTTGGGCCAATTCCCGGCCCTGTGTGCCTTTCGGCCTGTTAACGGACCATAAATGAGTTGGGCCATTTGTAGTCGGACCTTAGTTTTGGCCTTTTAACGGACCATGCCCTTCATGGTCCAATACCAGCCCGGTTTCTCTTTCGGCTTGCTAAAGGCCCACAACACAGTTGGGCCATTTACAATACGACCTGACTTTCGGCCTCTTAGCGGCCCATGGTCTTCATGGTCCAGTACAAGCCCGCTGTCTCTTTCAGCCTGCTAAAGGCCTACAGTATAGTTGGGCCATATGTAGCCCAAACTTAGTAACGGCCTGTTAACGGCCCGTGAAATAAATTGGGGCCACCTGTTGCCCGCTTCGATGTCGGCCTGTTAACGACCCGGGAGGTAAGAGGGCCGACCATTAACTTTCGGCCTAGTAACGGCCCATTAACTTAATGGGCCCACTAAAGTTCGTACATGTCTTTAGGCCAAATTAGATAATTTGAGCCCATTACGACGAGCAATTATGCACAGGACCAAAACCGATCATGCAAAGGTACGGCATACAGGGAATAACGTTGCACATCCAACATATATTACAGGAAATTACATCCACTGGGCAATCAAAGATTGATGCCAGTGCAAATAAATGAGCAGAACCTAACCATCTACAACGTCACAATCTGCAACCTCAGCATAGATGACGCCCATAAGCATGTGGGCAAGTTCTTTCTGCTTTGCTACACTGTCTCTGAAAACATTGATCAGTTGTTGTGTCGCACGACTCTGCACCTCTGATTCATCCACCATTTCCATCATTGCTTCAGCCATTAATTGGTTCACAAACATACATTTATTCCGTTGCATTCGAGACAGAGGATACTGAATAGATTCAGATGGCGATTTTGGCAGGCTTGTATTATTGATAGTGGAGAGTGTCTCGACCACTGCATCATAACATAAATTAGGACGGGAACCAAACAGATTAATCATGAGTTATTGCCATATTACCTGGCCTAGATTTACTGGAAAGAAACAATGGGGTTGCCTTGCTGTTTTCAGAGTTTGTCTTCTTATCTTCAGCAACCTGCACAAAATTAACACACTAGCATTGCTATCATTGGCCAAGTCAGATAATAGGAAAGCAACATTGACACAACGAACGTTTGGGCAAGTAGCCTACACCAAATTAACACAATATGGCACAACTATCATCAGCCAGGTAAGGTAGTACGAAAGCAACATTGACACAATGAATGAATGGGCAACCAGAGAAGCACTACAATTCAGTAATGTGCGTGATATGAGATAGTACATTCATGCAGCTCAGTATGCAAAACTACCAGGCAGTTTTCCTTACAAAAATCAACATTGGCGCCTTTAACATTTTGCTACAACTAATTTTAGATCAGATAAAGGTTAGATTCACGCCGATTAACAAAATACATGTTGATGTAAAAATATAGTGATATACAATAGGTACTTACATCAGCATTGGAGCACAGAGAATTCCCGCAAGATATTTTCCTCGAATACGATCCCAATGGAGGAAGTCTTCTATCGTTTAACCTTATTTTCTAAAAGAGAGATGGGTAAGAAACATGTAGAAAATATGATCAGAATGCTATAAAATTTCATGATGCGAGGATACGCACACGCTTCTTAGAATGGAGTTGACATTCTTTTGCTGGACTGGAGCGGACTAGTTCTTTGGCCACTGGAATCTGCTTATTATCAGTGGGAGTTGGGTTTCTCTGTGCTGGAGCAGTATCTATGAAAAATGGAGTTGGTTTATTATCTCCTGGCGTTTGGATCTTTTGCAAAGACCTGGTTTGTAACCCTTCAGATTCTAACATAGCCGTCTTCCCCTTGCATGCCTTATATAGAAGAATGGTGATTCAGTTATAAAACATGCTACAACAGAGATGGAATAGGTACTGAAGAATAGAAAGGCATGACATATTGACATGTATTCTTCCATCCGGAAATAAATGGACGGGTCTAGGCGTATTTCAGTTCTAGATACATCCAGTTTTATCCATTTCTGTGACATTTAATCCAAACGGAGGGAGTATGATGTAAGAGCTAGGGATACGACAGGACAACACGGTAAAAAAACACTGAAAAACCCACTGCAGAACCAAAGTATTCAAACCCACTGATATGAGATAGTACACTCATGCAGCTCAGGATGCAAAACTACCAGGCAGTTTTCCTTACAAAAATCAACATTGTGGCCTTTAATCATACATTTTGCTACAACTAAATTTAGATCAGATAAAGGTTGGATTCACGCCGATTAACAAAATACATGCTGATGTAAAAATATAGTGATATACAACAGGTACTTACATCTACATTGGAGCACAGAGAATTCCTGCAAGAATCTTTCCTCATAAACGATACCATTGCAGAAATTCTTCTATCTGTTAAGCTTATTTTCTAAAAGAGAGATGGGTAAGAAACATGTAGAAAATATGATCAGCATGCTATAAAATTTCATGATGCAAGGATACGCACACGCTTCTTAGAATTGAGTTGACATATTTTTGCTGGACTGGAGCGGACTAGTTCTTTGGCCACTGGAATCTGCTTATTATCAGTAGGAGTTGGGTTTCTCTGTGCTGGAGCAGTATCTATAAAAACTGGAGTTGGTTTATTATCTCCTGGCATTTGGATCTTTTGCAAAGGCCTTGTTTGTAACCCTTCAGATTCTAACATAGTCGTCTTCCCCTTGCATGCCTTGTATAGAAGAATGGTGCTTTAATTATAAAACATGCGACAACAGAGAGATGGAATAGGTACTGAAGAATAGAAAGGCATGACATATTGACATGTATTCCCTCCATCCGGAAAAAATGGATGGGTCTAGGCGTATTTCAGTTCTAGATACATCCTTTTTTATCCATTTCAGCAACATGTAATCCGGACGGAGGGAGTATGGTGTAAGAGCTAGGGATACGACAGGACAACACAGCAAAAAAAACTAGTTGAATGTAAAACTATATGCTAGCGGAATACGTACAGAAATAACTAAGGCAACATACACGTGTATGATTGGGAAAATAAGATGGCATTGCAACAGAGCACTAGAATAGCACTTCAATGTAAAAAACATGGTATGGCAGACAGATGAAGTACATACTGATGAATAACAATGCATAAGATATTCAGAAGCATGATGTCCAAATTAAGCAGATGGCATTGCGATAGAGTAGAATGACAGTACTTGAATTTGAAAACATGTTATCATGAATGGAATAGGTACTGAAAAACAGGAAGGCATGACATATTTACATGCATGATCAGCATGCTAAGCACATGGCATTGCAACAGAGTAGATACACTCCAGGACATTATATGCATGTTGTACCCATATCACAGGCCAAGTTAGAGCAAGGACCTTGTGGGGTGAAGAGGATTCATCATCTTTCTGCAAGTCTTCTGAAGAACTGCCTTTACATGTTCCATCATATTGGGTATCATTGACATCAAGTTTATTGGCCTTTACATTGCTCCGTGAGGTTCTTGTGGATATATCAGTGTGTGCAATTATATCTGACATGCATGGAAGACAACTAGTAGTTAGATTTATGTAAATGAGTGCCTGTAGGAGACGACATAAATAGTAGGACTGGGGTTAACTAGCAGCAACAGGTCTCATAAACTAAAGGGAGAACACAGATGAAAGCTACAGAATATGTATCGTTTGTACTCGAGATTAACTAGATGGCACACAAAAGTATTAAAGAACAACATAGGTAATACTAGAAGTGGTATAATACTATAATCACCAGCCTGTGGGATAGCATTGGCTGATGGATGATAACTATGGAACAGCGTTACCTAAAGAACAAGTATCTTAGCTGAACTATGGAACAACGTGAACTCCTGAACAACACCCGTAAGAGATCAGCATGAATATACAGTGAAATGTGATGATCTATTTTCCGTGCTTAGATGAATAACAAAGCCATAAATGTTGCACACAAGAAAGATGAGGGTACAACCTATCTGGCTGCCATCCATAGGAGTGAGCATCATGTGCTGACTTGTGATGGCCCTGCAGTTGTTGTGGCTGTCCATGTCGGGCACACGCATTCGATGCAGGGAACTGTTGAGTGGGGACTGTAGCTCCCTTTTGGTGTATGCTTCCCTTGTTGGAGTAGCTTCGGTGAGTCGGAAGACGGTGTGTCTGAAGTTACAGATAACGCATAATGTTAAGAACGATATATCTCTTTGATCTAAAGAAATACACTAAGAGATCAACAGCAAGGCACGAGAGTGGTCACACGTCTGTTGACTGAAGACTAAATTGGGGTCACACGATTTTATTTTATTTTGGTACTGTCCGATCTACACCGGATGGCTTGATGGCCGTCTTGTGCCTCCCGGCTGACACTGTTCGGAATACTTCCCCGAACAGGCAGCGACCAACAGGAGAGCAGCCTGCCTTCGCCGTCCGTGGCCCTGGCCAAAACCCCACTCCCCGCCCCACCGCACTGCCGTGGTTGCGCCGCCCCCGGGCCAATCCACAAAGACTCCCCGTCATCCAGAACCGGCGGCGGCAGTACCTTCAACCCACGCAACTCTAAAATATAGCCATCTAAGTGCTGCTTCCGCGGCGAACTTGCGGCCCCGCACCCTTACGTTAGACACCAGCCAACCGGCGGCCTAGGAGCTCCGCCGCCTCGAGGGTTGCTACTTCCCATTAGGAATCGATTGGCCCAGAATAAAAATTCAGACAACTGACGCTTAAATAAAGCGATTTCAGATGAGGGTGCGACCTATCTGGCGGCATGGTGAAGTAGGCAGGTCCAGCTGCCGAGTCGGTGAGGCCGGCGCGGTTGCGGTGGCGACCGACGGCAGGGAAAGAGCGATGTCGCCACGGTCGACGGCTACGCGGAAGCAGCGCCGGGACTCTAGACGGATCCGAAGTTGGAGCCGCTCCGGCGCCATGAACAACGGCGAGGGTGAATCGGCTCTGGTACGGTTCACACGACCGTCGTCGAGGCAACACCAGCAGCACAGAGCAAGAGGCACACGACCCAGTGCACGACGGCAATTAGATAGCCTCTCCTACATTAGGGAGGAGGGCGGCTGTGAAATTGGTGCGGTGGGGGCGCCATGGAGGTGGGGCTGAGGTTTCGCGGCTCCGGAGAAGGGAGCTTCCCGGGGAGAAGGTGATTTGGCGCCTACGAGGTATGAATGGGGGCGGGCAGGGGGAATTGGGAGGGGAGTGGAACCATGTCTTACGGACGCATTTGTCCAAAATGTGAGGGGGAGTTACAGTTCTACCCTTGCCTATAGGCTTCTCGGCTTGGGTCTGTGTACTGAGGGATGGGGATAGTAGAGTAACTTTGCTTCTCCCCAAATAGTGGGCGGGAGCGATTTCAGGCGAGGAGGGCGTGTTTTGAACTATAGTGGGCGCGAGTGAATTCGGGCGAGGAGAGCGTGTTTTGAAATAGTGGGCACGAGCTATTTCGGGTGAGGAGAGCGTGTTTTGCCGACCATGGTTTATGAATTATTCGGCACATGTCATTTCGGCAGAGGAGAAGGCGCGGTTGGATGAAGTTACGAACCTACCCTCGATGTACAATGGGCCAATTGATGCGTGTCCCACATAGGACGGTAATTTCGCGTCTCCCATTTATTTGCTCGGGCAAATTCCACCGAGCAGAGTGGATGTTTAACGGTTCATTTAAATTTTGGGAGAACGAGCATCCACGTCTACCTTACCAAGTCGGTTCAAATCAAATTTTGAAATATTAGCTTGCCACTTCTTTTTTAGATGGAGAGACGATGCTCGGGAGTAATGTGTTTTTACATGCTAGTTGCTAGCGATTTACTATATGACAAATAGTTGACCCACTCAAAAACGTGAATCAAACCCAAATGAAATATCTCAATTCAATGAACTAGCTCGTTCAGTAGGTTAAAATAGTGAACTAAATCCAAAATTGAACACCTCAATCGAGTAGCATGTTGTACAGTATTATAGTACTCCATGAACATGTTGAAAGTCAAATTAATGAACTTGTTTGATATACGCATATATCCGTTCATGTGTGGATTGTAGACAACATGTTCTCCAATTTAAATATTTGAATGCAAGTTTATATCGAAACATGGTTTATATTAGTCTTTGATGCACAAAATGCGACCCCCCTCTCCCGGACTCCTGTTCTCTCTCTCTCTTTCTCACTCTCTCGCCGACAATCTTCAATTCTGTCGCACGCATCCGACACAAAAACCTTGTTGGTCCCTCTCCCTTTCTCTCTCTCTCTCTTTCTCTCTCTGTGTGTGTGTGGGGGGGGGTCTTTCTAGTTTGCATTCATATATACACCATCTATAGGTCTCTCTCGCACACTATGTATGATACTCTAGCTAGTCCAAGTTAGATATCTTGGGTGCACTCATCGTACGCACACAAATTCCTTGGCTCTTTGCCCGTAACTCTCTCATGCACCACTATGTCATCTCGGAGCTCTCCCCCCCCCCTCTCTCAAACTCTCCATCCACCTGGGTCACACATACACATGCATATCTCACTCGCACTCGATAGGCCCATCTAAAAATCTATATCTCTCCATCATTCTCTCTCCATCTCACACGCACACACACACACACACACACAATCTCATGCCCAGCTAGCCAAGTATGATGGTCTCTCACTCAACTGTACGCACACGCAGTCCCCCCTATATGTATATGACTAGCTAATCTTAGTCTCTATCACAAACATGTGCATGGTCTATCTCGATTTCTCTCGGGGCATCTTTCTATCGCGCACGCACTCCCTTGATCTCCCACCCATATAGTCCCCTCACGATCTCGAGGGGATCTCTCTGTCACAAACACACCCTCTCTCCCTCACCATGCATCCATGCCATCCATGTGTCCCTCTCGACCTTGTTTCCTTGTTGGCCAGACCTCTATTGGACATGTGCTACAGGGGTGTCTCTCTCTGTTGCAAACAATCACACACTAGCTATCTTCGTGTATCTCCTCGCCTCGCTTTTCCATCTCGGAGATGCATGCGTGATATGTTCACATAAGAAACGAAAACACACACTCTCTCTAATTTATCGTTTATTGTCAGTTTCTCTTTCACACACATACTCTTTTTGCACACTTACTCATTCTCCTTCACACGCACTTGATCTGACTCGACTGAGGCACTCACCTCCGTCCATAGCACATAGATTTATTGAAAAGTCAAACATCACAAAGTTTGACCATGTACGTGGAGAAAAAGAATTACATCTAGTACGGCAAACATATACCATTAGATTCACCATGAGATGTAGTTTTGTATGATGTATCTTTGGTATTGTAGATATAAATAACATTTGCGTAAACCTGATCAAAGTTTCCAAAGTTTGACTTCTGAAAAATTTACATGCACTGCATTATCGAGCGGATGGAATATCTCTTTCCCCCTCTCAGCTATCTGACGCACCACTCAGCCTTATCGGGGCTCCTCAATCTCTCTCAAACTTTATTGGTCAGTTTGGTTCGTGACCTGACCCTCATGCCTAGATGGTCGGTACTGCCTGGTGTGGACATGAGATGTAAAATATTTCTGCCTGGCCATGCTTGTGTGGTGCTGAAGCATTTGGTTCATTCGTGGGCCAGGCAAAGCATCAACGTCCCATCAATCAATCCATGCATCAAATATTTAATGCTAATATCCATCCATGTTGCTGTTAGCCTCATGGCTGCACGACCAGGCACGGCCAGGCATTTGAAATCGGTCGCTTGGGCCAGGCTACTTGCAGTGTCTGGAGTTCAGCCAGGCTAATTAAAGTGCAAGGGAACCCAGCCCAGGCGGGCTTTCTTTTTCACAGGGTAGCAACCAGACAAGCGTACATGAAATCCAGCCACAACCCCAGGCCACGCAAAAGATGCTCACGAAGCAAGCCAAACGGGCCTTATATCTCCCTGGTTCACACATACACCTGTGAAACATCGTGGATGTCGCCTAGAGGGGGGGTGAATAGGCGTTTTAAAATAATTATGGTTTAGGCTTGAACATATGCGGAATAAACCTAGCGGTTAATTCGTCAAGCACAAAACCTACAACAACTAGGCTCACCTATGTGCACCAACAACTTATGCTAAGCAAGATAAGCAACTATGTGATAGCAAGATATATGACAAAGAACAATATGGCTATCACAAAGTAAAGTGCATAAGTAAAGGGGCTCAGGTAAGAGATAACCGAGGCACGCGGAGACGATGTATCCCGAAGTTCACACACTTGCGGATGCTAATCTTCGTTTGGAGCGGTGTGGAGGCACAATGCTCCACAGGAAGCCACTAGGGCCACCGTAATCTCCTCACGCCCTCGCACAATGCAAGATGTCGTGATTCCACTAAGGGACCCTTGAGGGCGGTCACCGAACCCGTACAAATGGCGACCCTTGGGGGCGGTCACCGAACTCGTACACTTTGGAAATCCTTGGGGGCGGTCACCGGTACCCGTCAAATTGCTCGGGGCGATCTCCACAACCTAATTAGAGACCCCGACGCTTGCCCGGAGCTTTACACCACAATGATTGAGCTCCGAACACCACCAACCGTCTAGGGCACCAAGGCACCCAAGAGGAACAAGCTCTAGGGTGCCCAAACACCCAAGAGTAATAAGCTTCTCAAACTTCACTTGCACGTATCACCGTGGAGAACTCAAACCGATGCACCAAATGCAATGGCAAGGGCATACGGAGTGCCCAAGTCCTTCTCTCCCAAATCCCACCAAAGCAACAAATGCTAGGGAGGAAAATGAGAGGAAGAACGAAAGAAGAACATGAAGAACTCCCAGATCTAGATCCAAGGGGTTCCCCTCACTTAGAGGAGAAAGTGATTGGTGGAAACGCGGATCTAGATCTCCTCTCTCTTTTCCCTCAAAAACTAGCAAGAATCCATGGAGGGATTGAGAGTTAGCAAGCTCGAAGAAGGTCAACAATGGGGGAAGAACACGAGCTCAAAGGATAAGGTTCAATGGGGAAGAAGTCCCCCTTTTATAGGTGGGGAAAAATCCAACCGTTATGCTCACAATCCGCACCGAGCGGTAGTACCGCTTGACATCACGGTACTACCGCTAGGGGTAGCGGTACTACTGCTAAAGGTAGCGGTACTACTGCTTGCGAGCGGTACTAAAAAATTACATCCATGCCTACCACCGCTAGACTTGTGACGAGTTTTTGGTCCCATGCAGAAGTAGCCACGGAAGTAGGCGCGGTAGTACTGCTCCAAGCGGTAGTACCGCTCCCAAGGGCGGTAGTAAAAAATTACTTCCGCTCCTACCCGCGGTAGTACCGCTGCAGCCTTTTCAGAAAACCAAAACTACCACAACTTCTGCATTCGGACTCCGAATTCGACGAAACCAAGTTTGTTGGAAAGCTAGCGACAAGGGCTCATACAATCTTGATAGAAATACCAGTAATAAGCAAATGAGAAAAGGCCCAAAAGAAAATGGTGAGAACCCTTCCTCGGAAAAGACCGGTAAAACCTCCAACACCGAAAACATCATAGAAGACGCATGCAAACTCTGTTTTCGATGAACTCAAGCTTGTCATCAAGATGACCATAAGCTCTAAGACTCACAAAGAGAACCAAACAAGAACCAAGAAACATGATGCAATGATGCAATGGTTTGAGCTCTCGACGAACGATACGATCAAGCTAGTCACTTGAGAGCCCCCCTTGATAGTACGGCTATCGATCCTATAACCCGGTCTCCCAACTACCACCATGAGACCAGTAAAATAGAAAACCTATCAAGGGCAAACATTTAACTTGCACATGATCCACTTAAGCTAGATGATGACGATCTTGTCCTCCGAAAGATGGACCACCTTTCTTGATTGCGTTGGCTCGATGGAGACTAGATGATTGCTCCCCCATACTCCACTATGGGTTAGCCACTCTTTGGCACATCTTCACAAGTCCATTGACACCATAATGGATGGCAAGCTTCAAGCACTTGATCTCTTCGTGATGCTACACTTGAACTTGCACATGACAATCTTGATGACGATCACTACTTGATGTCATCCTTTCCATGGGTTGTATGATATCTTCCTCTTGACGCAAGCCCATGGACATGTACCTAACCCCACATAGAACTCTCACATAGACCATGGGTTAGTACACAAAGTGCAATGGACAATGCTTACCATACCATGGGATCACATGATCCCTCTCGGTACATCTTCTACGCTTTGTGAGTTGATCAACTTGATTCACTCTTGACTTAGTCTTGATCAACCTTGAATCTTTCCAAATCTCTTAGTTTGGATGATGTCTTGAAGGTAAACATGAATGATCACACAATCTTCTTATTCAAGACATGCTTGCAATAAGCTCAACACTCACATGACCAATCTTTGGATAATTCCTTAATAGCACCTTGGTCAACACATAAACTCCTTGAAACCAACACATGGACTTCAAGAAATGCCTATGGACAAATCCTTCAAATATAACTCAATGCAACCATTAGTCCATAAAGAATGTCATCAATTACCAAAACCACACATGGGGGCACCGCATGTCCTTTCAATCTCCCCCATTTTGGTAATTGATGACAATCACTTTCAAGAGAGTTTATATAAGGAATTATGCATCACCATGCAATGTAACAACCAATAATGAATGCGTATGAGATGCAAATGCTTAGGAAAAAAACCAAAGCAAGGAGAAAACTCTGAAGACTTCTCCACAAAACTCTCTGAAACTTCTCCCCCATTGGCATCGATTGCCAAAATGAGCGAAAAGCTAAGAAGACCAATATAAAAGGTGTTCCTCCAAAAGTTGTGTATTTCTCAACAAGAGAGTGGAATGCCATACACATATCCAACTTTCAGTACTTGGAGGAAGACAAACTATATTGAGGCCCAAAGATTGCAACAGAAAGATATGCCACAAAGACATAACAAAGAGAGACACAAGCAATCAAAAGATACCAATTGAAGCAAGCAATCAAAGGATATCAATTGAAACAACTAGACCAAAGATCCTACGAGCCACATGAATAAAGGATATTATGATATGGGCAAACACTACTGGAATCAGCTACTTTGCCATCTGCCAGCTCTTTGCCGTCAGCTAGCGGACGGCAAAGAAGCTCTTTGCCATCAGCTACCCAAAAGCAGACGGCAAAGAAATGGCAGACATCAAAGATGCTCTTTGCCATCCGCGGGCTCTTTGCCATCTGCTGGCAGACGGCAAAGAATCTTTGCCATCCGCGGGCTCTTTGCCGTCTGCTGCCAGACGGCAAAGAGAGAGGTGGCCCCCACCCCCCGCCCGTTTGGAAAAAACTTAACGGCCCACCTCTTTGCCGTCTGCCAGCAGACGGCAAAGAGGCAAAAGGGCGGACGGCAAAGATAGGCGGACGGCAAAGAGGACACTACCTAACGGCCCGTACCCCCCCCCGCCCGTTACTCTCTGTTCTCTCCTCGCCGACGCGCCCCGCCACCACTTCCCACCCCACCGCCGCCGCCGCCGCCCCAACCACTCGCCGCCGCCCGGTCGCCCCACCACCCGCCGCCCCACCGGCCCCCCGCCCCGTCGCCACTGCCGCCCGGCGCCGTCGCCCCACCACCCGTCGCCCCCCGCCCCGTCGCCCCCGCCGCCCCGTTGCCCCACCGCCCCGGCCCCGCGCCGCCCCCCCGCCCCGGCCCCCTGCCGCCCCGGCGCCACGGCCCCGCCCCCCCCCCCCCCCCCGCGCCCCCGCCGCCCCGCGCCCCACTGCCCCGGGCCCGGCCCCCCGCCGCCCCAGGCCGCCCCCGTGACCCGGCCAGCTCCTCCACCGGGGGCCTCCTCCACCGCCCCGCCCCCTCCTCCACCTGCCCTGCCCCAGGTGAGCCCCCCTCCTTTTTTCTGTTTTTTTCTGTTTTTTTCCTTTTTAGTTTTAGTTTAGATTTAGTTTTAGTTTTAGGTTTAGTTTTAGTTTAGTTTTAGGTTTAGATTTAGTTTTTCCTTTTTTTCTGTTTTATTAGTTTTAGGTTTATGTTTAGTTTAGATTTAGTTTTAGTTTTAGGTTTAGTTTTAGGTTTAGTTTAGTTTGAGGAAAGAAGAAGAAGAAGAGAAAAAGAGGAGAGGAGGAGAAGAAGAAGAGGAAAAAGGAAAGGAAGAAGAAGAAGAGGAGGAGGAGAAGAAAAAAAGAAGAAGAGGAAGAAGAAGAAGAAAAAAGAGGAGAGGAGGAGAAGAAGAAGAGGAAAAAGGAAAGGAGGAGGAAGAAGAAGAAGAAGAAGAAGAAGAAGAAGAAGAAGAAGAAGAAGGAAAAAAGGAAGAAAAGGAAAAGGAGGAAGAAGAAGAAAAGGAAAAAAACCCGATACGACATGGTACCCGGCACCCCGACACGACACCCCGACCCCGAGACCCCGACCCCAACCCCGAGACCCCGACCCCGACACCCCGACCCCGACCCCGACCCCGACACCCTGACCCCGACCCCAACACCCCGACCCCCCAAGCCTGACCCGACACCCCGACCCCGACCCCGACACCCCGACCCCGACCCGACACGGTACCCAGACCCCGACCCGGCACCCCGACACGACACCCCGACCCCGAGACCCCGACCCCAACCCTGAGACCCCAACCCCGACACCCCGACCCCGACCCCGACCCCGACCCCGACCCCGACCCCGACCCCGACCCCGACACCCCGACCCCGACACCCCGACCCCGACCCCGACACCCCGACCCCCCAAGCCTAACCCGACACCTCGACCCCGACCCCGACACCCCGACCCCCCGAGCCTGACCCGACACCCCGACCCCGAGCCTGACCCGACACCCTGACCCCGACACGACACCCCGACCCCGAAACAACACCCCGACACCGACACAGCACTACCCCGACATCGACACGACACCCCGACCCCCCGACCCCAAAACAGCACCCCGACCCCGACACGGCACCCCGACACCGACAGGACACCCCGACCACCGACACCTCCCGAAAAGGTGTTCTGTGGCCTTCCAGAGGCCGACGGGGTCATATATTTGTGAATTATTAGTTAGGTCATATATTTTTCGATTTTGTTATGAAAAACATCATATATAATTGTGTTGATAGTGTAGTTTTAAATGTGCAGTTGTTTCATCGCTGCGAGGTTTGATGATGATACACATAAGTGATACACATATTATTATTCATGTCGGTCTTTTTTTATGTTGTACTAATTTCGTTTACTGTTTGTCATGGCAGGTGTTGAAAGATGGTGGGCGCTGGTCGGGAGCGTGGTCTGAGGTCTTCCATTCCAGACGCACCTCTCCGCTGAGCGTTGCTGGACAGTATGGCCACACCGCCGGGCCCTTCTTCGTCGACCGCGGTGCCCAGCAGGGGACGAGGTAGGAAGAGAGGAGGTGGGGCACGTGGTCGTGGGAGAGGAGGTAGGGTGACTACTACGGCGCCTTCCTCGCCGCCACCCCCAGCTGTTTCACCTGAGCACGTGACTGCTAGGGTGGACTCGTCCGAGGAGGAGGCTACACGGACTCCGGTCCACGAGCCTTCGGTCCACGGGTCTTGGGCCCACGAGCCTCGGCTCGACTGGCCTTCGGCCCATGAGAGTTCAGCCCACGTGACCCCGGAGGAGCACATGTCCGGATGGGGTACCTGGCCGGATCAGCTCGAGGAGCCGAGTGGCCATGCTGATGATGGCGGGGAGCCGACTGATCTTGAGGAGGAGGGGGGCACCGTCTACCAGCGTGGTGCTACATGGCTCCCGTCCGTGCCAGTGACCCGCGAGCAGAGGTGGTTGATTTTCCCTGATGGGGAGAGGTACGTAAGTGCATTTAATATTTTTGTACCTTGTGCATTCATGTTTTTTCAAATAACTAATGCATTGGCCTTGTCATGCTGCAGGGGTTGGGATCACCATCATAGTGTCCGCCGGCCCAACTCCGTCCTTGGAGTTCTTTCCGGCAAAACTTCCCGGGGTTTGTCACGTTACCTGGTGAGGGTCGGCTTCCAGAGCTTGGATTGAGCTGGGAGCACTATGTGGCTGCCCCGGCCCCGCCGGATGAGATTATCGACGGTGTCGTGTGCGACACGAGGGCAGGAGGGCAGACATGGTGATCAGAAAGTTCTGGGTAATTTCTCCTTTACACATTTAAAAATCTTCAACTAGCTAGTTATTAATTGTACTAATCAATATTGTCTCATTTGATTGCAGACATTCTACAGGTGTGAGGAGGGATACGAGGAGGATGCGGCACATGTTATCGAGAACGTCTGCAAGCGCCTACTCCAGAACTTACGGCACGAGGCTCGGGTGCAGGCTGTTCGAGACTACTACGCCTTGCGTGGTATCAAGAAGACCAAGCCGGAGTGCCGCGATAAGTTCCTGAGTAAGGAGCAGTACATGAAGGTAATTCTTAAGGCCTTCTCTACTTAAGTTCCTTCATTTAGTAATTCTTAGCCGTAGCGCTCAAGTTTCTATTTGCTAACTTAGGCGCCTCCGAG
Organism: Triticum aestivum; assembly: GCF_018294505.1. NCBI lineage: Eukaryota > Viridiplantae > Streptophyta > Magnoliopsida > Poales > Poaceae > Triticum > Triticum aestivum. The sequence goes on along the minus strand of NC_057804.1, from coordinate 437,724,172 downwards.
ATGGTGTGCGGATCGGATGGATTGTTGGGAGGTGTTGGTCGATGAGTGGTGCTCAAAACAATGGCTAGCCCTCCACAACGAGGCCAAGGACAAACGTGCCCAAATGGAAGGTGTGCCACACCATCAAGGCAGCTCCAACTTATATCAGTTCAGGCGCAACTGGGTATGTGGTTTGCTTAATGATTCATGCAATTCATTCATCATGCTAGCTTGAGCCCTTTAATTACTAATTTTCATTGTTTCTCTCTTTCAGGCATGCTACAATAAGGTGGATAAGGTGCCAGAGGTGTACGACCTGTATGCCATGGCCCACACCGCCTCTTTCAAGAAAGTCAAGGCTTTCTCTCAGTCTGACCTCGATGATGCAAACAACTTCACCAACATCTCCTCCCACAACAAGCTCGTGAGATATAGAGATGAGGGGAAGGCGAGGAAAGGGGAGGACTTTAACCCGAGCCAGGGTCCCATTGATCCAGAGCTGTTGATGATATCTGGTGGCGGGAGGTCCCATGGCTCCATAGCCATTGGAGATGGACTTATCCGTTGTCCTAGCACTCTCCTGGAGATCAAGGCGCACCAGTCGAGCTCCGCTCCTGAGATAAGGCCTCGTGAACGGCCAGTGCAACTCGCCATCAAGGTTAGTGATACATACTCAGTTATTTTTCTCCATTACATTGTGTGCGCTTCCATCAATGATTACAAATGGTCATGTGAGTGGTGTTGCAGGCTGCTATACAGAGTGAGAGAGATAGAACGGAGAAACTTCTGGCGGAGGCGGCGGAGAGGCAGCGGGAGTTGGAGGAGAGGACGACAAAGATGATGGAGGAGGAGAGGGCACGGAATGACATGCAGGCAAGGGCCATGTACGAGCTCCTTGTGGTAAGTTTCTTCTGCAGATTAGCCAAAACATTCATGTAGTGTTTGTCTCATTACTAACTAGTATGACTGAGTCGTCAAAACCAAATGTGTAGTCTGTGTGCGAGAAGACAGGTCAGACCGCTCCGCCGATGCCAGTGATTGCTCCTGGGACCACGGTGAGTTTTATTTGAATGGACATTACTTGCTAGTCTTAACATTTGAGTGTCATCATGCTAACAAGACATTGGAAATGATCTTTGGTGCAGCATAACTCCAGACAAGCATCGCACGATCCTTCTCCAGCTACCGACACGAGCCACCCCGCTCCTACACCTCCTGGATCTTGGTAAGTTTATCTAGTGTTTTGCTTAACACATGCATAAAGACCTAGACTTAGCTTTATTTCCTCCAATGCTTACCATAATGACCTAGACTTAGCTTCTTCTCCTCCAAAATGACTTAATAAGCTTACTGACCTCCAAAACCATCCATTTTACCTAAGTTAGCTCTAAAACGATCTGTACTTAGCTTACTTATGTCAAAAATTGCATAATTAGCTTAGTTAGCTCATAGACGATCCATTTTACCTAAGTTAGCTCTAAAATGACCCATTTTACATAGGTTAGCTTATAAATGATCCAGTTCATCCAAGTTAGCTAAAAAATGACCCATTTTACCTAGATTAGCTCCTAAATGATCCATTTTACCTATGTTGCTTTAAAATGACCCATTTCACCTAGGTTAACTCCAAAATGACCCATCTTACCTAGGTTATCTCATAAACGATCCATTTCAACTAATTTAGCTCATAAACGATCCATTTCACCAAGTTAGCTAAAAAACGATCCATTTCACCTAAATTAGCTCATAAATAATCCATTTCACCTAAGTTAGCTCAAAAAGATCCATTTCAACTAAATTAGCTCATAAATGATCCATTTCACCTAAGTTAGCTCAAAAACGATCCATTTCAACTAAGTTAGCTCATAAATGATCCATTTCACCTAAGTTAGCTAAAAACGATCCATTTCACCTTAGTTACCTCAAAAACGATCCATTTGACCTTAGTTAGCTCATAAACGACCCATTTCAACTAAGTTAGCTCATAAATGATCCATTTCACCTTAGCTAGCTCATAAACGACCCATTTCAACTTAGTTAGCTCATATATGATCCATTTCACATAAGTTAGCTCATAAATGATATACTCTTCTTGTTCTAGTCTTCTTCTTGTTCTACTCTTCTTGTTCTAGTCTTCTTCTTGTTCTACTCTTCTTCTTGTTCTACTCTTCTTGTTCTAACTTTCTTATTTTTCATTTTGCAGATTGCATTCACTTGACGAAAGCTTGCATAGATGGAGTACTCCTTATCCCTTTCTCTGTTTCTTTTGTGTCGTTGAACTATGCATGTATCGTTGGATGAAACTGTTGTAATATATATGGTTGGATGCCTCTATGTTGAACTTGTTATGTATGATGGAACTATGCATGTAATATATATGGTTGGATGATGAAGTTATGTGTTGGATATCTTATATGTTTGCTCTGTAATGGCCTTTTGAAATATATCTATATATGTCATATATATTTGTGATGAAAATTGTTGGATTTAATAAAAAACAGATAAAAGAACCAATATGCAGGCTCTTTGCCGTCTGCCACCGACGGCAACGGGCTCTTTGCCGTCTGCCGCGGACGGCAAAGAAGACACGTGGCATCTAGCTGTGCTTCCTGGGAGCTGAACCATTTGGTCAGTTTGCCTACAGTGGCAGATGGCAAAGACTTTGCCATCAGTGGCGGACGGCAAAGGCCTACCGTTAGCCACTTAACGGACTGACAGCGCAATTATTGTCGTCCGCTCTCTTTGCCGTCCGCCGCAGACGGCAAAGGGCCTTTGCTGTCAGCCGCCAGGAAGCAGACGGCAAAGTAGCTGTTTACCGTAGCCTACTTTGCCGGAGCCTTTTGCCGTCCGCCATTCATGCCTTTGCCGTCCGCCGTTGCAGACGGCAAAGTAGCTAATTCCTGTAGTGAAAGGAGTGTTCTAAAGAAACTAGAGAAGCTCCCCGTGATTTGTGCACACATAAGAATATTTGTATTTGGATACAAAGTGCACAAAATAGGATCATAGCTCCCCCAAAATCAATAGAAACTTACAACAAGTGCAAGTGAGCATATAGGAAACAAAGCGTAGTACTTGCAACAAACACATGGTTGAGCAACAAGTAAAAGAGGCAACTTAAGAATGGGCTCAACCAAAATGATGTGTGTGAGTCAAGGCAATGCACTTGAGAAGACTAATGTACGAATGAGCATTAAGCATCAATAAAGTCTTGAAAGAAAGAGGCACATGGTGCAAGGCCTATCATTCCCACACACAACTAGCAAATGGGTTCACAAGCTTACTAATAAGCATATAAAGAACATATACTTGTGACAACCCGTGGTGAAGATAGAAGATGAAAGCCTCATCAAGACAAGGGATACCAATTAAGATGGCAAAAGCCTCGTAAAGATAAGCATGAGGAAAATAATCTTCACCACACAAGAGTGCATCAAGATGCAACGATAGAGGACACGCACTCAAGGCAAAAGCTTTCACGGAGCCACCAAAGAAATAACATAAGAAAGACAAGGTGGACGTGAAAGAAAGGATATCAACTAGAGATGTAATTTCTCTCAAGTGTATAAGGTTCTATGTAGACGAAATCATGATGATATATATATATCTACAAAGAAGAATGTACACCCGAAATAGTTACAACACGAAGGAACAAGATATCCACAAGGAAGTCATAAATATACCAATAAGATATTTGCTTGAAAGCATAGCACTTGGCTAGATATGGTCTTATTGTATATAAATGAAGTCCAAACACACATCCATCAAGGGCATCATAACTAGCAACAGAGATCATCGTTGGGATGCTTTGAGAAAGGAAACAAGTATCACAAGATATGAAATGAATATCATGCCAAGATACAACCTACACAAGGTTGAATGCAAGAGGGGAAAGCATGAATAGATACTTTTTACCGAGATATCATTGGAAGGATGTAGTAGATACCAATTGAAGGTAGATAGTACTTCATTGATCATCCTAGCTTGACTCCAATATGCACATGGTGACAACACCTTCCTTGTGAGTGAGCCGAGCATCCAATGCATCTCCAAATGTTCCTAGAAGAACAACACAATCTAAACGGTACCCAAACTCATCGGGACTAAATAGTTAGAAACACCAATACATAGGACAAACTCCACATAAATATGTGCATATAGATATGAAAATGAATTTCATGCACATCTCATCCAAATTGAGAGTAGGTGGAGTTTCCCCTATATATTGAGTCAAAGAAAGAAAGCATGCCAAATGAAATACATGAAGTAAACATGCATGCTCAAAACTTTCAAGAACCGATACCAAAAGACAAAGAAATGCCAAGTGAAAAGGATACCAAATGGAGAAATCATCACTTGGAAGATATCATTAAAGATACATCAAGGAATGAGATATCCATTGATACACACTAAATTAAAGATGTCAAACTCCAAAAGAGAGGATGGTTCCAAACAAACCAATCTCCCAACAAAGTTTCATGATGGCACAAGGTACCAAAAGAAAACGTCTTGCCTTCCACCAACACACACTTGATAAGGATCACAAGAAGTGTTCTAAAGAAAATAGGATAGCTCCCCCACGAGTTGTGCATTATAAAGAATTTCCTTTTGAATACAAAATGCACAAGGTGGGATCACCACTTTCACTATATCTAGAAAACACTAGACAAGAACAAGAAATTAACAAGATCCACAAGTGGTATGGAAGACAACGGGAGTTAACACAAACCTTGGCAAGAGAAAAGGCAAATAAAAACAAAAGTCAATGTAAAGATGATCAATTAAATTCTACCACACGTAAGTGATTACCAATTGTTAAAAGACAAGAAGTATTTGGAAATAATTCACGGTGGTAGATAGCAAGGATATCCGACATCATCTTCACTCCAAACAAAAAGCAAATTGCAACTTGTAGAGCTAACATGCCACCTAGGAACAAGATAATTTACAATATCAATTATAGGTGACAATATCTCAAATGTACACATTTTCTAGGCTTGTAATATGCACATAGCATATTACTCCCCCATAATGTGATACCAATGAAGAAAACTTAACAAGAGGCAATAAGAGGATCCAACACGAGATAATCAATGGAATTTTTAGAATTTGAATTTCTCATGAGAGATATACCACCTAGAGACTAGATAATCTTGAAATATCAATACTAGATGGTATTACTCATGTGCACACATTTATAGGATTGTGAGGTGCACAAAGCACACCACTCCCCCATAATGGATATTCCATTAATCTCTCACAAGAGCCAACTAAGAAATAAACAAGATGCACTAAGGCTCAACGAACGACACACAAGTACATGATGTACAAACCAACATACACAAAGGCAATTTGGAGACACATCATATACAAACACATGCAAGGAACAAAACCAAAACATGCAAAGGGGCAAGTAACTTTCAATGTAAACAATTTAAGTACAAGTTACCGCAAGGAGGCACATTGGATATAAGATAGAAACTTGACAACCCAATTGACTTGGCTTGAGACAACAAGAAAGATGAAGTCCCCTTAATTCTTCATAATGTAGCCAAGTCTCCAATGACCTCCAGCAACACCTATTGATCAAGTTTGGGCTTTTTGGTCCCCAACCAAGTTGGGTCCTAAGAGGTTAGTCACAATAGGTTTGGCTACCCAAATGGTTCTTTGCTTGACACCACTTTGAGTACCAACAAACTTGGCAAACACATTGCCAACCTTATCCTTACCAAGAGAATAGATATCATCAATAATAATTGGGTTGGATAAGTTACCACTAGTGCATGAAGAAGCGATGTGACCTTTCTAATGGCATAAGTAGCAACGTCTACTCTTCACTTTCTTCTCACTTGATTTCTCAATTTGAGAAGCCTTAACTTGAGTCTTCTTGGGAAGAGGCCTTTCTTCAACTTAATTTTGAGCATGAGATTGAACTTGTGCCCTCTTCCCTTGTTGCTTGACACTAATGGCCTTCTTCTTCAATGGGCAAGATCTAACATGATGCCCTTCGATTTGCAATTGAAGCAAACAATCTTGGCCGAATTCTTGACTTGTTCTTGGCCCTTCTTCTTGTTCAACTTGGACTTCTTCTTCTTGTTGGAGTTGAATCCAAGTCCACCTTTGTCATTGGGGGATTTTTGCACACTCAAGATATTGTTGAGTGTGGCCTTCCCTTCATGACACTTTTCCAAGTCTTTCTTCAAAGAAGTGACTTGGGCCTTGAGCTCTTTGATTTCCTCTACATGGTTAGTCTCAACACAAGTACTAGAGGAAGTATAAGCTTCATCGTTAGAGCAACAAGGCAAGGAAAGCAATTCATCACAAGATGTACCAACATTGTGAGTAGATGAATTACAAGGACTAGCACATGGCAATATACTATTTTGACTAGAAGTAGTGCTAGTATCCACATGAGGCTCACTAGATGTTACCTTAGCAATCATGGCCTCATGAGCAATCTTTAGCACACTATGGGATACTAGAAGATCATCATGAGAGCTTGAGAGCTTTTCATGACTTTCTTCCAATTTCCCATAATTGCAAGATAACACCTCAAGTTGAGCCCGTAGCTCAACATTCTCCTTCAAAATGGATGCTTCACAAGTAATAGAATTAGTAGCACAAGCATCATCATTAACAACAAGAGGAGAAGGCAACTTGGCAAGCTCTTTTAAATAAGAAGCTTCAAGTTGAGCATGAGACTCGGTGAGTTTGATGAGCTCACCCTTGATGACCCTTGAGCCATTTTCGAGGTGCTCAAAATCCTCAAGGAGTCTAGCATGAGCAACTTCAAGCTTAGCATTTTTAGTTTCAAAAACATTGGCCACCTCAAGAGCTCTATCAGTAGATTCCTTCACTCTAGACAATTCTAGAGCAAAAGTCTCCTCAAGAGATTCCTTGGTGGTTTGTTCATGTTCAAGAGCTTGAGATAGCTCCGCGATCTCATTTGCGTAATCACGCCCATGAGCTTCCATTTTATCAATGGTGACCTCATGCTCCTCGAGATGAGATTCCAACTCCTCAATATATTTCTTGCCCTCAATGGCAATGGACATAATTTCCATGAAGTTGGAACGAGCAATTTTATTTTTATGAAGAGCTTTCAAAATCATCTCCCCCTTAGTTTTTAAGGAGGCAACATTATCATTCTCTTCATCATTATCCTCATCATCATTAGCATCAACATCATCATCAAGAGACATATTGGGGTACAAAGTAGGAGATACCTTTGACGCCTTAGCCATAAGGCAACATGCAATAGATGATGACGTAGGATCCCTTGAGGCACCATTAAACACCACATCTTGTTCCATGGAGTGTTTGGTTTCCTATACATTGTTAGCACAACAATTCGAGGAAATAGATGCATTTTTATCATGGCAACAAAACATAGCAAGCATATCATCATGATATTTACTCAAGCAATTTCTACATGATATGCAAGGACTATCAACACAAACATGTGAAACATTTGGAGTGCTCGAAGTGTTAAAGCCCAAAGAGGGAGCATTGCAATAATATAGTGATGAAGGATCATCTACAATAAGCATACTATCATCATTGCAATGACCAACACTACTCACCATATCATTACCTTGTGGCAAACCACATGTAGGTGAAGTAGAAGAAGTTGAGAAGACTATATGACCGGAGGTGGAGGGAGAACAACCATCCCCACAAATCTTGGACACACCATATTTATCTTGAAGCTTTGTCCATAACTCATGAGCATCCCGGAACGGCATGAGTTGAAATATAACTACATTGCTCAAAGCATCGAAAAGCACATTAGAGGCTTGAGCATTGAGATAAGAGTTTTTCTCATCCTCTAAAGATAATCTTTGGGGATCCTTTGGAGGAGAAAAACCCATATCTACAATTTGCTCTAAATTTGGGTCCATGACCCTAAAGAGATTAAGCATGCGAATTACCCAAACATCAAAATTTGTGCCATCGAAACTAAGAATGTCAGAGAATCCTAATCCTCTAGTCGGCATCTTTACTCTCTAGGCGGTTAAGCCCAACAAAGAGAGATGAGGCTCTGATACCAATTGAAAGATCGTGGATGTCGCCTAGAGGGGGGGTGAACAGGCGTTTTAAAATAATTATGGTTTAGGCTTGAACAAATGTGGAATAAACCTAGCGGTTAATTCGTCAAGTACAAAACCTACAACAACTAGGCTCACCTATGTGCACCAACAACTTATGCTAAGCAAGATAAGCAACTATAATATAGCAAGATATATGACAAAGAACAATATGGCTATCACAAAGTAAAGTGCATAAGTAAAGGGGCTTGGGTAAGAGATAACCGAGGCACGCGGAGACGACGATGTATCCCGAAGTTCACACCCTTGCGGATGCTAATCTCTGTTCGGAGCGGTGTGGAGGCACAATGCTCCCCAAGAAGCCACTAGGGCCACCGTAATCTCCTCACGCCCTCGCACAATGCAAGATGCCGTGATTCCACTAAGGGACCCTTGAGGGCGGTCACCAAACCCGTACAAATGGCGACCCTTGGGGGCGGTCACCGAACCCGTACACTTTGGCAACCCTTGGGGGCGGTCACCGGTACCCGTCAAATTGCTCGGGGCGATCTCCACAACCTAATTGGAGACCCCGACGCTGGCCCGAAGCTTTAGACCACAATGATTGAGCTCCGAACACCACCAACCGTCTAGGGCACCAAGGCACCCAAGAGGAACAAGCTCTAGGGTGCCCAAACACCCAAGAGTAATAAGCTTCTCAAACTTCACTTCCACGTATCACCATGGAGAACTCAAACCGAGGCACCAAATGCAATGGCAAGGGCACACAGAGAGCCCAAGTCCTTCTCTCCCAAATCCCACCAAAGCAACAAATGCTAGGGAGGAAAATGAGAGGAAGAACGAAAGAAGAACACGAAGAACTCCAAGATCTAGATCCAAGGGGTTCCCCTCACTTAGAGGAGAAAGTGATTGGTGGAAACGCGGATCTAGATCTCCTCTCTCTTTTCCTTCAAAAACTAGCAAGAATCCATGGAGGGATTGAGAGTTAGCAAGCTCGAAGAAGGTCAACAATGGGGGAAGAACACGAGCTCAAAGGATAAGGTTTAATGGGGAAGAAGACCCCCTTTTATAGGTGGGGAAAAATCCAACCGTTATGCTCACAGCCCGCACCAAGCGGTAGTACCGCTTGACATCACGGTACTACGGCTAGGGGTAGCGGTACTACTGCTAAGGGTAGCGGTACTACTGCTTGCGAGCGGTACTAAAAAATTACATCCGTGCCTACCACCGCTGGACTTGTGACGAGTTTTTGGTCCCGTGCGGAAGTAGCCACGGAAGTAGGCGCGGTAGTACTCCTCCAAGCGGTAGTACCGCTCCCAAGGGCGGTAGTAAAAAATTACTTCCGCTCCTACCCGCGGTAGTACCGCTGCAGCCTTTTCAGAACACCAAAACTAACACAACTTCTGCATTCGGACTCCGAATTCGACGAAACCAAGTTTGTTGGAAAGCTAGAGACAAGGGCTAACAAAATCTTGGTAGAAATACCAATAATAAGCAAATGAGAAAAGTCCCAAAAGGAAATGGTGAGAACCCTTCCTTGGAAAAGACCGGCAAAACCTCCAACACCGAAAACATCATAGAAGACGCATGCAAACTCCATTTTCGATGAACTCAAGCTTGTGATCAAGATGACCATAAGCTCTAAGACTCACAAAGAGAACCAAACAAGAACCAAGAAACATGATGCAAGGATGCAATGGTTTGAGCTCTCGACAAACGATACGATCAAGCTACTCACTTGAGAGCCCCCCTTGATAGTACGGCTATCGATCCTATAACCCGGTCTCCCAACTACCACCATGAGACCAGTAAAATAGAAAACCTATCAAGGGCAAACCTTTGCCTTGCACATGATCCACTTGAGCTAGATGATGACGATCTTGTCCTCCACAAGATGGACCACTTTCTTGATTGCGTTGGGTCGATGGAGACTAGATGATTGCTCCCCCATACTCCACTATGGGTGAGCCACTCTTCGGCACATCTTGACAAGTCCATTAACACCACAATGGATGGCAAGCTTCAAGCACTTGATCTCTTTGTGATGCTACACTTGAACTTGCACATGACAATCTTGATGATGATCACTACTTGATGTCATCCTTTCCATGGGTTGCATGATATGTTCCTCTTGACGCAAGCCCATGGACATGTACCTAACCCCACATAGAACTCTCACATAGACCATGGGTTAGTACACAAAGTGCAATGGACAATGCTTACCATACCATGGGATCACTTGATCCCTCTCGGTACATCTTTTATGCTTTTTGTGAGTTGATCAACTTGATTCACTCTTGACTTAGTCTTGATCAACCTTGAATCTTTCCAAATCTCTTAGTTTGGATGATGTCTTGAAGGTAAACATGAATGATCACACAATCTTCTTATTCAAGACATGCTTGCAATAAGCTCAACACTCACATGACCAATCTTTGGATAATTCCTTAATAGCACCTTGGTCAACACATAAACTCCTTGAAACCAACACATGGACTTCAAGAAATGCCTATGGACAAATCCTTCAAATATAACTCAATGCAACCATTAGTCCATAAAGAATGTCATCAATTACCAAAACCACACATGGGGGCACCACATGTCCTTTCAATCTCCCCCATTTTGGTAATTGATGACAATCACTTTCAAGAGAGTTTATATAAGGAATTATGCATCACCATGCAATGTAACAACCAATAATGAATGCGTATGAGATGCAAATGCTTAGGAACATATAGAACCATCCAACACTCTCCGCCCTTGTTCTCTCTCCATGTGACACGCACCCCCCCTAAGTACCATAATCCCTCACTCCATCATAGGCTCTGTTTGGATCCATGGGTTAGAGTTAGTTTGGGTTAGTTTGGAGTCAACTAACCCAAAAAGATCCAAACAGGAGGGTTAGTTTAGGTTAGATGCATCTAACCCGTCCAAAAAAACTAACCCATCCAAGATGTGCATATTTGGGTTAGTTCTTCTCGGGACCACTAACAAACACTTTTTCTCCCACTCTCCCCATAGCAGATCCCTCCCACTTCCTCGAAGCTTCTCGTCCTCTCCCTCCCTTCCTCTCGCACCGCCCGTGAAGGTGCCTTGCCGTATCCGTGCACCATCTAACCCTGCCATCCAAACACCTCTTTACTTAGAGTTAGTTCAGGGTTAGAATCTAACTCTAACCTCTAACTGAGTTAGAGTATCCAAACAGGGCCATAGGCGCAAGCACTCCCCCCTCCTAAGTATGATTATCTCCTACTAGCCATCAGGAACACACGTATTGTCTCCTTCCATCCATACATCTATCTTGATATCTCTCGGGGCATCTTCTATCGCGCACACACCTTGTCACTCGATCTCCCACTCATGTAGTCCCATCACGATCTCCAGGGGATCTCTCTATGACAAACATACACTCTCTCCTCCCCATGTCTGCATTTTCTCCGTATGTCTCTCTCGACCTCTCTCCCTTGTTTGTCAGACCCCTCTTGGCCACGTGCTAGGGGTCTTCCTCTCTCGCTTCCAAACAACCACACACTATCTCCTCACCTTGCCTCCGTTATCGAAGATGCATGTGTGATATGTTTCCATAAGACACGCATTCTTTTTTTCCACTTTTATCGTGTGTTGTCCATGTCTCTTTCACACACGCGCACACACTTTTTTCACTCTCTCTCTCTCTCTCTCTCTCTCTCGTCAGGGACTCTGTCACGTCCATAAGCATATGGATGTTTTGAAAATTCAAACCTCAGAAAAGTTTGACTAGGTATATGTGGAGAAAAACATTTACATCTGGAATGATCATTAGATTCATCACAACGTGTACTTACTTCATACTATCATTTATCTTTGGTATTGCAGATATAAGTAATTTCTTTATAAACTTGGTCAAAGTTTCAAAAGTTTGACTTAAAAAAAATGTTGTAACTACATTATCGAAGGGAGGGAGTAGCTCTTTCTCTCTCTGCTATCTCTCACGGGACTCCCCTCTCACTCGAACTCTCTATAACGACGGATTATACGCTCATTGTGTCAGCGTATAGCTTTGTATATTGTTTAGTTGACCGGTCAACCAACCCACATGCTGCGTTGTCAGCTCGTGTTCTGTATCTCGGTGTGCTGGCCCATGTGGCAGTGGGTGAAAATAAATAAACTAGAGGCCCATCTGACACGCGGTGAAGGAAACAAAGTTGAAACCACTCGGGGTAGCACCCCGCACGCTAGTAAATTGAGGGCGCATTGAGGACTAACTTCTTGCGCGCGAAGGATGCACTCGCTCACAATTCACCACTGCGCGGCGGCATGCACAGAAGGACGCACTCGCACACACCCAGCACACAACACACACTAGCACACGTGTACACAGGCATCGCCGCCGGTTGAGATGGACAGCGAGGCAGCCAACAAGCGGAGGCCGCTCAAGCCAAAACCGCATCCGGCAAGCCTGGACTTAATCATCAGCCTCCCCGATGACATGCTGCTCGTCATCATCGGCCTCCTCCCCACCAAATCTGTCGTGCGGACCGCCCTGCTCTCCTAGCGGTGGCGCCCCCTCTGGCGCTGCGTCCCCCTCAACCTGACTGTCGACAGCTGCCTCTACGATGGGGATTGCAAACGCATGGCCGCAGTCTCCAAGATCCTTTCATCGCACCCTGGGCCATCCAGATGCCTTGACATCCGCATGTTCAGTACCAACTGCAAGGTCCAACCCAAGTTCGATGAGTGGTTCTTATCCCCCGCCCTAGATCAGCTCGAGGAGTGCTACCTCTTGAGCAATGCGTTGGATTTCCCCGAAGAGGAGATGATGATGCAGCAAAGTAGCGTAAGTATTTCCCTCAGTTTTGAGAACCAAGGTATCAATCCAGTAGGAGACCACGCACAAGTCCCTCGTACCTACACAAAACGATAGCTACTCGCAACCAACGCGATTAGGGGTTGTCAATCCCTTCACGGTCACTTACGAGGGTGAGATCTGATAGAGATGATAAATAATATTTTTGGTATTTTTGATAGATAGATGCAAAGTGAAAAGTAAAAGGCAAAGTAAAAACAAAGCAAGTAATAAAGCGATAGAGATTGATATGATGAGAATAGACCCGGGGGCCATAGGTTTCACTAGTGGCTTCTCTCAAGAGCATAGATATTCTACGATGGGTGAACAAATTACTGTTGAGCAATTGACAGAATTGAGCATAGTTATGAGTATATCTAGGTAATGATCATGTATATAGGCATCACGTCCGAGACAAGTAGATCGAAATGATTCTGCATCTACTACTATTACTCCACTCATCGACCGCTATCCAGCATGCATCTAGAGTATTAAGTTAAAAACAGAGTAACGCCTTAAGCAAGATGACATGATGTACAGGTATAAATTCATGCAATATGATAAAAAAACATCTTGTTATCCTCGATGGCAACAATACAATACGTGCCTTGCTGCCCCTTTTGTCACTGGGAAAGGACACCGCAAGATTGAACCCAAAGCTAAGCACTTCTCCCATTGCAAGAACTACCAATCTAGTTGGCCAAACCAAAAAGGATAATTCGAAGAGACTTGCAAAGATAACTCAATCATACATAAAAGAATTCAGAGAAGATTCAAATATTTTCCATAGATAATACTGGATCATAAACCCACAATTCATCGGTCTCAACAAACACATCGCAAATAGAAGATTACATCGAATAGATCTCCATGAGAGAGGGGGAGAACATTGTATTGAGATCCAAAAAGAGATAAGAAGCCATCTAGCTACTAGCTATGGACCCGAAGGTCTGAAGTAAACTAATCACACTTCATCGGAGGGGCTATATATGGTGTAGATGTAGAAGCCCTCCGTGGTGGATGCCCCCTTCGACGGAGCTCTGGAACAGGCCCCAAGATGGGATCTCGTGGATACAGAAGGTTGCGGCGGTGGAATTAGGTTTTTGGCTCCTGTTCTGATCGTTCGGGGATACGTAGGTATATATAGGAGGAAGGAGTATGTCGGTGGAGCAGCAGGGGGCCCACGAGGTAGGGGGACGTGCCCAGGGGGGCACGCCCTCCACCCTCGTGACCGCCTCTGGCACTGCTTGGAGTAGGGTCCTAGTCTCCTGGATCACGTTCGGTGAGAAAATCACGTTCCCGAAGGTTTCATTCCGTTTGGACCCCAACTCAATGCCACATCGATCTAGCATGTAACACCTCATATCACTTTGCGGCCTCACGCACGGTATTCCCACGGGTGTCGCCTTACCTTTGCCCGGGACCGTTTGTGCCTTTTGGCTCACGTATATGATGATGTCGCTAGCACAGACTTACAGGGACAGGCATCCATGACCCAGCATCGAACGTGTCGGTCATCAGCGAGTGAATTCAGGCTGTAGCACTGGGCTAACAGGACTCCGGTGAACCGGGCTGTAGCGGGCTAACAGGACTCCGGTATTCATCGCGTGACATTTCCCCGAAGGGACAGACACAGGAACGAAGAAGGACACATGCCGGCCAGCCTAAGTGTTCCGGAGCAGTAGCAAGCTACCATGGCTCGGTGGAAACACTAGGAGACATTTCCCGGTAAGAGAGGCTACTAAAGATAAACAACTAGATAGTCAGATCCCACACATACCAAGCATTTCAATAACATACACACAATATGCTCGATATGTGCAAATACAACATGGCATCACAACATGACTCTATGACTCAAGTATTTATTCAATAGGCTCCGAGGAGCGAGATATTACAAACATAGGTCTCATGACCCAACATTCAGAGCATACAAGCCAAAACACAAGCGGAAGCTATCATGTCTGAATACAGACATCTATAAATGAAAAAGGCTGAAAGCCTGACTATCTACCAGATCCTGCCGAGGGCACAAGATCATAGCTGAGGTAACAAGCTAAACGTCGAAGCCCACACGGAACTACTAGCGAGACCGAAGTCTCTCTGCAAAAACATAAAATAGGCAAACGTGAGTACAAATGTACCCAGCAAGACTTACATCAGAACTAACTACATATGCATCATTATCAACAAAGGGGATGGTGGGGTTTAACTGCAGCAAGCCAGCTTTGACTCGGTGGCTAACCTAAACTACGACTGCAAGCAACTCTTTTTGAGGTGGTGCACACGGGTCCACATATTCACCATATCAATACACCACTATGGATCCGCTCCCGTCTCCCTACGAGAACGCCATCCATAGCACTCACCCTTATCTTGCGCATTTTAAAGTATCCACTTTCACTTGTCTATGAACTGTACAGGCAACCCAGAAGTCCTTTTCTGCGGACACGGCTATTCGAATAGATGATGTTAACCCTGCAGGGGTGTACTTCTTCACACACGCTCTCACCACTTGCCGCCGTTTACACGACATGTACTCGGCAACCTTCAAGCGGAAGCCCAACGTGGGTGTCGGCCACGGCCTACCTAAACACTCAAGTCTCTAGTCCAGGTTTATCGCCTATTCGGGTTCCATCCATGAGGAGATCCGGCCGGAGTTTCGCTCACAGCCCCAAACGATGTGAACAGGGTTCCGTGACACCAAACGGGCGCCCGGTATACCCGGCCACGTGCCTACCGCATCACAGCCCACCCCTCCGGTCAGCGCTGCCCACGGCCTCCAGCATACTACAAACACCAGAAACTACTTGCAACTCCTGGACAGAGGCAAGGGTGATTAAGAAGCCGTGAGGGTCCATTGGTTTCAGGCCCAATGCGTGGTAGTAGCTGAATCATGGATCACAAACACAGAACTCAGTTCCTGAGGATGGCTGCAATGAGACAACCCACCATGTACTCCTACATGGCCTCTCACCGCTACCTTTACCAAATCGTGTTCACACACTTAGCTCACACACAGTAGGACATGTTCACACACCTCTGATTCATCCCCGATGAATCAGACCTGACTCAACTCTAAGCAGTAGCAGGCATGACAAACAAGCATGAATGAGTAGGCACAACAGGGCTCAAACAACTCCTACTCATGCTAGTGGGTTTCATCTATTTACTGTGGCAATGACAGGTCATGCAAAGGATAAAGGGGTTCAGCTACCGCAACAAGTAACAGATGAATCGTTGTTGTCCTAATGCAGTAAAAGAGAGCAGGAGCGAGAGAGTAGGATTGTATCGGAATGAACAAGGGGGTTTTGCTTGCCTGGCACTTCTGAAGATAACATTGAGTCTTCATCAGTGTCAACGATCACATCATCGGTATCACGTCTATCGAGAGGGGACAAATACCGGCAATACAGAAGGGAACACAATCAATGCAATGCACAATATGATGCATGATCATGACATGGCAAAATGAATGTGTTTTGGGCTAATGCATCTAGCAACAAGTTAAATGGGGTTGGTTTGAATACAAGATTCAAATTCAAACTCCATATGTGATTATTTAAATGCCATTCACTTCATTTGTCCTAAACAGTAGCTATAAGTTGTTCTAACATGCATGAAAATGGTACAGATGGATTCCTTGAATTTTTCTGATAATTTTTCATATATAAATTATTTCATTTGGGGTTACGGTTGAATTTCTATGAATTTTAGAAGTTTAGAATATTTTCTGAAATAAATAAATCATTTCTGATTTATTTAAAACTCCGGAAAACATTTACTGCGTCAGCATGACATCACCCTGACGTCAGCAGAGTCAACTGGGCGTCCCAGGTCAAACCTGACCAGTGGGGTCCACTGGTCAGTGACACAGTGTTGGTTTGTGTGGCTGACGGGTGGGACTAGGTCAACGGCCACGTCAGCGGGTCAATGCTGACGCGTGGGTCCACACATTTTATTAATTAATCTAACTATTTTGGTTAGCCGGTAACCTAATTATGTGGGTCCCACTGTCAGTGGCTCTAGGGGTTAATTAGTTGGATCATTAACACTAGTTAAGCGTGCCACGTCGGCAGTCGCCGGAGTATCGCCGGCGGCGACCATTCCGCACGGCGGCGCGGCTCGGATTTGATCTAGGGGCGATGGTTTGGCGCGCTGAGCGCACCGGGGAGGAGCTCTTGCACTCGCGCATCTAATGGACCAGACAGGTGGTCATGGGGCAGCCGGAATCTCGCCGGCGACGAGCTTTGGCGGTGACCGGAGTTCGGCTGGGAGGGGAGAAGGAGCTACGGTGCACGGGGAAACTAGTGGAGGGTCTCAGCAGACTCCTGACGACGCGAGGAGCACAAATATGCGCTCGGCCGTGACAGATGCTAGCTCAAACGACGACGAGCTACGCGGCGGCGGCATGGAGCTCTCGGCCACGATGGGGCTATGGCCTAGAGGTCAAAAGCGACCAGGGAAGAAGGGGGAAACGACTCAGGGGCTCACCGCGAGTCCGTTGGGAGAGTTAGTGGACTCGAAGATGTCTTGTCGGGGGCGAATCGACGACGGCGATCGACGGGGCCGAAGGTTGAAGAAGGCGGCGGTGTGGGCGTTCGGGGGCGTCCGGCGGCGCGTGTGCCCTTGAGGAGGCGTAGACGACGGAGGTGGAGCTCCTGGACAGATGGGAAGGCTAGGCGGTGGCTGTGGCCGCGGCGAACGGCGTCGGTGGCGATGGTGGCGTTCGACCATGGCTGCGGGCAAGCGAGGGGGAGAGCCAGGAAAGAGGGGGGGGGGAAGAATAGAGGGGGTCGAGGCGTCTCCAGGCGCGGGGACAGGGAGGAGGTTGAGCCTCCAGCGCGAAGCAGGAGGTGGAGCCTGCGTGCGCGGGCGCTTTCTCACGGCGACAGCAGCAGCTTTGGGGCGAGGGGAGGAAGACGACAGGGGGGGGAGGCGCCTGGTGGGCTGGGCCGGCCACTTGGGCCGCCAGATGGCTTCACAGGTAGGCTCAGGTGGGTTTTCTCTCTCTCTTTTTTTTATTTTCTGTTCTGTTTTATTTAATATCTTTTGCCATTGTTTTGAATTTAAACAAATTCAAACAATGCCAAAAACTCCTCTGAATATTTTTATTTTGCTAGATGGACTTTTCCAAAAGCTCATAAAATATTTCAGGGGTATTTGAAATTATATTCTAATTATATGAATACAATTCAAATTCAAATAGCTAATGATTTAAATTCAAAGTCCCAAAAATAAATCCTTAAAAATGTTCAATGTTTTGGTTGGGACCAGAACCCTTGCCAAAAATTATCAAACATTTAAGAAGAACATTTTGGAACAATGAATGAGATTTTAGGGTTTTTTGCCCTTCTTTTATTTAGGATTTTGAGGCTTCCAATTTTCCTCAGTTCAAGTTTCAAAATTTAAACATGATGCAAACACTAGGCAGCACCAGAAGCTAGGGATGTGACAACTCACCCCCACTAAACAAAAATCTCGTCCCGAGGTTCAAGTGTAGGTTAAGGTGAAGGGGGAACGCAAACTAGCACAATCTTCACGATCCAGGTTGCACTTCATAAGAACCTTGATTCGATCATCATCTTGTCTCGACGTCTTGCTCTGGAAACTCCAACCAACATGACAACGAGAGGAGAAGGGAACTCTAGAAGGATCAATCTTCTCGAAGATCAATCAACCTAGGATCAGCTCACAAAGTGAGTCGTAGCAACATCTCTTGAGCTGAGACGCGAAGCATACATCTGAAGAGATGGAGTGAGACAGATGACGAGGTTGACTAGGTAGACAACAATTCCACACTTAAGAAGGTGGTAGACGATTGTCAACGTAGCGAGGAGTTGAGTTGCCATGATACCACAACGAGGCACCTTAGGGATGGTGACTCGTAGATATATCCCCTTAAGTGGCAAAAAGAATTACCTTTGATTCAGAAATCATTGAAACTCTTTAAACCAACCTAAGGCAATTTTCGAGCGATCGTTTGGAGGGGGTCGGTGGAATGGCATACTCGGACTTGGATGATGTGGATTACCTTGTTGAAGACAACGTAATGGATGAATTTGCTTACCACCGGAAATGGAAGAGACCCATGGTAGAATGGCACATTGGCGGTGCAAGCTGGGAACAAAATGCAAATGCTGGGAATGATTCTGGTAACTGGGGGAAGAACCCAACAATAGAGAGTGAATTCACTGTTTGAAAAGTCATAGCATTGCCGAGGAAACTGAGAGCACTATACAGTTAATGCCGACGATCAAACCTAGCACTTGCGCGTGCTCTCAAGAACTTGAGCATTTCCATAATCATCAAGATTTTACCAATATCCGTGTCAAGGATCCTGGCAACACAACACACTACCATGATGAATAGCGACGGACGATGCAAATGCAAAGGAAGATAACACTTTCTTAGATTTCACCTTAGCGAGGCCAAGGAACAGAATCTGGATGATCGACCGAGAGACACTTAGCACTCCGCTTCTAATGTTCTCCTTGATGTGCTAGCGTAACCCATTCATAGATATGGTTTGATATCTAGAACATCAAGTAAAAAGGTCGGACTTCGGAACACAGAAATCCATAGGGGCAACTAGGGAGTAAATCCTACGAAATCCCTATGGGGAGGTGGCCAACTTCCTCAATCAAGATATTATAATAACAGGTCTTCCGACTGGGTGTGTTGGCCACGACATCCACTTTACCGGTTATCGCGGGAGACTGATATTATAGTTCTTGGGAAATGTTCCAAACCATCATATCTGCCTGAGATTCAGATCTGGTTGGTGTCAGGATATTCCAGACTCATCGAGTCTAGGAAGAAAAACGAAAGTTTGCAACACAAATCAACGAGATGACGTTGCGAGATTCTCGGGAATGAACTACGATAGCAAGCTCCAAACATGAGCTGGTTCTGCTACTAACATGTGAACACGTTGTCCCAGACAAGCATGGCCACGTAGTAGTCTTATAATTAAACACTACCGAGTTCAGGTGGGGAACCATAATCAAGGATATCGAAGTCTTTACGCAAGTCCATGCATTAGATCCCAAGCATAGACTTCTTTTCCTTGAACAAGTCAATCAGTGGCTTAGTGTGCTAGGGACACATATAGAATGAAGGTTGCAAGTCTCCAGACTACAGAATACTTCGCACGTGTGCATGACTGATTTGGGATGATTCCAAAGGAAACAAAACAATCTTCCTCAAATTCACGACGGCAACTTACATCAGATGCACGTGAATCAAAGGAAGTCACTTCTTTCATTCAAACATATACTTCATGAACGGGGCATAAAGAAAATGCTTACACAAGTTTCCAACACTAGCTTAATGTTCAACAAAATCATGGAGGAGATAAGGATGTTGTCAATGGGCTCAACAACAATTCATCCGGGTTCCCTTTTAAAAGGAAGTCCATAGTTAAGTGAACACGGTGATAGCATTGGTTAGACCAAAGAATATAATGGTGTATGCTCAAGGAAAAACCACGAGTAAGACAACATTACGAATATCGTTGGTTCTGATTTGATTTGACGATAGCCCATACTCAATCAAAGGTTTGGGTAAGATAATAAGTCCATCAACTGATCACAGGGACCAATCGATGAAGATATCATCTTTCTTCAACACACACTACACAAGAATATCCCTTTGGAACGAACTAAGTCGGACAAGCTTCCATCTCCCAACTCTCCAAGTTGTTGTTTAGCTTGACCAACTAGCTCAGGGGTATCCAACATGGATTCTTGGAGAAAGGGTGGTTTACAGGAAACCAACTTGATCACGAGATCAACATAGCGGTCAGGCGACAACCTGGTGACACTTCCGAGAAGAAATTCGGAATATCATGAACCACCGGTATGTTACTAAGCTCGAGAACAATCTCGCTTTTGAGGGCAAGACGATATGATCAACAGAGCGAGGGATTGGCACAATCCTAACTCATTGATCGAAGGGTGCACCAGAAATAAGGACTAGATAGCACGATCAGTCTTAGAAGGATGATTCAAAAACCAACACGCTAAGAATGAAATTATTGTCCTTTAACTACCAAGCAACGAGGTTGCTAGGAGTATTGATTTCACACATCACGATTCACTTGTCGGCGTTCCGGTTGCAACAACACGGGGACCGAGAAATGAATAACGATGGTGAGAAGTATCACTGTACCAAGAGTTCATAGGGTGGTGTGCAATTCCTATAACAATCCCGATATAAAGATGGTAATACTCCAAGGTAGAGCAGAACAAAAGCTGGATTAGCAATTTGTTCTGTGGAGCACAACTTCTTTGACCCAATCCTGGATATGGAAGAGGTACTGGAGTTTGTTTCTCCTAGTCATTCTGCGATAGAATGGCTTGACGGACCACAAGAGTAATAGGCATCGATAAACGAATGCACGCATACTCTTGACTATCAATTGATAGACGAGGGTCAGAATGCAACTAAAGAGAACAACTCAAAGGAACATATAATTTTCTGAGTTGTGGATGCATAGATTAGTATGTCGAACCAAGTTCAACATTTCTTCCGGATAACCCATGCAGAAAGGTTGAGCTGGCAGAGTCACAGTATAGCATGGAGAACTCATAGAGAGCACTCTTGTTGTCATCTTCTGGTTCAGAAGAACTCCTGCCAAGAATGGTTCATGGTAATTGGAAAAAGGATGTATCATGAACCTCGAGGATTATCGCAAAGGTTACTAATATCCTAAAGGAACTAGCAAACACTATCAACATGAAGTAAGTGGAGTGAATCTCGGGTTCAAAACCCAGGAGTAGAATACCTACTACTAAGTAGCATCACGGAATGCTTTCAAGAATAAAGGCCAGAATCATCACACTAGGACAAAAATCATGGCTAGACCACTAGATGATCCCCTGAGACACCTAGGGTCATAATAGTAACTCCAACATAAATGTCAAGGCAATAGAATACCTCAACTCAACAATTAGTGTGATTGAGCTGGCATAAAGGAACATCGAAACCAGAGGGAAAGGATTTTGCAAACGCATCAGACTATTTAGAAACCTGGGATGACTCGGACAGCATAACGGCTGTAAATGCTCAGAAAAGATTTGAGACATTCACAAAAATGGTGGCATAACCACTCGGAAGCACAATATCAAGGTTTCGAGATCAACAGTTAACGTACGGAAGTAGTAAAGGCTGAACTAAGATTTAAAACTAACAATTCTATAGGTCTACGGATTAGAAACACGTGATCCTAATAGAAAGAAGAGATAGCCTAGTTCCTTAACCCCGTAGAAAAGATAAGATGACTCAGATCAGAAGGGCATGAGGTAAAGGAATAAAAAGAGCCTTACGTTCCATCCCACAATCAATTCCCTTATATAACTAAAGAATTTCTAGACTCAACTTCGACCAGTTTGGCTTGGTAATCCTACAGGCAGTCAAGCTCTGATACCAATGCTGTCAGGACCCCGACTCAATGCCACATCGATCTAGCATGTAACACCTCATATCACTTTGCGGCCTCACGCACGGTATTCCCACGGGTGTCGCCTTACCTTTGCTCGGGACCGTTTGCGCCTTTTGGCTCACGTATATGATGATGTCGCTAGCATCCATATGATAAGGAGCCCGGGCTGACATGGCTAGTCGTAAACCCAAAGTGGCACAGACTTACAGGGACAGGCATCCATGACCCAGCATCGAACGTGTCGGTCATCAGCGAGTGAATTCAGGCTGTAGCACTGGGCTAACAGGACTCCGGTGAACCGGGCTGTAGCGGGCTAACAGGACTCCGGTATTCATCGCGTGACATTTCCCCGAAGGGACAGACACAGGAACGAAGAAGGACACATGCCGGCCAGCCTAAGTGTTCCGGAGCAGTAGCAAGCTACCATGGCTCGGTGGAAACACTAGGAGACATTTCCCGGTAAGAGAGGCTACTAAAGATAAACAACTAGATAGTCAGATCCCACACATACCAAGCATTTCAATAACATACACACAATATGCTCGATATGTGCAAATACAACATGGCATCACAACATGACTCTATGACTCAAGTATTTATTCAATAGGCTCCGAGGAGCGAGATATTACAAACATAGGTCTCATGACCCAACATTCAGAGCATACAAGCCAAACACAAGCCGAAGCTATCATGTCTGAATACAGACATCTATAAATGAAAAAGGCTGAAAGCCTGACTATCTACCAGATCCTGCCGAGGGCACAAGATCGTAGCTGAGGTAACTAGCTAAACGTCGAAGCCCACGCGGAACTACTAGCGAGACCGAAGTCTCTCTGCAAAAACATAAAATAGGCAAACGTGAGTACAAATGTACCCAGCAAGACTTACATCAGAACTAACTACATATGCATCATTATCAACAAAGGGGATGGTGGGGTTTAACTGCAGCAAGCCAGCTTTGACTCGGTGGCTAACCTAAACTACGACTGCAAGCAACTCTTTTTGAGGTGGCGCACACGAGTCCACATATTCACCATATCAATAAACCACTATGGATCCGCTCCCGTCTCCCTACGAGAACGCCATCCATAGCACTCACGCTTATCTTGCGCATTTTAAAGTATCCACTTTCACTTGTCTATGAACTGTACAGGCAACCCAGAAGTCCTTTTCCGCGGACACGGCTATTCGAATAGATGATGTTAACCCTGCAGGGGTGTACTTCTTCACACACGCTCTCACCACTTACCGCCGTTTACACGACATGTACTCGACAACCTTCAAGCGGAAGCCCAACGTGGGTGTCGGCCACGGCCTACCTAAACACTCAAGTCTCTAGTCCAGGTTTATCGCCTATTCGGGTTCCATCCATGAGGAGATCCGGCCGGAGTTTCGCTCACAGCCCCAAACGATGTGAACAGGGTTCCGTGACACCAAACGGGCGCCCGGTATACCCGGCCACGTGCCTACCGCATCACAGCCTACCCCTCCGGTCAGCGCTGCCCACGGCCTCCAGCATACTACAAACACCAGAAACTACTTGCAACTCCTAGACAGAGGACAAGGGTGATTAAGAAGCCGAGAGGGTCCATTGGTTTCGGGCCCAATGCGTGGTAGTAGCTGAATCATGGATCACAAACACAGAACTTAGTTCCTGAGGACGGCTGCAATGAGACAACCCACCATGTACTCCTACATGGCCTCTCACCGCTACCTTTACCAAATTGTGTTCACACACTTAGCTCACACATAGTAGGACATGTTCACACACCTCTGATTCATCCCCGATGAATCAGACCTGAATCAACTCTAAGCAGTAGCAGGCATGACAAACAAGCATGAATGAGTAGGCACAACAGGGCTCAAACAACTCCTACTCATGCTAGTGGGTTTCATCTATTTACTGTGGCAATGACAGGTCATGCAAAGGATAAAGGGGTTCAGCTACCGCAACAAGTAACAGGTGAATTGTTGTTGTCCTAATGCAGTAAAAGAGAGAAGGAGCGAGAGAGTAGGATTGTATCGGAATGAACAAGGGGGTTTTGCTTGCCTGGCACTTCTGAAGATAACATTGAGTCTTCATCAGTGTCAACGATCACATCATCGGTATCACGTCTATCGAGAGGGGACAAATACCGGCAACACAGAAGGGAACACAATCAATGCAATGCACAATATGATGCATGATCATGACATGGCAAAATGAATGTGTTTTGGGCTAATGCATCTAGCAACAAGTTAAATGGGGTTGGTTTGAATACAAGATTCAAATTCAAACTCCATATGTGATTATTTAAATGCCATTCACTTCATTTGTCCTAAAAGGTAGCTATAAGTTGTTCTAACATGCATGAAAATGGTATAGATGGATTCCTTGAATTTTTTTGATAATTTTTCATATATAAATTATTTCATTTGGGGTTACGATTGAATTTCTATGAATTTTAGAAGTTTAGAATATTTTCTGAAATAAATAAATCATTTCTGATTTATTTAAAACTCCAGAAAACATTTACTGCGTCAGCATGACATCACCCTGACGTCAGCATAGTCAACTGGGCGTCCCAGGTCAAACCTGACCAGTGGGGTCCACAGGTCAGTGACACAGTGTTGGTTTGTGTGGCTGACGGGTGGGACCAGGTCAACGGCCACGTCAGCGGGTCAATGCTGACGCGTGGGTCCACACATTTTATTAATTAATCTAACTATTTTGGTTAGCCGGTAACCTAATTATGTGGGTCCCACTGTCAGTGGCTCTAGGGGTTAATTAGTTGGATCATTAACACTAGTTAAGCATGCCACGTCGGCAGTCGCCGGAGTATCGCCGGCGGCGACCATTCCGCACGGCGGCGCGGCTCGGATTTGATCTAGGGGCGATGGTTTGGCGCGCTGAGCGCACCGGGGAGGAGCTCTTGCACTCGCGCATCTAATGGACGAGACAGGTGGTCATGGGGCAGCCGGAATCTCGCCGGCGACGAGCTTTGGCGGTGACCGGAGTTCGGCTGGGAGGGGAGAAGGAGCTACGGTGCACGGGGAAACTAGTGGAGGGTCTCAGCAGACTCCTGACGACGCGAGGAGCACAAATATGCGCTCGGCCGTGACAGATGCTAGCTCAAACGACGACGAGCTACGCGGCGGCGGCATGGAGCTCTCGGCCACGATGGGGCTATGGCCTAGAGGTCAAAAGCGACCAGGGAAGAAGGGGGAAACGACTCAGGGGCTCACCGCGAGTCCGTTGGGAGAGTTAGTGGACTCGAAGATGTCTTGTCGGGGGCGAATCGACGACGGCGATCGACGGGGCCGAAGGTTGAAGAAGGCGGCGGTGTGGGCGTTCGGGGGCGTCCGGCGGCGCGTGTGCCCTTGAGGAGGCGTAGACGACGGAGGTGGAGCTCCTGGACAGATGGGAGGGCTAGGCGGTGGCTGTGGCCGCGGCGAACGGCGTCGGTGGCGATGGTGGCGTTCGACCATGGCTGCGGGCAAGCGAGGGGGAGAGCCAGGAAAGAGGGGGGGGAAGAATAGAGGGGGTCGAGGCGTCTCCAGGCGCGGGGACAGGGAGGAGGTTGAGCCTCCAGCGCGAAGCAGGAGGTGGAGCCTGCGTGCGCGGGCGCTTTCTCACGGCGACAGCAGCAGCTTTGGGGCGAGGGGAGGAAGACGACAGGGGGGGAGGCGCCTGGTGGGCTGGGCCGGCCACTTGGGCCGCCAGATGGCTTCACAGGTAGGCTCAGGTGGGTTTTCTCTCTCTCTTTTTTTTATTTTCTGTTCTGTTTTATTTAATATCTTTTGCCATTGTTTTGAATTTAAACAAATTCAAACAATGCCAAAAACTCCTCTGAATATTTTTATTTTGCTAGATGGACTTTTCCAAAAGCTCATAAAATATTTCAGGGGTATTTGAAATTATATTCTAATTATATGAATACAATTCAAATTCAAATAGCTAATGATTTAAATTCAAAGTCCCAAAAATAAATCCTTAAAAATGTTCAATATTTTGGTTGGGACCAGAACCCTTGCCAAAAATTATCAAACATTTAAGAAGAACATTTTGGAACAATGAATGAGATTTTAGGGTTTTTTGCCCTTCTTTTATTTAGGATTTTGAGGCTTCCAATTTTCCTCAGTTCAAGTTTCAAAATTTAAACATGATGCAAACACTAGGCAGCACCAGAAGCTAGGGATGTGACAGATAGTGACTGCAGACAGTGAGGCTGACTATGGTATGCCAAACACGGCGCCTATACTCAGGTGTCATCTCCGGCGCAGGGTCTTGTCACTTCACTGTGAGGAGCAGCACGTAATAATTTGACGAACGGGTAGTACAGTGCTAGTACTCCTAGGACTACTACATTGGTAGTACTACTACTAGTACTAGTAGCACCACCGTCTGGATTTAGGAGTATTACCACGTCCATCAGGATTTTAGTATTTGACTAGCAATATCTAGTAATGCATGTCACAAAAAAATGTACTACTCCCTCTGTAAATAAATACATGGTGTTTTATTCCTATCGGCGAGAGAACTTAATGTTTTCTTGCTAACTAGAGTCTTAATAGGATGACATGCAATGAACTAAGGCCCCTCCCAGTGCTCCACCTTGTATAGGTGCTAAGCTTATCAACTAAGCAAATAATCTGATGTGGCATGCTAGTTAAGAAGAGACTGAGTAGTATGGTGACCCAGGGAAGAAACGGTGCTAAGCACGTGTACCTAGGTGGAAGCACAATTCTGAGTCTACAGCTAATTAAATGCATGAAGCTTAGCACCCAAAAGCTTAGCACCTTTGCATTGGGGACTTGAGTTGCTAAGGCATTTAATATACTTAGCATCATATCTAAGCACCTTTGCATTGGAAGAGGTCTAAACACTGCATGTCATGTTTGGTAGTCTCAAGTCATTGAAAGCATGCACGACCCACATCTCTCATTGGTTTATATGTCACGAAATAAGAAAAAAGGAGGGAGTTAATGCACCGTGCCTAAGTGTTTTGTGATTATTTGGTTTTCGTAAAGTGACTTACACAACATTTTTTTACATGCATTAACATTTTATTAGTTAAATCAAAGGTCAAAACTTGGCGCAAAATGCAAAGGGGACCAATAAACCAGTAAACATCAAACTTCTCTCTTTTGGCCCCAACTAGAGGTCAGGTGAGATGACTATACTGCACCGGCACGGAGCGGGGCGCAGCTTCATTGACTTATGACAACTGCCTTTGGGTGAATGACACGTGGGCCCAGGGGGTGGCTGGCCCACCTATCATACAGCCAAAGGCCGGTGCAGTAGACGGCTGAGGAGTAGTACGAAATCCTACGCACCTACGCACGCTAACCAAGGGCAAGAGTGATCACTCGAATTGCAAGATCAGTTGACTACTACTACCTCCGTCCTCGTTTATTAGTCTCCTTTGTAATTTGTGCTAAATTTTGACCAAAGATTTAACTAACAAAATGTCGATGCATGTCAACAAAAATTATATTTTTGGATTCGTATTTGAACATAGTTTTCAGTGATATAATTTTTAGTAACATGCGTAAACATTTTGTTTGTTAAATCTATGGTCAAAATGTGACACGGATTACAATGGGGACCAATAAACCAGGACGGAGGTAGTAGAAGCTAAGCTAGACCCATGGAGGTGATGAGCGCGAGCATCAGCTGGCTGTGCCAGATGGTCCACGACGCCGGCCTGCGGCCCGGCAACGAGGAACGTCTCCAGGTAGTATTGCTTGAGGCCGGCAGGGCGAGGGGCCGCTTGGACGATAGCTTGGTCTCCTTGTTCGACGAGGTCCTCGTCGGTTTCCTCGACAAGTTCACCATCGTCAAGAAGCTCGCGGACGACTTTGACGTAAGCCTCCAGCCGACGCGCCCAGGCTCTGCGATGCCCGCCACCCTCAACGGCCACTATGGTGACAACCTCTTCGACGCACTGGTGGCCCTGCGACTGTCGCCGTCGCGCCGGAGAATGTCCACCTCGAGGTCACGCTCGCCGCGCAGCGCCTGGTGCAGCAAGACACCATCGACATAATCACCCACGTCTATGCGCATGCAAGAGGAGGACGATAGGATGCTGGCCTTCTTGGACCGCAGGGCAACCTTGGACGGCACTATTCAGAAGCACATTGAGCTCGCCGCCAACACCGCTGCTCCTCACACATTGGTTGGTGACCCGGCGCACTAGGGCGTGAGGATGTCGTTGATGGATCCGTATGTATTTTTATCTTTCCATCAAATCCATGTAGTAGTATATGATACTACAGTAATTATCTTACCTTTCACATCAACTTCATAATTTTCGTACGTACTCCATGCATGAACGGCGCCAGAACCAAACTTCTCATTACTCTAGGCAAAATCGTTATTTTCTATCTATCGATCGCGCCATGGAGCAGAACCAAATTTTACAAGTTACGAGTTCAAAAGGAAAAGCATGTCGTGTTCGCATTGCACCCCCACATGGTTGGTCCGGCACGCTGCTCAAGCGAGAATGCGTGCGGTGTTGCATTTTGACTTACAAGTGGGACCGTAGTTGAGCAAACCGACTATCGGCAAACCTCGACGTGCTGGTGATGAAAAACAAATCCAAGAAATATCTTTGGTGGCCGCTTTTGGAGTTACTCAAGAGTAGTAAGATTCTATTTACAGTTTAACCCAAGATGCTCATCTCGTGGCTTCAACTTATCAACTACCACTCTATTTTCTTTCATGACACAACCTGGATGCTGGATGTCCCACGTGTCGGGAAAAGGAGGAAGAACCAGACCAAATCTTCACTTGTGCTCTTGGATTAGAGTAGTTGTGCTAACTTAAAAAAATTATTGTGTACTCCCTCCGTTCCAAAATACTTGACTTCCATTTGTCCAAAAATGGATGTACCTATATACTAAAACATGTCTAGATACATATATATTTTGACAAATACTCCCTTGTAGGACCTTGAAGTATGTCTAGAGGGGGGGTGATTAGACTACTTGACCAATTAAAAACTTAACCTTTTTCCCAATTTTAGAGTTTGGCAGATTTTAGCTATTTTAGGACAAGTCAAGCAATCATCACACAAATCAAGCAAGCATGCAAAGAGTATATAGGCAGCGGAAATTAAAGCATGCAACTTGCAAGAAGGTAAAGGGAAGGGTTTGGAGGATTCAAACGCAATTGGAGACACGGATGTTTTTGGCGTGGTTCTGATAGGTGGTGCTATCGTACATCCACGTTGATGGAGACTTCAACCCACGAAGGGTAACGGCTGCGCGAGTCCACGGAGGGCTCCACCCACAAAGGGTCCACGAAGAAGCAACCTTGTCTATCCCACCATGGTCGTCGCCCACGAAGGACTTGCCTCACTGGCGGTAGATCTTCACGAAGTAGGCGATCTCCTTGCCCTTACAAACTCCTTGGTTCAACTCCACAATCTTGTCGGAGGCTCCCAAGTGACACCTAGCCAATCTAGGAGACAGCACTCTCCAAGAAGTAACAAATGGTGCGTTGATGATGAACTCCTTGCTCTTGTGCTTCAAATGATAGTCTCCCCAACACTCAACTCTCTCTCATAGGATTTGGATCTGGTGGAAAGAGGGTTTGAGTGGAAAGCAACTTGGGGAAGGCTAGAGATCAAGATTCATATGGTAGGAATGGAATATCTTGGCCTCAACACATGAGTAGGTGGTTCTCTCTCAGAAATGGTAAGTTGGAAGTGTAGGTTTAGTCTGATGGCTCTCTCCACGAATGAAGAGGAGGTGGAGGGGTATATATAGCCTCCAACCGATTTAGTAAACCTAGTGACCGTTAGTGATTTTCGGTGGGACTGACATGCATCTCGATGAGACTGATTCGGTTAGGGTTAGGGCATAACGTAATCTCGGTAAGACCGATTACACAAACTCAGTGAAACCGATTTTGGTAATAAGCTTTCCAGAGAGTTGGTCAGGTAAACTTGGTGGGACCGATTTGCTCTTTTCGGTGAGACCGAAATGTTACAAAAGGGAAATAGAGAGTTTACATTGCAATCTCAGTGGGACTGATCGCTCACTTCGGTTAGACCAAAACATTACAAAGGGAAACAGAGAGATTACAATCCCATCTCAGTGAGACCAAGATCCCTATCAGTAAGACCGATTTGCTTAGGGTTTGTGGCAGTGGCTATGACTTTTGGAATCGGTGGCGCCGGATTGGAAGAATCGGTCTGACCTATTTTGGCTTTGGGTTTAGGTCATTTGTGGATGTGAGAAAGTAGCTGAGGGTTTTGGAGCATATCACAAAGCACATGAAGCAAGAGGCTCATTAAGCAACACCTCATCCCTCCTTGATAGTATTGGCTTTTCCTATAGACTCAATGTGATCTTGGATCACTAAAATATAAAATGAAGAGTCTTGCTTTTGAGCTTGAGCCAATCCTTTCTCCTTAGTATTTTGAGGGATCCACTTTCATCATCCATGCCATGCCATTCATTGAGCTTTCCTAAAATAATAGTCTTGGAATAGCATTAGCTCAATGAGCTATATGTTGTTATGAATTACCAAAACCACCTAGGGATAGTTGCACTTTCAATCTCCCCCTTTTTGGTAATTGATGACAACATATAGATCAAAGCTTCGACAAATGATAATAAGATTGAATAACATCGTCGCTTTGAGAAGTATGTGATAAGCAAGAGCTCCCCCTAAATTTGTGCATAGTTTAAAATTTTCTTTGGACTGTAAATGCACAAGGAATTAGGCTCCTGGGTTACTCTTCCATGTGACATACATCTTGGTGGAGCGCTCAAAATGCTAAGTGTTGAATACATGCACTCATCACCAAGCAAAGTGAATGATCACATAAGATAGATAGGATAATATCATCAAACATGCATAAGTGTAGCTTATGATCAAACACATGATCATCAATGTCTCACAAGCATACTATCTCAACCAATCAAAAGCAAACAAGTAATAAACCAACAAAGCAAGAGAGAACAAAAGCAACACACTCTCTCTCGCTCGAAGCCTATGATCTATACTTTTTCTCCCCCTTTGGCAACAAGTTACCAAAAAGTTCATAGAAACTGCATAGTGCTAGATTGACTCTCAGGCTTGATCTTTAGTTGGTGGTGTAGAGATGGCTCCTTGGACGAAGGCTTCAGTTGATGTAGAGGGTGCTGGAGTTGATGCTGAAGCTGGTTGCACTGGAGCTGAAGGGGCAGTTGCTGGTGCTGAAGATGTTGCTCTAGTATCTGGCACTGGCACAACAGCTGAACTCTGAGCTCTAGGTACTCTGGCAAAGACATTAGTGGTAGTCCTGCCCTTCCTCTCCTGCATGTCATCCTGCAGTTTCTCCACAACTGTCTGAATCTCAGTTACCTTGACATCAAGATCATGAAATTTGAGTTCCATGATTCTCTCCAGGCTCTCCTGATTCTGAGTGAGGGTGGCCAATCCTTTCTCAATCCTCAGAGATGATGCTATCAAGTAACCAAGCCGCTCCTGCTTGTTCTTCAAGAAATACTCAGATGCATCCTCTTGAGTTGGCATCTTGGCAACATTCTCCTTCCTTGCCTTCTCCTTCTTCTCTTGAGCTTGAACTGATGATGGATCATCCTCATTCATGACAACCTCATTGTCTTCAAAGTCTGGATAGAGTGGAAAATGTTCCCTATCCAATAGATATTTGCCAGTTCCCATCTTTGAGTGGATCAATTCCTGAATCTGAGGGGCATATCCACAACACCTCTTCTGATCTGCTGCAGTCCTCTTAATTGTTTCAACTATAAGGCTCATGACTTTGAATTTCTGTGGCACATCAAATAAAAATGCAGCATATTGATGGCATGCCCTCTGATCATGTTGTGGTCACCAGACTTGGGCAACAGAGTATGCCTCAGAATCCAATTGATAGTAGGCAGCCCTAACAACAGAAAATGGACTGATCCAAAAGAGAAAGTCTCTAGGGCTTTGTCTGGGATCTCCTTGTACATGTGTGCCATGGTATTGTGTCCCATTTTCTTCTTGGCATATACATCCAGATCATCATCATTTTCCTTTGGGGCATTTATCAGTTTTGCCCATTCTTCAACAGTGGATTGGTACCTTGTACCTTCAAACATCCAAACAATTCTTCCATCTGGGTAAAAATGTGTTGTGGAGTAGAATTGCATGATAAGTTCATCATTCCAGTTTGTGAGCATTTGCCCAACAAAATCTGCAACTCCACAAGAAACAAAGCTGTCTTGCACTCCAGGATAGTGCTCTTCATTCTCCTTCATGTAGGTCCAGTCGACCCACCTCATATCACACACAATGGGCTTCTTGTCCAATAAGATTGTCTCATAGAAGTTCTGATGTTCCTTTGTATGGAACCTGTAATCAATAGCAGTTCTTCTCCTTGTGGCATATGGATCTGCCATCCTCCATAGCCTCAATCCTGAGTCTTTTCTGATGTTCATGTCCTCAGCCACAGGATGGGCATCACTTGTGTCTGGTATCTTAGGCTTGAGCTTCCTCAGGAACTTGTCCTTCTTCATCTTCCTCCTCAGCAACCTCAGGCACTGGGCCTTGTTCTTCTCAGCAGCTGGAATACTCCTGATATTCCTCTTTGGTGCAGACTTGGCCTTGGGGGCAGCTTTGGGTGCTTCCTTGGGCTTAGATGTTGCAGCCCCTGATCTAATAGCATCACCTGTAAGCTTTGGTGCCTTTGGTGCTGGTGCAGCAAGCTCTTCTTCTTCCATCATGGAAGGTTGACCAACAACTCTGGCCATGGTCTTCTTGATCCTTTCCTTCCTCTTCTTTCCTTCAGCAGCAGGCTCTTTGGGATCAGGCTTTTCAGGCAGTTGAGTTGATGCTCTGGCCTTGGACATTGGTTGTCTTCCTGCAGGCCTTTTGATCTTCATGCCTGGCTTTGTATCCTTTGCGGAGCCATATTCCTTCTTGAGCACCACTTTCTTGGAAGTAGCCTCATCCTTCTTCAGCTTTGTATCCTCATCTTCAGAGTCTGAGGTTCTCTTTCTCCTTTGCCTGGTAGCAGGCCTTAGGCAGGTTGCTAGGAGTGCTTCTGCTCCCTTCATCTAAAGTGCTGGAGGGACTAGTGCCCTCACTCATGTGAATCTGCTCTGCTGACCTGTTCTGGCTGTCACTCTGGTCAGACATGCTGCAAAAACTGACTGCTGACCCTGTGAAGAGTTATAGATGAGATAGAGTGGATGAGCATCACAAAATGCAGAGATTTTTGCAAAAGAATGATTCAAAAATTCAGTTTTAGTTTTCCACAGAAAGCATTTTCGGATCAACCGATTTTCAAACTCGGTGATACCAAAGCAGTTTTGGTAACCTAAACTGATGAACTCGGTTGGACCGAGTCACAGTTGGTGGCACCGAGACTGCTAGGGTTTCACAGAATCCTAAAATTGGTCGCACCGATTAGTAATTCTCGGTCAGACCGAGAGTCACTAGTGCAATGGCATAAGCCAAATCGGTGGAACCGAGTTTTTCAACTCGGTGGGTCCGAGATGGTTTCGGCGGAAACCTAACCCTAAATTTTCAAATCTCATCTAATCTACGAATTGCATTGACTGGATAGGAGTGTTTCAATCGTGGCAAGAATCAATATGAACACAATGTGCTAGGAATCGGACGAGGATAGCACTGTGATCGAGTCCATACCCTAGCTTGGCGATGAACTCGCTACGGCGGCAACGGTGGGGTTGAATTCCGTTGACGGTGACGGAGACCAGCGACAGGAGGCAGCTGGGGACGAGAAAGACGATCCGGAGACCTTGGAGGCAGAGCGAGCTATTGCGCGGGCGAAGGGGTTCGGAGAAATTTCCAAAATTTGCCCATGACTATATATAGCCCGACCCTGTCGGTGTGACCGAGTGGAACAACTCGGTGGCACCGAGATGCATAACTGTGTTCAGTTACAGCAACTCAGTGTGACCGAAAAGTTCAAATCGGTTGCACCGAGATTGAAAACTCAGATCAACTTAATGTTCTCGGTAGGACCGAAGTGGGGGAATCGGTCAGACCGAGACTCACAAAGAGGTTTTGGAAGTTTAAGTCTATGACGAATCGGGGACTCCGAGTGCTCCTCACACAGAGTGGTTCGAATCTGACTTGATCAAATTTTGAGATGTAGCATGAATAGAGTTTGATACGAGAAAAGCATAGATAGCTAGAGAAGGTTCTTAGGCATTCTTGTCCATCCACTTGGCCAAAAGAATAAAGAACCAAACAATCAAAATAGCAAGTGGATGTCCTTGAATGAGTAAAATATGCACCAACATGCTCACACAATAAAATGGCAAATCAAATATGTGGCAAAGCATGCACAACCAATTCTAGCATCTATCAAACAATTGGCGATGACTAGGTCATCTATATATGATTGTATTGACTTAGGAGTCAAATGAGAAAATTTGATCATAGGTCATACTCATCATTTAAGCTCAAGTGGGGTTACCACTTTTACATAATGCATTGATGTGTTCACACTGTTAGAGTTGCTTTGACTCAATTCTTAGAGTTAAGCTCCGCCTAGATGTGAGATCCCCCCTTAGAGGGATGAACTAACCTTGGGTTTTGTCAATGACGACTTCATGTAGGTGTTGAAGATGTGGATGCTCAATGTTGATGTAGATCATTTGGAGCAATCCTTTGGAGTGAGTTGCACTTTCAACTTACCTACATGGGTTAGTCCCACAAGGAACAAACAAGAATATCCATAGACATAGAGTGATGCACATACAAGATGATGTCCATGAAAACATTAGGTTACCTTGTCCCTTTCCTTACCAACATGAGGGTTTGTGACTCCTTGAACTAGTGCAAGATGTGGAAGTTGATTTCACTTGTCCTTGCCATAAAGATATGAGTGAAGAATGTTGGCGGAGTCACCCTCAAGAACTCTCTAGTTCTTCTTCTTCGGGATCCACATCATCTTGATGGGAATCCTTGGAGTTGTAGTTGTAGTTGATGAAGTAGAACTTGACGTAGTCTTGGGAATCCACTTGACCGAGACCTTAGGTGCTTCTTCAAATGCATCAATCTCTTCTTGAAGCTTGTCCTTGCCTTTGTTCTTGTGGTCTTGTGGAGGAAGATCATCTTGAGCTTGTGTTCCCTTGAAGGAAGTAGGATCATACTTCTCTTGTTGACGAACAAACTTCGTCTTGGGGTATTGATCTTCTTCCCACTCAACTCCATTGGCATTGAACTTTCATTCAAACCCAACACCTTGATTCTTCCGGTGTCTTCCTTGCTTGCGTACAATTTCCTCAAATTGCTTACTCCCGGCAAGGCTCTTGTAAACACCTTTCTCTATAATTCCCTTCAATAAGCTATTTTCTTGCTCAAGTGTAACTTGGCTAAGATAATCATTAGAGGAATCAAGAGAACTACTAGAAGCAACAATATTGGATTTAACATTATTATTGTTACTACTAGAGGAAGTATCTTTCTTGTAATTGTTACTAGACTTGACTTGAGGCATGTAAGTAGATAAGAGTAAACGCTTGGCAATGTAAGAAGAACTTTTCTTACGAAGATCATCATTGATTGCTTTTAAGAACTCTCTTGTCAAATTGAGCTTTCAAGCGTAACTTCTCATGAGCCCTTAAAAGTTCTCGATGATCTTCGAAGATAGTTTCATGAGCCAACTTAAGAGTGTTTAGTTCTTTACTTACAAGCTCAATCTTCTCCTTATCATTGTCATTCGTTTGATTAGCATGATTAATTGACGTTTCATCATAGTATTCATCACTAGAGTTGTCAACAAGTAAATCATCATCCACAAGCAAGTCATTTTCATCACTATTGAAATCAACATACTCAGGATGTGTTACCTTTGGACCTTTGGCCATGAAGCATCTTCCAATTCCTTCATTTGGTGAATCAAATATGTTGTAGGAGTTGGTTGACACAAGTGCTAGACCGGCAACACCTTCATCTTGAGTATGTTCGGAGTCGGAGTGATAGGTTCTCTCAGAGTGATTGTCAGAGTCGGAGCCGGATACCCATTCACCAACATGAGCTTGATGTCTTCATTTTGTGTAGCTCCTTGATGACTTGTCCTTCCTTTCCGAATCCTTGCTTCTCCGTGAGGGTCTTCGTTCATAACGATCATCTCTACTCCTCCTCTCCCTTGGTGGTGATTCTTCTCTTTTGCTTCTTCTTTTTGGAGAATCTTCTCTTCTTTTGTAGGGTGACGTACACTCATTGGAGTAGTGTCCAGGCCTCCCACAATTGTAGCAATTTCACTCTCGACTAGAAGATCTTTTGTCATGATAAGACCTTGACTTGGAGCTTCTTTCTGTGCTTCTACTCTTGTAGAATTTGTTGAAGTTCTTCACCATTAAGCTCAATTCTTCATTGAAGGTTTGTTTCTCACTTCATGATGTGGGGGTTTGACTTGAGGCTTTGTAAGCACCACTTGACTTGTTGTGAAGTTCCTCCTTATCCTTGAGTGACATCTCATGAGCAACAATTCTTCCAATGACTTTCGTTGGCTTGAGATCTTTGTAGTTTGGCATCATTTGAATCAGAGTGCACACGGTATCATACTTTCCATCCAATGCTCTTAGGATCTTCTTGATGATGAATCTGTCGGTCAACTCTTCACTCCCTAAGCCGGCAATCTCATTTGTGATAAGTGCAAGCCTAGAGTACATTTCAGCGACACCTTCACCATCCTTCATTTTGAACTTGTCAAGCTCACTTTGGAGCACATCCAACTTGGATTCCTTGACGGATTCGGTACCTTCATGCATATCAATCAAAGTATCCCAAATTTCCTTTGCATTCTCAAGATGGCTGATTTTGTTGAATTCTTCGGGGCACAATCCGTTGAAGATGATATCACAAGCTTGAGCGTTGTATTGCAGCATCTTCAATTCTTCCGCATTCGCTTCACGGTTCGGTTCTTTCCCATCAAAGAATTCACCTTGCAAGCCAATACAAATAATTGCCCAAACGGCAGGGTTATGTCCGAGAATATGCATTTCTCATCTTATGCTTCCAACTAGGAAAATTAGTACCATTAAAGTAAGGACCTCTATGGTGATAATTTCCCTCGTTAGACGCCATACTCTCCTAGGTTGTGAAACCAAGGCTATGACCACCAAAAGCTATGGAAATCAAAGCAAATGGAGACCAAAGCTCTGATACCACTTGTAGGACCTTGAAGTATGTCTAGAGGGGGGTGATTAGACTACTTGACCAATTAAAAACTTAACCTTTTCCCAATTTTAGAGTTTGGCAGATTTTAGCTATCTTAGGACAAGTCAAGCAATCATCACACAAATCAAGCAAGCATGCAAAGAGTATATAGGCAACAGAAATTAAAGCATGCAACTTGCAAGAAGGTAAAGGGAAGGGTTTGGAGGATTCAAGCACAATTGGAGACACGGATGTTTTTGGCGTGGTTCCGATCGGTGGTGCTATTGTACATCCATGTTGATGGAGACTTCAACCCACGAAGGGTAACGGCTGCGCGAGTCCACGGAGGGCTCCACCCATGAAGGGTCCACGAAGAAGGAACCTTGTCTATCCCACCTTGGTCGTCGCCCACGAAGGACTTGCCTCACTAGCGGTAGATCTTCACGAAGTAGGCGATCTCCTTGCCCTAACAAACTCCTTGGTTCAACTCCACAATTTTGTCGGAGGCTCCCAAGTTACACCTAGCCAATCTAGGAGACACCACTCTCCAAGAAGTAACAAATGGTGCGTTGATGATGAACTCCTTGCTCTTGTGCTTCAAATGATAGTCTCCCCAACACTCAACTCTCTCTCACAGGATTTGGATCTGGTGGAAAGAGGGTTTGAGTGGAAAGCAACTTGGGGAAGGCTAGAGATCAAGATTCATATGGTAGGAATGGAATATCTTGGCCTCAACACATGAGTAGGTGGTTCTCTCTCAGAAATGGTAAGTTGGAAGTGTAGGTTTAGTCTGATGGCTCTCTCCATGAATGAAGAGGAGGTGGAGGGGTATATATAGCCTCCACACAAAATCTAACCGTTACACACAATTTACCAAACTCGGTCGGACGATTTAGTAAACCTAGTGACCGTTAGTGATTTTCGGTGGGACTGACATGCATCTCGGTGAGACCAATTCGGTTAGGGTTAGGGCATAACATAATCTCGGTAAGACTGATTATACAAACTCGGTGAAACCGATTTTGGTAATAAGCTTTCCAGAGAGTTGGTCAGGTAAACTCGGTGGGGCCAATTTGCTCTTTTCGGTGAGACTGAAATGTTACAAAAGGGAAATAGAGAGTTTACATTGCAATCTCGTTGGGACCGATCGCTTACTTTGGTTAGACCGAAATGTTATGAAGGGGAAACGGAGAGATTACAATCCCATCTCGGTATACCGAGATCCCTATCGGTAAGACCAATTTGCTTAGGGTTTGTGGCAGTGGCTATGACTTTTGGAATCGGTGGCGCCGGATTGGAAGAATCGGTGTGACCGATTTTGGCTTTGGGTTTAGGTCATTTGTGGATGTGGGAAAGTAGCTGAGGGTTTTGGAGCATATCACAAAGCACATGAAGCAAGAGGCTCATTAAGCAACACCTCATCCCTCCTTGATAGTATTGGCTTTTCCTATAGACTCAATGTGATCTTGGATCACTAAAATATAAAATGAAGAGTCTTGAGCTTTTGAGCTTGAGCCAATCCTTTCTCCTTAGTATTTTGAGGGATCCACTTTCATCATCCATGCCATGCCATTCATTGATCTTTCCTAAAATAATAGTCTTGGAATAGCATTAGCTCAATGAGCTATATGTTGTTATGAATTACCAAAACCACCTAGGGATAGTTGCACTTTCATCCCTCCATCCAGAAATACTTGTCATCAAAATGGATAAAAAGAGGTGTATCTAGAACTAAAATTCATCTAGATACATCCCCTTTTATTCATCTTGTTGACAAGTATTTCTGGACAGAGGGAGTAGAAGGCATGTATTTTGCAACGGTGGGAATAGAATGGATGCATGTTTTTGTATTGGGAAGAAGAGTACATCCATATATTGATAGAGCGCAATTTAGTAGATGTTCTATCACTTTTAGCTAGCACAGAGGCTATAGATGAGATTAGTGCACTTGTTGATACTCCTACTTGGTATGCGTGTTGCTGCTTAGACGCAGAGAAAAATGGACCGGAGGGAGTACTAGAATAGAGGCTAGACATGAGACTAGATGTGAGGAAGCAACGTCTACTTCTTTATACTCGAAGAAGAAAGAAGCACGCAAGATCGAGCCTCCGCAGATCAACAATGAATGCATCGAGAAGGCACTAATCCAACTTACAGGAGTAGTAAAATGTATTCTTGTGGTTCTTGTTTTCTTTGGTCTTGCTTTTCTAGTCAAAATTATCGTTGGAGTTCGTGCAAAACGGAGGTCCGTTTGGGGTCGTGCGTTGCAGTTGGCCTTACAAGTGGGACCGCAGTTAAGGAAACTGACTATCGGCAAACCCCCACCTCGCCCGCCGTGCATGGCTGAGTTAGAGAAACGATGAGGTTGAAGAGATTGCTCTAGCACGGACTCCAAGAAATATGGTGTCAGATGGAAGTCGTGCTGGTGGCATGTGCCGTACTCCTGGACGTGAATGCTTGTTCTGGCCCATGCCACCCTACTACTCCTACGAGTACTTGCTAGTATATAGTACTACTAGTATCGAGGATTCGAGGTGCTGGTTACGTAGTACAGTATGGCTACAGTAAAAACACCCGCACGACGCACGAAGCATGTGAAGCTAGTACAAATAGTGTACTACTATTGTTGATTGGCCTCATCCGATAACCTGTTGCAATGCACGTAATATTATGTATTCGGAAAATATATTTTTGCCTCGTCGCACCACTCACTCACAGAAGCAACTCGAAAGCCATTCATGAATTTAGTAAGTTTATCACAGGCATATCATTTTATTACATACAACAGGTCATCAACCCACATCAACAACGAGGATACATTATAAATACTAAAGTTTTCACCACACAACAAATAACAAGCAATGAAATGAACTTCAACTCAACCATTCCTCGGTGTTGGAAACGCTTGCTTTGAACCACAAGTGATTCTCAGGGACGGGCCATCCATTGTCGATCTGGAGACCAACGCAGGACTGATCATCCAGGCTGAAGCGGCCTACTATATCAGTACCAGGGTAGGGAACCACCCAAATGTCCGAGGTATAGACACAGTTGCTTCTCATAAATGGTAGTAATGTTGTGTCAATAGCAGTTGGATCGCCTTTCACCATCATTGGATAGTTTTGTCCAAGGAAGAGCGAGTTTTCTCCAAGACTATCAATTCTGTACCAGGGAGAAGGAGTTGGCTCTAGCACACTAGTATCCATCCCGAATACCATGCAACGGGTGTTGGAATAGGTCCGGAGAGTGCGACCATGGGAGACTACACCTGCTTCCTTAGCAATAACATCATCAGTGGGTTGTATACACACGAGAAGAGGTGATCCATCGGAATTAGTTGCCAGGCGCCAAATAGTATATGGGCGCTGCTCGTCCTCATGCTCGTGATCATCACCATCATCATCTCCCCCTTGGTTATAAAAATCTTCAAGTATAGGTGGTGGAATGTTCACAGGACCTTGGAAACACAAGAAAAAGGTTAATTAGTAAGGCTGGCCATAGTGGGGGTAACATAAGTAGTATCATGCACTTGGGACTCGCAAACATTCTTATGTGGCAAGCAATTAAGGAAGAGAGAGATGGTTATAGTAACATAGGTAGATACCGTAACATAATAAATGTGATGCTACTATGTGTCATGCATGGCAATAAATGAGACCACATATTATACTAATCTAAGATACTATGCACTATAGAGGTAGTAACATAAACTAGTAACATATGCATGTTACTAGTCTAAGTTACTCCCGACTATGACCAGCCAAAAGGGAAACGTGCGAACCCGCATGCATGTGGATGAAACAATTATAA
The DNA here is from genome assembly GCF_018294505.1 of Triticum aestivum. NCBI lineage: Eukaryota > Viridiplantae > Streptophyta > Magnoliopsida > Poales > Poaceae > Triticum > Triticum aestivum. The sequence continues at coordinate 437,682,950 of NC_057804.1, read as the reverse complement.
TTACGGTGGAAGACAAACGTACCGAAACAACGAGGATGCCATGCAAAAACAGTGCCACGAGTGGTGGCAGCAAACACAAGGCCCTCGTATTGAATTGCATCACAGTACTCATCTGTGTACATAAACTGATTTTTGAGCAATATCCATCCAGTCAAACCACTGACGATAGCAAAAAGCTTGTCGAAGATAGCAACAACTTCATAGTTGTTGTAATTCCAAGAGCGGTTGGGGACTCGAGAAATTGCTATCTTCCGTAGAAGACAGTCACCATGATTGTATTTGGACGTGCGTACAATACCGGTGTGCTCAACCTCTAGGGCAGTCTGCTGAGATTTTTGGAAGTGGAACCCAGTCACGAGTGTACACATTCAAAAGTTCCCACTCGTAGTTGGACCCAATGTAAACAAGCCAATCTCCATTTGCACCTACCGAAGCCTTGCCCTCAAGCGATGGCATATTAACATCATATGTATCATTATCAAGCGGCATCAACTTGCACAGGGCGAGACCTCCGTCATGACCGCGCCAGTCATCAGGGTCACGGCGAAGAAGAAGGGGAGATCAAACTGCTCCTTGACTCTTGGGTTCCTTGTAATGATGTTATTTGTTGAGTCGAGAATGGTCTTGAATGAACCTGCCATGCTAGCCGAGGTGATGACGTCGCACCGATCAATGAGTTCCTCCACCACGTCATCTTTCAGATCGGGGAAAGAATAACGTGGTCATTTCTGTCCTATTCCCTCCATGGAGAAGACGATCGAACAATGGCAGAAGAAAGGGTGAAGGGCTGAAGGAAAATGGAGGAGGGAGAGGAAGAGCGTGCGACAGCAGTTCCAAATCGAGAGGGAAAGGCGAAGAGTCGGTGGACGGTTGCCAGTTGCCACGGTTCACGAAGGGGCGCCCCGGCCTACACGTTGGTTCGGAAATACTCCTACTACTCGCCGTTGTCTCACTGATATGTGGAACGGGACCACATGTCAACGAAACATGGTGTGTAATTTCTCATGCAAAATGCGATCTGGCCGCGTTGGTCCGAGGTGCCGCATTAGTTATCAGCCTTTATTTTTTTAATGGTGTGCTATTCAGTTTTGAAGCATGACTAACTGGTACTGTATGCAGAGAAAATATAAATTACTCTACCGTTACTCCACCTCCAGTACTAGTAGTATAAAGAAAATATATAGGCTAGAGCTTCAGCGCTTTCTTGCCAAGGGCTGCCCACTTGCTTCTCACACTACCACCCTCTCTCCAGATCTAAAAAAGACGGCCCCTCTCTCCCTCCTCACCGGTGGTCACAGATCCGCCGAGGAAGAACATGACGTGCAGATGAAAACCATAATTTGCACTATTAAAGGAAACCCTACTTCATGCAGACTAATGCATGTCTGGGTTGAATAAGGAAAGGAAGGGAGACTGTACTGTCCAAGAGAGTAGGCATCGAACCCGCATCTAGGTTGAAAAGGGGAAAATCAGTAGCTAAGGAACGAGTCTCTTGTCTCTTGGTTGAAGAAGGGTAGAAAGGCATGACAACGCAATAGAGAATGACCAGGTCAATCGGTTTGTTGTCCTCACATAGGAAAAAGGTGGCTAAAGAGAACAAAAATGGGACGTAATCCACATATGCTGCCTGGATATTTGTTGCTCTGGGCAACCATACCTCCCTCACCACTCTGCGTCCGTGGAGGTACATCGTACTGGTGCGCCCACTGTCCGAATGGGCCTCCCATGCTCTTATTGCCACTTTTTTGCGGTTAGTATAACGCCAGCAGTCAAGTCAAGCAATGCTACTGCTAAAGTGATGCCACATTTAACTAATGCCGCTCTCAGTCTAATGCCAGAGATAAATTTAAGCAGTGCCATTTAATGTCACTGGATCATTTCAGGGTTAGCTGTTGATTGTGGATGTATTAAAGATTTTTCAGCTAAGGCATTCTAATGCTGTTGCACAGCCAGTATACCAACGATGAAACTTGTTACTACCTTCAGATTTTTGCACTGTTAATGCTTATAGATTACATACCTCACTTTCATGAGATAAGTTAATTTTTTTGTACGGTGTCACCAAAATGCCAAGGCGCTGATGTCATTTTATTTTGGTTAAACTGCACAGACAATTATGAAGACAAGAGGAAAGGTCAAGAGTGGGCACCTCCTCCTCCGGCTGTTCTCTTGATTCGTTCGATCAAGTTTTTATGTTTGATCGATTATCAAGATTGGGATAGCAATTTTTAAGGTCCCCCCGAGTTCGAAATGATATTTACCTTGGAGGTACATGGTTTGCAATTTTTTTATACTGTCATTAGTTAATAATGCTAGTTACCTTCAGACTTCTGTATTTGGTTTAATGCTCATGCACAGCTAGTATACCAATGCTGAAACTTGTTACCTTTACATTTTGTATTGTTAATTCTTATAGAAACCTTCCAGTGCTAGAGTTTATTGAAATCTGTTCAGTAAAACCATTGTACTGTACCCTGTAATAAACTAACTACTCTACTGTTGCACTAGCCACTGGATTAGTGTATATTTGTAGTATTCGAATGGTGTTGCATTAGCGTATGGACATAAATAAAGTGTGGCAAGCTTTCCCAGATATGTGCTCAAGAAAACTACTACCTGTTTTTCTAAATACTAGACGTTTGGGTACTTTAAATTGAACCGCGAAAACGTCTTATATTAAGGAACAGAGGGTGTAGAGTTCACTCAAATTATCCCGGTAAAGCTAGTCACACCTTTGTTAAAATTAATGTTCATTATGTTATCGGAGGAGGTCTGTATGTTTGTCTCTAATGCCTGTCTACTACATACCCGACATCATGATGTAATGTTAAGTCATTTCCTTTTGTACAGTGTAACTAAATTGTCAAGGCGGTGATGGCATTTTATTTTAGTAGAACTGCACAAAATTTGCTTAAAAGAAGAGGAAAGGTCAGGAATGGCTCAGTTTTTCAGAAAAAAACTATGTATGCCTTCCTGACATCAGCCGCTGTTGCTTTATTTATTCCTTCAAACAGGTGGTTAGAAACAGTCTTGCTACCTTTTCCCATTAAGAAATTGGAATGCTTATATTTGTGAGTCTATGCTTCAACTAGTGCCACTTTTATAGTAATCACACTTTCAATATCTATGCAAACAGGGATGCTCGATTTTAGTGGAGCTGCACAAAAAGTCCAACTGGTTCAACATTAGGAGCATGTTTTTTTCCAAACCTTTATATCCAATTGGTGGCACTATGAGCTGTTCATTACGAAGGTACATGGTTTGCTACTATCTTGCTACTCTTTTTGTACTGTCATTAGATAGTAATACTAGTGGTTTGCATGTGAATTTATTGGCAGGGTGGACCTACATTGGAGGTGCAGGACAGGATTCAATGATTGGATGCTCAATTTCGGTTGTATCGATTTCACCTCTTCCATCACTGCGAACATGGTGTGGTATATGTTTACTAGCTGCTTGATATTTGTGCAGACAGAGATGTCTGCCCGTTGCTATTTGGCAAACAAACAAAGTGTCCGCAATTTTGGTTGAACTGCACAAGAGAATAGTATAGTCACTGCATGCAGTGCCATTTGAAAATAGACACAAAGATTGGATAGTCACTTCATGGACTGCAGAAAAGTAGTACTGTACTATTTACTGGCCAACACTTGGTGCTTCATTGCTTTGGTCTGATTATACAATGGGCATCATTTTCCCTAAGTTAAAGTTTGTATTCCGAAAATAGTCTCGCGGTGTGATCGAGAGAAGACCAAATCATATTGCAGTGGATGTTCCTCCATCATGTGTGGTTCATTCTCATGGTTCCAGCTGTTGGTGAAACCACTTACGTTTGCAAGAGGAATTGTAGACTTCACAAACAAATTTGTCTTTCAGTCTGTACTGAATGTTGGCCAAGAGAAGCATCCATGTTAGTAGGAAGAACAGATGTTTTTTCTAGATCTTTGCTTTTGGAGCTACATATTTGTATATGATCTGTGAATCATTGAGATGCATTAACATGTTGATCTTATGTATGGGAATCGTACTAGTTAGTTTTAGTTGCGACGCAAGATCCGAAGTGGCTGATCTTTGCTTTTGGAGCTACATATTTGTATATGATCTGTGAATCATTGAGATGCATTAACAGTTACTTATTTCTGTTCGCTCAGTGTTTACAAGTTACTGATCGATCACTAGCTAGCCTACAAATGCGCACCTGGCAGTTTTATTTGCGACGCAAGATGCGAAGTGGCAGTTTTTTGAATAAAAATGCCTACCTCTGAAGAAACTGACAAGCTACACTATCGATCCTACACGGATAAAAATGCCTACCTCTGAAGAAACTGACAAGCTACACTATCGATCCTACACGGATAAATAGCGTATCACGCACGTACTACCTCCTTTCCGGTTTGCAGGGCTCAATTCAAGAAACGACCTACTCGATCCTACACGAATAAATAGCGGATCACGCACGTACTAGTACCTCCTTTCCGGTTTGCAGGGCTTAATTCAAACCTCTCACCAACCAAGGTACTCCCTCCGTCCGGGTTTATTAGTCCCGTGAGCAAAGCAGCAAGACCAAGGCATGGCAATAATTAACGGCATGCAGAAGTTTAAGCCTAATTAATTCCAGCGATTTAAGTGGCTGCATGCGTGCCCTCGGCTGCGACTCGTTGCATGCTGCTTCGCGTACTGCCTGCGAGCGATTCTGAGTGCCTGCATGCAGCCGGCCGTAATTAAGGCAGCTAACTGATGCGAAAAAAGATACGCTTTAATTGTTGCGGGCTTTTTAAATCCGTGAAATCATTATTGACAAGGAGGGAGATGATTCGAGTGCACTCGTTTGACCGCCATGCCGGCGTGCGACCCAGACGGGACGGGACGGCACAGTCATAATTTCAGTTTCCCTAGTTTTCCACGGCAAGCTGGCGCGCTAAGCCATTATGCATTGAATTCCGATGACCGTCGCGCTACCTTCCCCCTATAAGTACTGTTTCCCGGCCTTCTCCAGTGCCACCGTGACCCAACTCGCCATATCCTCATAAGCCCCCACCGGCCCGACGTCGCTCGCCACGTCCGCCATGCCCCCGCCCGTCCGCGGTAGGCGACGCCGGAGGCGGTCACCGCCGGAACTAGTGTTCGGTTTTTCACCGGAAGGCAGACGGAGGGAGGAGGCATTCTATCTGTCTTTAGATGGCAATGCGCAGATCGAGGAGTTGTTGGAGCGCGACCGCATGGCGGAGGAGCAGGAGTTGTTGGAGCGCGACCGCCTGGCGGAGGAGCAGCGTAACGCCGATTTGCGCCGCCAGCGGGACATGGAGCAGCAGCGCACCGACGCTCTGAGTCGCGAGCAGAGCGCCCGCAACTGGGCCGACTACGTGGAGGCCGGCGCCCGGCAAATAGCCCTGGAGGCTGTCGGGCACGCACGCGTTCGCGACGCCGATTTTTACTACCAGCTCGTCAAGTGGGTTTCCCGCTTGGAAGCCGAAGCTTCGGTGGACCACGCCGGCATGGAAAGGGCCAACGCGCGCGAGCAACGCACCCTATCGCACCTCTGGCAAGTCCGAGGCGAGGCGCAGGACGCCGGTGCCGGCGTTTAGCGTGTACCGCCGGCATCGTCTAGTTAGCTAAGAGTAAGTTAGTACTTGTCTAGTGGGAGTAGATAGTTAACTTGGCTATGATGGTTGTCAACGTGGAAGTTCAGTACTCTATATGTGGATCAGACCTGTTACTTTGCTCTGAATGTTGAACTTTCCGTTTGAACGTATGGAATGGGCTGTTATTTTTTTAAATGGGTTGTATTTGTCCTCCACGGGTTTAGAGGCTGACTTGTGGGCCTAGCAAGTTGACGCGTACACAATCAGGAGATGATTGTACGTGGAGAGGATGACAGCAGGGACCCGCCAAGGTCATGGCAGTACGCAAGCAAGTGCCTCCTTATTTCAAGCCAATAAAAAAATGGCTCCTCCTAGTGGATTTCTGACATCTGGGTCCCATGCCATTGTCAACGTAGTCAATAAACGAGAGAATTGCACAACGAGCGGCTGACACCAGGGACCCAGCAGCTCGCCCAGTTATTTTTGTTTTGGGTTAATTTGATAAATGCCTCCGAGAAATGCCACTGCAATTTCCAAACTTTGAAAAATGCCATTTCATGCCATTTCTAGTGGCATTTTTTGAAGTCTGGAGTGGCGTTTTTCAAAGTTTGCAAACTGCAGTGGCGTTTTTCAAAGTTTGCAAAAATTGCAGTGGCATTTTTCAAAGTTTGGAAATTGCAGTGGCATTTTTATGAATCGCCATAATTGGAGTGGCATTTATCTAATATGTTTTTGAGACGGAAGCAGGGTGTCAACTGGGCTGTGCGGGACACTCTGGCCTGTCTAGACAGCCTTTTCTTTTATGTTTACCACAGACCAGCCCAGTAGTTTTTTTTCTTTTTGAAAATGGCTAGCCCAGTTTTTTTGTGATTTGTCAAGTAAGTCACTTTATCAGGCCTGTTGGGCTAGACGAGGAGAGCTTCATTCGGCTGGCCGAGAAAATGGCCTATCAGTAATGAGAAATGGGTTGTACATTTTTAAAACACATCAAACCGGCAATTAGTTTCAAATATCTTTTTTTCATTTCGAGATTTTAAATTGCATTGATTTTTATGCGTGGACAATTTATTGGATTTTATATTGATATACATTTATTTTTAAAATCAGTCTGAATGTGACTCGAAATTTCGGGATTAAAAACAGTTCAGACCGCACCGACATATGCAAAATTTCGTATAATTTTTTAACCGTGGCCACAATATGGGCTGTAATGCTAACAAAAAGAATATGGGCTCCAAAAAAACCCGTAAGAATTAGCAAATGGGCTGTAAACTATTTGAAATAATGGCAGATGGGTTGTATGCTGTTTTCCACAGATTTGAGGCTTTCCACAGATGGCCTGTATACTGTTGGATGTCCATCCAACGGCCGTCGTGCTTCTTCAATCTCTGCTCTTCCTGCTCCAGCCGCTCAAACAAGCGCCGGCGGGACTGCCTGCTCCCTCCTCCCCGCGGCCGGCTGTGCTGCCGCGCAGGCCTCACCGCCCCACCGTACTCCCATCGCTGGCCTAGCTATCCCTCTACTCACCCTCAGTCCCACACATGTTGTTATTCTCCGGCGACGGCAGACGAACCAGTAAACCCTCGTACTCCTCCGCGTGGGAAATAACTGCCGAGTATTCCCTGGCTCCGTGTCGTTCCCTTCCTAGGCCTCGCCGTCGTCCACTGCCCTGGTGCTCTCGGCGCGGCCTGGTCAACATGGTCAATGAACGACATCCATCGGAAGTGGACTGTACGTGGAGAGGCTGACAGCTGGGTCCACGGCCGCACGCAAGGAAATGCCTCCTTATTACGCGCAAAATAATGATTCCTCCACCTGACATCTGGGACCCACCGAAAGGGCCTCTGTATTTCGCGAAAAAAACGTTACCGCCGCTGACAGCTCGGACCCACCAGCTATATCTTCGCACGCAAGGAAGTGCCTCCTTATTACGCCCAAAAAAAGAATACTCCCCCTGCTAGCTGGGACCCAGTATAGTGGGCCTACTAAGTTGACGGGGACGAAGGGCTTTGTCAACTTAGTCAATATGCACGATTCTAGCTCGACTGACCGTACGATGTCCATCCAACGGCCGTAGTGCTTCTTCAACCTCTGGTCTTCTTGCTCCAGCCGCCCAAAGCAGCGCCGGTCGTGCCGCCTGCTCCTGCCTCCCGTGGCCGGCTGTGCTGCCGCGGAGGCCTCACCGCCCCCATACTACTCCCACCGCTGGCCAGGCCATCCCTCCACTCCACTCACCCACACCCCCTGTTATTCTGCGGCGACGGCAGCGGAGCCGAACCAGTGAACCCTCATACTCCTCTCCGCGTGGGCATCCACTGCCGCGTCTTCCCCGGCTCCGCGTCGTCCCCTTCCTAGGCCTCGCCGTCGTCCACCGCCATGGTGCTCTCGGCGCGGCGTGGTCAATGTGGTCAACGACCGAATTCCATCGGAAGAATACTGTACGTGGAGAGGCTGACAGCTGGGTCCACGGCAGCCGCAAGGAAGTGCCTCTGTATTACGCGGAAAATAATTATTCCTCCACCTGACAGCAGGGACCCACCGGACGGGCCACCAGTATTTCGCGAAAAAAACGTTTGCCCCTGACTGCTGGGACCCACCCGACGGGCCACCGTATTTCGCGAAAAAAACGTTCCCCCTGCTGTCAGCTCGGACCCACCGGAAGTGCCTCCTTATTACGCACAAAAAAATGAATACCCCCCAGCTAGCTGGGACCCACCTTGGTGGGAGGCTGACTTGTGGGCCTACTAAGTTGACGGGGATGGAGGGCTTTGTCAACTTAGTCAATATAAACGATTCTAGCTCCAGTGACCGTACGATGTCCATCCAACGGCCGTAGTGCTTCTTCAACCTCTGGTCTTCTTGCTCCAGCCGCCCAAAGCAGCACCGGTTGTGCCGCATGCTCCTGCCTCTCGTGGCCTGATGTGCTGCCGCGGAGGCCTCACCGCCCCCTACTATTCCCACCGCTGGCCAGGCCCTGCGGCGACGGCAGCCTCACACCGCAGCCGAACCAGTGAACCCCCGTAATCCTCTCGGCGTGGGCTTCCACTATCGCGTCTTCCCGGGCTCCCCGTCGTCCCCTTCCTAGGCCTCGCCGTCGTCCACCACCCTGGTGCTCTCGGCGCGGCGTGGTCAACGTGGTCAAGGAACGACTTCCAGCGGACGTGGACTGTATGTGGAGAGGCTGACAGCTGGGTCCACGACCGCAGCAAGGAAGTGCCTTCTTATTACGCGGAAAATAATTATTCCTCCACCTGACAGCGGGGACCCACCGGACGGGCCACCATATTTTGCGAAAAAAACGTTTCCCCCCTGACTGCTGGGACCCACTAGCTACACCTTCGCACGCAAGGAAGTGCGTCCGGGCCAAAAAAAACGATTCGCCCCTCTGACTGCAGGGACCCACCAGATACATTTTCGCACGCAAGGAAGTGCCTGACAGTCGGGACCCACCTGGTCGAAGCGTACGTAGCGTTGTCATTCTGGTCGCGAACGTGTACGTACATACTGGTTGTTGTAGAGGCGCGCACGTGTCGTAGTAGAGGCGCAAACGTAGCATGTACACGTACATACAGCGGCCAGGGTGCAAGAAAGAAAATACGGCCACGTATGTGTACATACGGGCGGGGTCTCGAACGCCTACTCGCGCATACGTACATGGCTGGGTCGGAACGGAGAAACAGCGTCATCGTCATGTTCATGGGGAGCCAACCGGCTGGGTCGGAACGGAATGCATTGTTGTGTTCATCGGGAGGGCTTGGACGCAACAGGCGATGGAAACAAGGCCCGGCGTACCGCAGAACGGAGGAAATGGCCTTGTGTTCGACCGGCCACGTTCGAAATGGGATCCTGTTGATCGGGAGGGGCCTGGCGTACCGCAAAACGGAGGAAACGGACCTCCTATGGTCGAAACGGGGGTCCTGTTGATCGGGAGGGGTGTGGCGTACCGCAAAATGGAGGAAACGGACCTCCTACGGTCGAAACGAGGGTCCTGTTGATCGGGAGGGGTGTGGCGTACCGCAAAACAAACGAAACGGACCTCCTACGGTCGAAACGGGGGTCCTGTTGATCGGGAGGGGTGTGGCGTACCGCAAAATGGACGAAACGGACTTGTGTTGGAGTGCTACGGTCGAAATGGGGGTCATGTTCATCAGGAGGGGTGTGGCGTACCGCAAAACGGGACTCCACGGGATACTGTTCATCTCCACCGTCGACCTCCTCCAGCCTCCACGGGCTACCGTCGACCTCCTCCAGCCTCCACGAGCTCCTGTTCATCCAGCCTCCACCGCACGCTACTCCACCGGTTACTGTTCAACCACCCCTCCACCGTCGACTATTCATCCAGCCCTCTACTGTCTATTGTTCATCCAGCCCTCCACACCACGGGGTCCTGTTCAACCACCCCTCCACGGCCACCCCTCCACCGTCTACTGTTCATCCAGCCCTCCACACCACAGGTTCCTGTTCATCAAGAGGCAACGCCACCACTCACTGTTCATCCAAACCCCCCCTCCCCTGCAACACTCACTGTTCATCCCAGAGGCAGCATCGATCGGCTTCAGTTAGCAGCAGTAGCGAAGGAATCGCTCCATCGGGTTCAGTTAACAGCCATCGATTGATCGCTCGGGTTCAGTAACGCGTAGCCTCCAGTGCAATCGCTCGGGTTCAGTTAGAGCCCAACGCCTCGCTCGGGTTCAGTTAGAGCCAACGCCTCGCACGTGTACGAGAGAAACGCGCATCGCTCGGCCCCCAACCTCCCACCGTAACCGGCAACTCCCCGAAATTTTCCTCCCCCTCGCTTCTACCATGATTTTTTCCGTCATGGACGGCCCAAAGAATGTCATGCAGCTGCGTCTCCGGCCAGCCCAGGACGAAAAGCCCATTTTCTGTCATGATTTTTTGTCATAGAATTAGGAGCCCACCACATCTATGATGATACCGGGTTTTGTCACAATTATCGTCATAGAAGTGTCATATGTATGACAGGAAAAAAATTCGTTCGGCCCAAAATGTCATGGATGTGTCTTTTTTTTGTAGTGTAATATCCCTTAGTTTCCGCTAGGACCCCGCTGCCATGGGAGGGTAGGACAAAAGATGTCATGCAAGTTCTTTTCCATAAGCACGCATGACTATTTACGGAATACATGCCTACATTACATTGATGAACTGGAGCTAGTTCTGTGTCACCCTATGTTATAGCTATTACATGAGGAATCGCATCCGGCATAATTATCCATCACGGATCCATTGCCTACGAGCTTTTCACATATTATTCTTCGCTTATTTACTTTTCCGTTGCTACTGTTACAACTACTACAAAAACCCAAAAACATTTATCTTTACTTTTGCTACCGTTACCTTTATTATCATACCACTTTTGCTACTAAACACTTTGTTGCAGATACTAAGTTATCCAGGTGTGGTTGAATTGACAACTCAACTGCTAATACTCAAGAATATTCTTTGGCTCCCCTTGTGTCGAATCAATAAATTTGGGTTGAATACTTTACCCTCGAAAGCTGTTGCGACCCCCTACACTTGTGGGTTATCACTGAGCAACTAAATCAGAGTCCCCAAAGCATCGTACACGAATTAAGTTCATTTCCTTAGCCACCCAAAGACAGTGGAGCAAGGCCTCATACTCAGCTGCATTCTTAGTACAAGGAAACATCAAGCAGAGAACATAACAAAATTTGTCACCTCGAGGGGAAGTAAGAAACACTCCATCCCCCGAGCCCTCCAATTGTCTGGACCTGTCAAAGTGAATAGTCCAGTATGTGTTATCCAGTTTATCCTCTCGCGCCTGCAACTCTGTCCAGTCATTGATGAAATCCACGAGCGCTTGGGACTTGATGGCCATAGGAGGCATATATTTTAACCTGTGAGGTCCAAGCTCGATAGCCCACTAGCAACTTGGCCACTTGCTTCCCTGTTCCGGATGATATCTCCCAAAGGAGCAGAACTGACCACCATGATGGGATGTCCCAGAAAGTATTGCTTAAGCTTTCGGCTCGCCATAAAAACTCCATACACAAGCTTATGCCAATGTGGATATCTCTACTTCGACACAATAAGCACCTCACTGATATAATAAACCGTCCGCTGAACCGGATACTTCTTACCAACCTCCTTGCGCTCCACCACAATAGCCACCCTGATAGCCCCGGCATTAGCAGCCACAACAATAGTTCTATATCAATGGGGGCAGCAAGAACAGGCAGCTCGGCTAACTGCTTCTTCAGATCCTCAAACGCCGCATTAGCAGCATCACTCCAGACAAAGTTGTCTGTCTTTTTCATCATATGATATAGAGGGATGGCCTTCTCTCCTAACCGGCTGATAAACCGGCTTAGAGCTGCAATACGACCCGCCAGATGTTGAACATCGTTGATACACGCTGGTTTAGCCAGAGACATGATAGCTTTGATATTTTTCGGATTAGCTTCAATGCCCCTGTTAGATACCAGAAAACCCAAGAGCTTGCATGCCGGTACACCAAAAACACACTTGGCCGGATTAAGCATCATCTTATAAACCCGGAGATTATCAAAAGTTTCCTTCAAATCATCTATTAACGTCTCCACTTTCCTGGACTTCACCATGATATCATCCACATAAGCATGAACAGTGCGCCCAATCTGATTATGAAGACAATTCTGCACACATCGCTGATAAGTCGCCTGGGCACTCTTGAGCCCAAAAGGCATAGATACATGGCAGAAAGCTCCAAAGCGAGTTATAAAAGTTGTCTTCTCCTGGTCCTTAACTGCCATTTTGATCTGATGATAACCAGAATAAGCATCCAGAAAGCTCAAATGCTCACAACCCGCCGTAGCATCAATAATTTGATCAATATGAGGGAGAGCAAAGGGATCAGCTGGACAAGCCTTGTCCAAATCTGTGTAATCACATACGCCAAGTGCCATTCTTCTTAAGTACTAGCATTGGGTTAGCTAACCACTCAGGGTGAAAAACCTCCAAAATAAACCCTGCTGCCAAGAGCTAGGCTACTTCCTCACCGATGGCTTTGCATCTTTCTTCATTGAAACGGCGGAGAAAATACTTGACCGGTTTAAACTTGGGATCGATATTAAGAGCATGCTCAGTGAGTTCCCTCGGTACACCTGGCATGTTAGAAGGTTTCCATGCAAAGATGTCCCAGTTCTCACGGATGAACTCGATGAGCGCGCTTTCCTATTTCGGATCCAGGTTAGGGCTGATGCTAAACTGCTTGGATGAATCGCCAGGAAAAAAATCAACTAGCTCATCAGCCGATTTAAACTTCAAAGCTGGATCATGCTCTGTAGTTGGTTTTTTCAAAGAAGTCATATCCGCCTGATCAACATTGTCTTTGTATAACTTCAACTCCTCTGTTGCACAAACCGACTCAGCATAGGCCGCATCACCTTCCTCACATTCCAAAGCGATCTTTCGGCTTCCATGTACTGTGATGGTCCCCTTATGACCTAGCATCTTGAGCTGCAAATAAACATAATAGGGCCTTGCCATGAACTTAGCATAAGCTGGCCGTCCAAACAGGGCATGGTACGGGCTCCTGATTTTCACCACTTCAAAAGTCAATGTCTCTGATCTTGAATCGTGATCATCTCCAAAAGCAACCTCCAGAGCTATCTTACCGACTGGATAAGCTGATTTACCAGGCACCGCACCATGAAAAACGGTGTTTGACGGTTTAAGATTCTTGTCTGTCAACCCCATGTGACGGAAGGTTTCATAATACAAGATGTTGATACTACTCCCGCCATCCATGAGCACCTTGGTGAAATTATGACCTCCAACCTGAGGCGCCACCACCAACGCCAGATGACCCGGATTATCAACCCGGGGCGGATGATCCTCTCGACTCCACACAATAGGCTGTTCAGACCAGCGCAAGTAAGGGGCACTGCCGGTTCAACGGAGTTTACTACCCTTTTATGAAGCTTCTGATCGCGCTTGCATAGGCTAGTGGTGAAGACATGATACTGCCCACTATTCAACTACTTCGGGTGGCTCTGGTAATCTGACTGTTGCTGCTGCTGACTCCCCTGCTGATTATAACCACCCTGGTTGCCCTGATTGCCTTGATTGCCATGTCCGCCCTGATTACCTTGAAATCGCCAGAATTACCTCCACCATAACCCGGCCCATGAGACCCGGGTCCTGAACTGTCGGACGGTCCATGATCATATCGGAAAAGATCTGAGTTTTTGAACTCCCGCATAATAAAGCAATCCCTCCAGAGGTGCGTAGCTGGCTTTTCTCACGTCCCGTGCCTTGGGCAAGGCTGATTTAATAGGCGCTCAAGATTGACACCTGATCCTCCACTCCGCGGGGGCGGTTTACCCTTATGACGCTGAGCATTATCCCGCGCGTTGGTGTTAGCCACAAAATCTGAACTATTATCCGCTTTATGCTTACCATTGTTTCCATGGCCCGCCAGGTTATGCTGCTGCCCTTTGGTGCCGCCGCTCTTCTTTCCCTTCCCCAGCTTCTCGTCGTCAGACTCGGGATCCTTGGTACTATCAGAGTCAGCATAATTGACCAGAGCTACCATAAGTGTTCCCATGTCATTGCAGTGACGCTTGAGCCATCCCAACTTCAGCTTCAGAGGCTTAAACCGGCAATTGCCCTCCAACATTACGACTACTGAATCGGCATTGATGCGGTCCGATGAATGCAAGATTTCTGAAACCGGCGCACCCAATGGGTTGTTGATTCACCTTCTTCTTGGACACAGGTGGCTAGATCCACAATTGACATGGGCTGCTTGCACGTGTCCTTGAAATTCAGTATAAACTGGGCCTTTAACTCGGCCCATGACCCAATGGAGTTAGTTGGCAAGCTCTTCAGCCAAGTGCGAGCTGTTCCTTCCAACATCATGGTGAAGTACTTAGCACATGCCGCCTCATCCACATCCAGCATCTCCATTGCCATCTCATAGCTTTCGACCCATGACTCCGGGGGTAAGTCAGCAGTGTAATTGGGCACTTTACATGGGCCCTTGAAGTCCTTGGGTAGCCACACATTGCGTAGAGCCGGGGTGAGACACGGCACCCCCCAAGAACTGAAAACAACACCTAGTTCCACTGAAGTTGTCGGACGAACTGGAGTAAGCTGATGGTCCACGTACTGTGCTGCTAACTCGGCTTCTCGATGCGCTCTATCGTGATCCACCATGTCCTGAGCATTTGCACCACCGCCCGCCAGGTTAGGCCTTCGAGGGGCGTTACGGTTCCGCACACTGCTTCACACAATTGGTTCATCAATATGCATGATGTATCTCCGGCTCGGGCAAGGGGTTGAATGAATCCTATCTCGACTATACGAATAAGCCTCCTGCTGAACCATAGTCGTTTCAAGGAGATCTCTGGCCCGCCGCATTTCAACCGCTGCTGGAGACTCGCCTTCCATTGGAATAGCTGCCAATCGCGACGCCACAGTGATCATGTTATCTAAAGGGGTGGAAAAGTCGCTCAGTGGTGTTGGCATGTACTAAGGTGGGTCATGGTTCCGTCGAGGCAGATCCGTCATCCGTGGTTGATCCGGCGCTCCTGTGCCAGGTGCTTCAATCCGGTTTACCGCTGCCGGGTTACTAGTTCCTGCTCCTGGCGTGTTAAAGAGGTTCATTGCTTCATAAACCGGTGGTAGATGAGACCGATGCCTCCTCCTCAATACGTCGTTTGAGGCATTCGGATCCAGCATGAGCCGGTAATTTTCTGCCTGAATCCGCTGTGCCTGAGCATCCAAAGCGACCCGCTGCTCAGCCATCCTGGTCTCCTCAGCCGCCAAGTCCTCCTTGGCCCGAGCTATCTAATCTCGCAGCTTTGTGACCTCCGTGTTATGTTGATCTCGATTGTCCGCGGTAACCTCTGTGGTCAACAATGTCGTCCAGGTGTCCAATAAACTGGATAGGACTTGAGCCGGCGGGCGCGCGGGGCCTCCAGCCCCGGCTGCCGATCCGGAAATCATCGCCACTGCAGCTGAGGAGTGCTGCATGGGCTGCGTACCGTCCACGAAGATCGCAACCCGGTTTGGTGGTTCAAGGGGGTCTGGAATACTGTCGCCATCGGAACAGCCCCCAAACCGGCCATCTTGCAGTTGGTACAGCGACTCGGTCTCACCGGTGGATGATTCGCCATCTGAATAGACAACCGTCTCACCTTTGGATACAGGTTCAGACTCCGCACCATTGATGAATCCTATGAACACATGCTTCATGGTGGGCTGAACCTGGGCGGGGCTTGCACGCTGAGCCGTCTCGATGAGATCGGTGGAGGTGTCTGGCTCACGGCCCGATTCGTCGACCTTGCCAATGAAGACATGAATTCCTCCAAAGGGGACCCAGTACCCGTACTCGATTGAGTCAGCGTCAGGGCCCTAGCCTGTATCGTCGACGTAGAGCTTGCCGCGATGACTCTTGGTCATCCGGCCCACTGCGTATCCCTTGAGTCCTTCAAAATTGCCCTCTAAGAACTTGAAACCATCGTGCGAAGGCCCCACGGTGGGCGCCAACTTTCGTGAATTATCACGTCAGATGTCCAAGTGTGAGGACTTAGTCGTGGTATCACAACGAGATTAGCTTAAAGGGGTTAAACCGGACAAAGGACACAGGGATTTTATACTGGTTCGGCCCCTTGCGGTGAGGTAAAAGCCTACGATCCAGTTGTGGTGGAACTGATGGGGTTTCAATGACAAGGGAGCGAATCCGCTTTGCCTAGCTCTCGAGTCATTGTTTCTTGTCCCTAAACCGCCGCCGGGTCATCCCTTTATATACACAGGTTGACGGCCGGCGGTTTACAGAATCCTGGCCGGCTCATACACATGTCCGGCTCGGTTTCTACCCTTTCCTATCTTACAACACAAGATACATAGTATATGGCGGTTTATGTCTACGGGCCCTAATCCGCCGTTGGGCCCTGGGCCTCTAAGTCTCTCCAGTAAAGCGCCACACTCCTTGTCTTCATGGGCTTCAATATGGATGACTCATTACAGGTATAACCCAGCCCCACCCGGGCAGTTTATACTCAACAGTTATATCCCCAACACGGCCCATAAACTATGGTTAACCACCATGGCGTCCCCTCCTTTGGCGAGACATATCTCATGATGCAATGGGAATCATTGACAAAGTTTGTCACAAGTACCCTTGTGGTGTCCCAAGCCACGAAAATACCACGTCTAGTCTCCGACGCCGGTAAGTAGGTTAAACCGTCATAGTTTGGTCCCATGCATTGCAATATTACATAAATGTCCACTACCTCTAGTTTAGTTTCTAAGATACAAACTATCGCCGCACAGACAGAGTCCATGAAACCTCTTAGTGTCTTCGTCTTGGCCGGATTGTTAAGGCCTCTAACATTACAACACACTAACTCCAAGGCATTTGACGACATCAGACAAGGATGACTCCAACACCACCGATGCCAAAGCACCTACTGCACTGTAATGGGCTCATCCATCCCTGCCTCCCCTGCTAGGTTGAGCAGTATTGCCTTCCCGAACATGGCCACGATGGCCCTCAATTGTGGCTCCTGTAGCGGGGAGTCAAAAAATGTATGTAGCTGACCTAGCGCATCCTCGGAGACGACCAAATCATTGCAGTCAAATCCCAGAGTCTTTAGCAGCACCATTTCACCTGTTGAAGCCTTCGTCTTCCTGGATCCACCGGAGCAAACCGACCGTGTAGTGCAACGCGGCGTGAATGGATCTTGTCCTGTTTTGACTCCTCTCAGCCCCTCGAACTCCTTAAGAAGAAGAAGTGCTAGCTTCTTACGCAGCCCAGCACAAAATGCCTTGATGTTGCCCAGCGCTGCAATCTCCTTGGCCGAAAGATTCCCTTCATGGCGCTGTGTTGCCACCACACAATCCATCGCATTATTATCACCCAGCAACGACACCTGCATGCATGCATCGGACGTAGTCCCATCCGCGCATGCAGTGGCAGTTTCCAACTCCTGTAGCCTGGGCCCCATGACTGGCGCATATCCTCCTGGACCCACCTCCCCTTCTCCTATCGTTTGCTGCAGCAAATCCATCACCGAGGCCTCACCCGTCTGTGGTTTTGTAGGGCATTTGCACCACTGGAGATTCCTGCCTTATCTCCTCCTCGGTCCCAGCGAGACATTGGACTATTGTGGCCCCCACAGGCCAGTCCATCACCAAGCTCTCAGACCTACCCACCGTGATTGGGCTGGCTGATTTTGAATCCTCCAAAGCCGCTGCCTGGCGAACCACCTCCTCTGCAATATCTGCCTCCTCGAGATTAGCAGAGGCCACATTGTCAATCAACGGCTGGCTAACCTCCACCTGTGCTTTATCTGCTTCCTTGGGATCAGCAGCGGTCTGAAGCAGCAGCTCCGACCAGTCATTGGTGGGCACATGATCCGTAGTCTCGCCTTGGTCAAAAGCCGCAACTGCCGGTCCCATTGGCGCGTGCTGCGTTGAGCTTGCCACCACAGCAGCAGGTAGAGGTGTGGCCCCACTGCCCCTGCCCGGATCTTCTATGGCAAGTTGCACCACGGGAAGCACCTGCGCAGCCATGGCTCCAGCCTCCCGACTTGCTCCCGTCCTGGTTGCCCCTGTGATGACCACGGGTGTGCACACCGTCGCCACTGTGCCGAGAGCCATCGGCAG
This sequence comes from Triticum aestivum, assembly GCF_018294505.1. Lineage (NCBI taxonomy): Eukaryota > Viridiplantae > Streptophyta > Magnoliopsida > Poales > Poaceae > Triticum > Triticum aestivum. The sequence goes on along the minus strand of NC_057804.1, from coordinate 437,664,735 downwards.
GATCCTCCAGTCAGATGGCCGAATGCGCCCCATCAAGGCATGCATGTACGAACCCCCCTGCGCTCCATTGGCCAGCGCACCACCGTGGTGATTGCAAACTCCCCTCATCCACGGTAGGACACGCCACACTCCCTGACCAGAGAAATCCCTGGAGTCCTCTGGCATCCCGCTCTGGCCGCTACGATCAGAACTTGGCGGCCGCATCAGTGCTCCGGACCCTCATGATCACGAATTCTTCCTATGTGTATGAGCGTCTTATACTCCAGCAGAGCCCGAGACATGGCAACCTTGCCGCCTGTTGGGGATATAACTACTGGGTATGAACCACCCAGGAGGGGCCGGGTCATACCACTGGCGATTATCCATGAAGGTGGCGGGTCATAGCAAGCCCGTTGATGGCCCAAGACCCAGAGGCGACTTAGGGCCCAAGAGGATGAACCGCCATATGAATAACTTGTATTGTAAGGCAGGTTTAGTTAGTCATCGAGCCGGACACGTTGTCTATGAGCCGGCCGGGACTCTGTAAGCTGCAGGGCGTTAACCTGTGTATATAAAGGGATGACCCGGCGGCGAGTTAGGGCAGGAAAGAAGAGATCGAGAACTAGGTCAAGCGTATTCGCTCCCTGGTAATCGAAGCCCAAGCAATAACCACCCTACACTGGATTAGGCTATTACCTCCATCGCAAGGGGACGAACCAGTATAAACTCTCTGTGTCCCTTGTCCCGTTTAACCCCTTCAAGCTAACTATGTTGTGATGGCTCCACACCTAAGTCCTTACGCTAGGACATCTGATGTGAAAATTCCACGACAGTTGGCGCCCACCGTGGGACCAGCGCACGGTAGTTTCGAGTTCTTGAAGGGCAGCTTCGTAGGGCTCAAGGGGTACATTGTGGGCCGGATGACTAAGAGTCGTCGCGGCAAGCTCTACGTCAACAACGAGGGCTGGGGCCCCGAGGCCGACTCAATCGAGTACAGGTACGGGGTCCCCTTTGGCGGAATCCATGTTTTCATCAGCAAGATTGGTGAGTTGGAAGCTGAGCCAGACATCTGCACTGACATCGTCGAGTCGGCTCAGCGCGCGCGACCCGCCAAGGCTAAAGCCGCCCCAAAGCATGTTTTTGTTGGTTTCGTTCATGGAGCGGAACTAGAACGAGGATCTGCATCTGGTGGTGAGACAGTTATTTACTCAGGTGACGAGTCTTCTACTAGTGAGACCAACACCATCTACCAGGTTCAGGATGGCGGGCATGGGGGCTGTTCCGATGGTAACAGTATTCCGGACCCCTACGAGCCACCACGCCGGGTCACGGTCTTCATGGCCGGTACACAGCCAGCGCAGGACTCTATGACTGCAGCGGGTATGATATATGGGTCAGCAGCGGCGATGACTTTAGGGGCAGCAGGCCCTGTCCGCCCGCTGAGGGAGTCCTGGATTAAGGGGTCCTCGGACTGCCAGACTATATACTTTGGCCGGACTGTTGGACTATGAAGATACAAGATTGAAGACTTCGTCCCGTGTCCGGATGGGACTCCGCTTTGCGTGGAAGGCAAGCTTGGCAATTCGGATATTTAGATCTCCTTCTCTGTAAACGACTCTGTGTAACCCTAGCCCCATCCGTGTCTATATAAACCGGAGGGCTTAGTCTGTAGGACAAGAACAATCATAATCATAGGCTAGCTTCTAGGGTTTTGCCTCTATAATCTCGTGGTAGATCAACTCTTGTAATACTCATATCATCATGATCAATCAAGCAGGAAGTAGGGTATTACCTCCATCGAGATGGGCCCAAACCTGGGTAAACATCGTGTCCCCCGCCTCCTGTTACCATTAGTCTTAGACGCGCAGTTCGGGACCCCCTACCCGAGAACCGCCGGTTTTGACACCGACATCGGTGCTTTCATTGAGAGTTCCACTATGCCATCATGATAAGGCTTGATGGATCCTTTAATTGTCTTCAACGACGCGGTCCAGGGTGAGGTTTTCCTCCCCAGACAGATCTTCGTATTTGGCGGCTTCGTACTGCGGGCCAACTCACTTGGCCATCTGGAGCAGATCGATAGCTACGCCCCTGGCCATCAGGTCAGGTTTGGAAGCTTGAAATATACCGCCGACATCCGTGGAGACTTGATCTTCGACGGATTTGATCCCATGTCAGGTGCACCGAACAGCCACGACGAGCATGACTTAGATCTACCATTAGACAGTGTTCGGGAGATCGCGCCTGCGGCAGCCCCAGGAATCAATCCGGAGCAGATCGTGCCATCCGAGGACGGGTGGATGGACCCCGCCAAGGAGGCCGCACCTTCAGGGGCGATAGAGCAGAACACTGACCTCACCTCCTATGAGGCCAGTGTCATCAGACCCTCGGACTCATCTCTGGCTACAGGCTCCGAACCGTGTGCGTCCGTGCCTATCGAAACTCATTGGGCACCGATCATGGAGTTTACCTCCACGGATATCTTTCAGCGCTTGCCCTTGGGCAACGTGCTAAATTCATTAAAGACTCTCTCGCTGTCAGGAGACTCTTGGCCGAACTATGTCCGGCTTGAGTGGGAAGCGGACGATGAAGAAATTCGTTACCCACCCACCACCCACTTCATAGCCACTGTCGATGACTTAACCGACACGCTTGATTTCGACTCCGAAGACATCGATGGTATGGACGACGATGCTGGAGACGAACAGGAACCACCGCCCACGGGGCGCTGGACAGCCACCTCATCATATGATATATACATGGTGGACACCCCAAAAGAAAGCAGTGGCGAGGATGCAACAGAGGACAATCCCATCAAGCAGCAACCAAAGCGACAACGTAGGTGCCGCTCTAAATCCCGCCATAGTAAAAACAGCGATAATAGCGCGAGAAAAAACAACAACCCGGTCGACTCCAAAGGAAATGATGACCCCATGGACCCAGCAATGGAGCAGGATGAGCCAGGGGACGGTGAACATAGTCCGGAGCAGATGTCCTATGACAGTGATCCCGAGGGTAAAATTCATCAACCTATCTCCGGAGAGAACATCCCGGACGATGATGCACTCATCATCTTGAAAAAACACTTGGAGCAAGAGAACCTCCAGAAAAGGCTTATTGCCACCGCGAGGAGCTCGAAGAAGAAGAATCAAAGGCTTAAGGCCGCGCAGGATATGCTCAACCGCAGATGGAACAAAGTGCTTGACACTGAAGAAAAATACGGTGGAGATCGCCACACAAAGAGCTATCCGAAGCGCAAGCTGCTGACCGAATTCGACGACGAGGCCATCGAGCCCATTCCGCCAAAAAGTAATACGGCCGGTCAGCCGGACCGACCACCCCGTGGTCGCGACAGGGCGGCAGATGATGCCGCACACAAGTCAGCACACGATTTACGTGAGCTCCTGGACAAAAAAGCCGGTATGGCCAGGTCTATCTATGGATCTAGGAAGCATGCTCCGGTGCAAGATCACAGCCACCAAAATGATCATATTGATCGAATACCAGCTCGGAATCAACACCGAACACAACAACCGTCGACAGCATGCCATGACATATCCAAATACAGGGGTGCCGCACACCCCCTGTGCTTCACTGGCAAGGTATTGGATCATGAATTCCCAGAGGGATTTAAACCTATGAATATAGAGGCATACGATAGAATGACAGACCCTGGGGTCTGGATTGAGGACTTTATCCTTCGCATCCACATGGCTCGCGGAGATGATCTCCACGCCATCAAATACCTGCCCCTCAAGTTGAAAGGACCATCTCGGCACTGCTTGAAAAGCCTCCCCGAAAACTCAATTGGAAGTTGGGAGGAACTAGAGGACGCTTTCAGGGCCAATTTTCAAGGGACCTATGTCCGACCTCTAGATGCAGACGATTTAAGTCATATAATCCAACAACCCGGAGAGTCAGCCCGTAAGCTTTGGAATAGATTTCTCATTAAGAAGAATCAAATCGTCGACTGCCCGGATGCCAAAGCCTTAGCGGCTTTCAAGCACAGTATCAGAGACGAATGTCTTGCCAAACACCTCGGCCAAGAAAAGCCGAGGACAATGGCAGCCCTAACAAGCCTTATGACCCCCTTTTGCGCGGGCAAGGATAGTTGGCTGGCCCGTAGCGGCACCAGCGACCCAGGAACATCTGAAGTCAGGGATGGGAACGGGAAGCCGCGACGCAATAAAAACAAGCGTCGAAACAATGAAGACAGCCCAGATAACATGGTGGTCAACGCCGGATTCAGGAGCTCTCGACCTGGTCAACGGAAAAGGCCATTTAAAGGCACCAAAGATGGACCGTCCAGCCTAAATAAGATTCCAGAAAGATTATGTCAGATTCATGGCACCCCTGAAAAACCAGCAAATCACACCCACAGAGAATGCTTGGTTTTCAAGCAGGCCAGCAAGCTAAACGCCGAACACAAAGGAAGGGAGACGCCAAGTGAAGACGAGGATGAGCCTTGCCAGCCGAACACTGGGGGACAGAAAAATTCCCACCAGAAGTCAAGACAGTGAATATGATTTATGCAACTCACATACCAAAGAGAAGGCACAAATGCGCACTTCGAGACATATACGCTGTAGAGCCCGTCGCCCCCAAATTCAATCCTTGGTCAGCCTGCCCAATCACTTTCGATCGCAGGGATCATCTGACTAGTATCCGGCACGGGGGTCGGCTACCTTGGTGCTCGACCCAATAATTGATGGATACCACTCACCCGAGTCCTTGTGCGGCGACAGTAGTCCTAATCTGATATACCAGGACACTGTCTGCAAAATGGGGATAGACACATCAAGAATCAGCCAAAGCAATACTACCTTTAAAGGAGTAATACCAGGCGTCGAGGCCCGATGCACGGGCTCTCTAGTACTAGAGGTTGTATCGGTTCTCCCGACAACTTCAGAAGCGAAGAATTAATCTTCGACATCGCTCCATTCCGAAGCGGCTATCACGCACTACTCGGAAAAATGGCCTTCGCGTGTTTTAATGCAGTACCGCACTATGCTTATATCAAACTTAAGATGCCCGGTCCACGCGGCATCATCACAATTAGAGGAAATATAGAGCGTTCTTTATGTGCAGAAGAATATGTGGAGGCTCTAGCAGCCGAACACTGAACGGCCTCTCCAACCAGAATAAATGATCGTTCATCTAGACCACGGACACGGTTAGACAAGTCCGGCACACCACCTGTTGTAACAGTCCAGATAAACCTGAGCTTGGGACAATGGATATACCCCCAAAGGTGGCGCTAGGGGCTGCACGCATGTAAAAAAGCCCATAGTTCGGCTTGACCCTATCAATACAATAACAGATTGCATCTTCATGATCGGTTCAGAATAACCAATTTCTCGCACGAAGTCTTTCACCTGGGTTTTTCCTTTTTTCAGATGATCATCGTGCTACAGCCTTCCAGGATACGGCACAATGGAGATAAAGGCCAGACGTGCAGCAGGGCCCCGCTGAAAGGTTTCTTTTCAGATTAAGACCCTCCGTAAACCTTTTTTAATGTCTCTTGTTTCTTCTTCCCCTCTGGACACTTAACCCAACCGGGAGGGATATTGGCGTTATTGGCATTTCATCACGTCATACTAATACATGTACCTGGAAACTCAGGGCTCATTATTGAGGGTGTTACTCAGCCCAGTATATGTTGTAAAGTCCGAATACCTTAGGGAGTGTTCGGCGTCGCGAGTTTGGCCTTATATGCATCAGCTCCGAATCATGTCTTTGGTCAAATGTTGGGTTTACCCGGCTCCCGTGTTTTGCTACCTTACGTTCCGCTCTATCGGCTAAGGTGGCACCGGGAGAACTACTGCGATTGTGCCCTGTTTCATCTGGATGAGCACCTCAGTAGAGAAAGCCGAAAATTGACTGTCATGATATAATGCGAGACTGGTCAACCACTTGATGACTTAGCGGAATCTTTGCGATTCCTCCGCATTAACGAAGGACCGGTTTCCCGGTCATGTACGAACACACACCATATTCGGATGAACGTGGAAGTACCAGGGGCTATATAGTAGCCCCACCATCAAACTCCTATGTCTAAGTGAAAGTGTTAAAGCTATATAGTCCGATTGCCTGGTTCGCCGCGCTATCACCTCCTTAATGGACCAAGACGTTGGATCAAGTGCGATTACGAGCTTTTTCAAACACCCCCCGCATTATATGCGTGGGGGATGAAGCCGATGACTGCAAACTTTCAGGTTATATACATATATAAACGGCCGCACAGGAGGCACTATAATACTTTCGGGCCAAACTATAAACACAGCCTTTATAATCAAAATAGCATTGTTTTTACAATTTAGATACATGTCATTCGAACATGGTACTCTTCGAGCACTGAGCCTCTATTAAACGGGCACCTTCTAGGACTTCTTCAAAATAGTGCTCGGCCGGGTCCTGGCCTCCCGCCGGGCCTGGGTTGCAATAGCGGTGGCCTCCATCCCTGCCCAGTATGATTTAACACGGGCAAGAGCCATCCGCGTGCCCTCTATGCATGCCGACCTCTTCACAGCATCGATATGCGACACAGCACCAAGGAATTGTTGCACCAAACCAAAATAAATGTCCGGCCTTGGTCCCTTCGGCCAAAGATGATCCACGACAAACCTCATAGCAAGCCCGGACAACCTATGGAGCTCGGCCCATGCGGACATCTTTTCATTCAACGGCAGAGGACGCGTCGGGGCACTGAACTACGACCAGAACAACCTTTCTACCTGATGATCTTTTCGATCTTTCTAAAACTCAGTCACATCAGCAGCACTCTTTGCCAAGTCCGCATACGTGTCTGCAGCACTCCATAACTGATCTAGAGGGGCATACTTCGGATCTTCGAACTTCATTCGCAACAAAAAGGGCCTCCCAGCCGTGATATCTACGGCTTCACAAAGCTCCTCCCTTATTCCTCTAACTTTAGAGCGAGTTTCCTTGGCTGCCTCCAAGGCCTTCTTCAGGTCAGCCGCTTTCGCTTGGCTTTCCTTTTCAAGGAGCTCATAGCGGCCGGCGGCATCTTTCAGCTCAACAACCATCTTGGCTATTTTTTCTTCGTTCTAGCGATGAGCAGCCTGTTCGGCTCTTAACTCTTCGGCCACCTTTAGGGCGGCCGCATCACTTATTCGGGCTTGTTCCTTGGCTCGGGTAAGTTCCGCCCGAAGGGTCTCCACGGTGGCAGCTCCATCTGCAGTCACAGCATATTATAGATACTAGCATCATGCTCCTCTTAATATTTGCTGATAAAGTCTAAAATACATACCCTGTGCCTCGTCAAGCTGCTTGTTCACAAGTGCGATGTCGACATATGCCACGTCAAGCTACCACTTCAGTTCGGCAAAATCCGCAGTCCGGTCAGCCGCCGGACCCTCAGCCGCCTGCACATAGTGCAGTATGATCATTACCTAGGACTATAATACTCTGTTTGCCGCCTCGGGACAGCAACCAGAGTCTCAGGGGCTACTATCTATGAGGAGCACACCTAGCATGTGCGGTACAAGCCGAAAATATACATATTACTTTGCGTACCTCAAAGCCTTTGAGCAGGCTCGTAAAAGCTTCATTCAAACCACTTTTGGCAGATGAAATCCTCTCAAACACCATACTCATTAAGGTACGATGCGCCTATGAGATAGCCGCCTACTCCAGAAGACCTGCCAGTGTGTCCGGCTATGTGCCGGACAATCCCGGACTCTTCCCGTTGCTCTCCTTGGGAGCCGAATACTCCGGGCTTCGGGCGGCCGAAGTGTTAGCTTCTGGCCTTGGCGGATCAGGAGAAATCCTCCGTGACGACACCTCGGGGTCATCTGCCCCATGTGTCGGGGAGGTAGGAGGAGGCGTTTCGCTCTGCATCATCTCCAGAAGAAGATCCCCCGAAGACGAACTCTGTGGAGAAGGGCTACGAGCCGGACTGCAAGATATATGTCTCGGTTATTATTCTGAGAGATAAAATAGGATATATTTACCAAAGTACTTTTTTTACTTACAACTCGGTTGAGGGCTAGCCCCCTTGCCGGCGCTGTGCGGTAAGGATGCCCTCTGGGGCAGGGCCCCCTGGCGAGGGTTTCTTCCCTCGTTTGGAAACCTCCGTTTCCAAGTCTTCAGAGGCGGCCCTCTTCTTCCCGTGAGGCGAGGGGATTTTAGATTCACCTCCCCGATTATCCTCCTTCGTGGAGGCACTTACTCCCCGATTTGGATGTGTAAAGTATGAAGCCCGCCTGTGGCTTCTCTATTCCTCCCCTCATCTTCTCACGACGGCACCTGACACGGTGCGCGCTCAAGCATCCTGGTTAATAAAGGATCCGGCGAGCCTTCGGGAAGGGGGGCCGAACACCTGATCCTCTCCGCCTTTCTTATCCAGTCTTGGCAGAGAGCAATTTTTCAGAATGATGTTGTAACAAACATAAAGACGGCATGTTCGGTAGCGGAATTACTTACTTGGGTATCCGGACGGTTGCAGTTGAGACCCGCATCCTCGGTGGTGTCCGGACACTTTATTCGTGATCCGAAGAACAATCCATACATCTCTTTAAGCGCCACGCCAAAGAATTGTTGAATAGTTCACGGTCCTTCTAGGTTGAACACCCACATACGGAGAGATCGACGTTGGCATGGCAGGACCCAACGAACCAGCATTACTTGCATTACCTTGACAAGACTGGCATCCCTCTTAAGGAGGTCTCGGATGCGGCTTTGTAGTGTCAGGATGTCATTAACTGGCCCCCAGTCCAGCCCCTTGTTGACCCATGACGCTAGTTGAGGCGGAGGGCCCGAGCGGAACGCTGGAGCAGCCACCCGCTTTGTACCTCGAGGAGCTATGATGTAAAACCACTCCCGTTACCATAAGTCGGAAACCTCCGTGAAGGAACCCTTTGGCCATGGGGCATCGGCGCCTTTGCTTATTATAGCACCTCCACACTCTGCATGACGCTCGTCAATCATCTTCGGCCTCACATTGAAGGTCTTGAGCCATAAGCCGAAGTGAGGGGTGATGCGGAGGAGGGCTTCACACACGACGATGAACAACAAAATGTGAAGGATGGAATCTGGAGCTAGATCATGGAAATCTAGCCCGTAATAGAACATGAGCCCTCTCACAAAGGGATCAAGACTAAAACCTAGCCCTCGGAGGAAGTGGGAAATAAATACGACACTCTCGTTGGGTTCGGGAGTGGGGATGACCTGCCCTTGAGCAGGCAGCCTGTGTGGGATTTCAGCAGTGAGATACCTGGACTCCCTAAGCTTCTTGATGCCCTCCTCTGTCCATCGACCTTGAAGGTTGGATCCGTAAATGGTTGAAGGTCCGAAGTGCTTAGCTTGAGCCTTGGGTGTTAGAACTCGAGGTGGGGGAAGGGAAGGATCGAGCATGGGAAGAAAAGGACAGGCCATGGACCCTTTATAAACAGGACGAATATCAAACATCACCCGCGTGGCCGTTTGGAACTTGCCTAAAATCAAGGAGTCATATTAACAAGCACGGTTGGGTTACCCACACCCATATTGATCGGAATCCCGTGATAAGCACACGATCTCTGCTTCGACAAGATGTGCCAATAAAACCGCCTCGCAATACGTGCACTGGCAGGCTGGGAAAAACGGTTCGTAATAACTGGGTCGTGGCGTGATGTCACGCTATGAAAAGTTGTCAGTAGATTAGATTTGTGGAATATTGTGCTCTCTATGGTGGTATGTGGAATTTGTTTTGCAGAGCCGTACACGATCCTCGTGTTTCAAATCTTCTATGGAGTATTCGGAGAAAGAACCCGCCTTGCAATGCCAAAGACAATCTGCGTGCCGGAATCATCGTCATTGAAGCCTGGTTCAGGGGCTACTGAGGGAGTCCTGGATTAAGGGGTCCTCGGACTGCCGGACTATATACTTTGGCCAGACTGTTGGACTATGAAGATACAAGATTGAAGACTTCGTCCCGTGTCCGGATGGGACTCTCCTTTCTGTGGAAGGCAAGCTTGGCAATTCAAATATATAGATCTCCTTCTCTGTAACCGACTCTGTGTAACCCTAGCCCCCTCCGGTGTCTATATAAACCGGAGGGCTTAGTCCGTAGGAAAAGAACCATCATAATCATAGGCTAGCTTCTAGGGTTTAGCCTCTACGATCTCGTGGTAGATCAACTCTTGTAATACTCATATCAGCAAGATCAATCAAAAAGGAAGTAGGGCATTACCTCCATCGAGAGGGCTCGAACCTGGGTAAACATTGTGTCCCCCGCCTCCTGTTACCATTAGCCTTACACGCACGGTTTGGGACCCCCTACCCGAGATCCGCCGGTTTTGACACCGACACCTGCCAGCTCAAGTCTTGTCTGATCTGTTGGATGCTCTGACAATGTTGTTAACGGTGGAGGTTAACCCAGCAAATCAAACTCATCATAACGCGGAGGTTGCAAAATTGCATGATGAGATAGCACAAGCCAAGGAGGAGCTAAGCACGGAGAACACCCAGATGGCAACGGAGCGAGCCGCTTTACAAAGGGAGGAAGAACAGCTTCAGGCAGAGAGCTTCTGCTTAAGCCTGTACCGAGACGCATCAAATATTGTCTTCAACAAAAGGTATGTGAGCAGGCTACCCCTAACTTACGATGCGAGGAACCTTTTCAACATGCCTGGGGCAGGAAGCAGTAACTTGCCCAATGTGGATCGGGCTGCTGAGGCACCGGCGGCTGGGGGACCAGTTCGGCCACGAGCTGCAGACACCCCACGTTTGAACTTGACCCCTCCTTAGCATGTTCCAACACCTTCGGGGCATTTTTCTAACCCCTTGGATAACATGATAGCTGCGGCTACTCGACTGGCGACTCTCCCAGCTCATGATGAGTCGCGAGCAGCAATGGAAGTACGAAGAGCCAGAGAACTGCTTCAGACGGCTGTGGCCAACAGGCGTCTTATTCATACAGTCGTGATCGTATCCACTCAACACCATGTCCAAGCAAGAGTTATAGCAAGCATATTGATGAACCGGCCGTGTCAAGCAGTGAACGGCACCGCAATCAGCCTCATAGGCCAGAACCGTCATGCACGGGGAATGATGCTCAGGCTTTGGTAGATTAGGGCAAAGCGCGGCGTGAGGCAGAGCTGGCGGCTCAGTTGACAACTCAACAGCAATCTCCGTTTTATCCTTCAGCGTCTGTGGAGGGAGGAGTAACCTCTAGAACCTTGGGTGTGCCGTGTTTAGTGCCGGCTCTAAGCAACGAGCGCTTGCTTAAGGATTTTAAGGGGCCCCGTAAGGCGCCTAATTACACTCCGGATCAGCCCCCAGAGGCTTGGATTGAGAGTTATGAGATGGCTATGGAGATGTTGGATGTCGGTGATGCTGTGTGTGCTAAGTATTTCACCATGATGTTGGATGGGCCGGCTCGTACTTGGTTAAAAAGTCTGCCCGCTAATACTATTGGATCATGGGCAGAGTTAAAGAGGCATTTTATTCAAAATTTCAAAGACACATGCAAGCATCCTATGTCGATTCTGGATTTGGATTATTGCGTTCAAGGTGAAGGCGAGTCAACAACCCATTAGGTGCGCCGGATCTCGTCTATCATACACTCGTCAGATAGTATCAATGCCGGTTCTGCAGTCCGGATGTTAGAGAAAAATTGTCGTTTCATCCCCCTTAAGCAGAAGCTGGGGCAGCTTAAGCGTCACTACAATGACATGGGGAGCTAATGGCGGCTCTCGTCAAATATGACGACTCTAATAGTACCAAGGACCCGAGTCTGATGATGATAAGCCGGGTAAGGGAAAGAAGGGCGGCAATGTAAAAGAGCAGCAGCATAACCCGGCAGGTCCAGGCGGCAATGGTAAGCGTAAGGCTGATGGTAATTTTGACTTTGTGGCTAACACCAATGCGTAGAATAATAATCAGCATCGCAAGGGAAAGCTGGCCCAGTTCGGAGGGTCAAGATTCAACCTTGAGGCAGTGATGAATCAGCCTTGTCCAAGGCACGGTACGCACGAGAAGCCAGTTGCTCATCTGTGGAAGGATTGCTACATCATGAAGGAGTTTAAGAATTCAAATTTCTTCAATCATGGCCCGAATGGCAGCTCTGGATCTGGCTCTCATGTACCTGGCTTTGGTGGTGGCAGTTCAAACTCTGGCTTTCAGGGTCAAGGCAATCAAGGTGGTTTTAATCAACAATCTGGTCAGGGAAATCAGCAGCACTAGTCTGGTTATCAAAGTAATCCAAAGAAGTTGAATGGTGGTCAGTATCATGTGTTCACCACAAGTCTGTGCAAGCGAGATCAGAAAATCCATAACCGGGCGGTGAACTCTGTTGAACCGGCGGTGCCCCAATACTTAAGGTGGTTTGAGCAGCCTATTGTATAGAGCCGAGAGGATCACCCGCCCCGGGTCGACAATCCACATCAGCTGGCATTGGTGGTTGCTCCACACGTAGGAGGATATAAACTCACGAAGGTGCTCATGGATGGAGGCAGCAATATCAATATCCTTTACTATGAGACCTTCTGTCATATGAATTTGACTAACAAGGATCTTAGGCCATCTTCTACTGTCTTTCATGGGGTGGTGCCTGGTAAGTCGGCATATCCTGTGGGAAGGATAACACTGGAGGTGGCGTTTGGAGATGACAATGATTCCAGAGCTAAGAAGTTAACCTTTGAGGTGGTGAAAATTAAGAGCCCATACCATGCTTTGTTTGGGCGGCCGACTTACGCCAAGTTTATGGCACGACCGTGTTATGTTTATTTGCAGCTTAAGATGTCGGGTCACAACGGCACCATCACGGTGCATGGCAATAGAAGAATCGCTCTGGATTGTGAAGAGGGTGATGCTGCTTATACTGAGTCGGCTTGTGCCACTGAAGAATTGAAGTTTTATAAAGACAATGTTGACCCGATGGATATGACACCTTTGAAGAAACCAACCATAGAAATTGAGCCCTTAATGAAGTTTAAGTCGGCAGATGATACTAAGATGGTTGATTTTGTTCCTGGCGATTCATCAAGGCAGTTCAGTATCGGTGCTAATATGGATCCAAAATAGGAAAGTGCACTCATCGAGTTCATCCGTGAGAACTGGGACATCTTAGCATGGAAGCCTTCTGACATGCCAGGTGTACCGAGGGAACTCGCTGAGCACACTCTTAATGTGGATCCCAAGTTTAAGCCGGTCAAGCAGTTTCTTCATCGGTTTAGTGAGGAAAGGCGCAAGGAAATTGGTGAAGAGGTGGCCCGCTCTTGAAGGCAAGGTTCATCATGGAAGTTTTTCATCCTGAGTGGTTGGCTAACCTGGTGCTAGTGCTTAAAAAAATGGCACTTGGCATATGTGTGTGTATTATACAGACCTTAACAAGGCATGTCCGGCAGATCCTTTTGCTCTCCCTCGTATTGATCAGATTATTGATGCTACGGCGCGAGCGCTTGAGTTTTTTGGATGCTTACTCTGGTTATCATCAGATCAAAATGGTAGTTAAGGACCAGGAGAAGACAGCCTTCATCACTCCCTTTGGAGCCTTCTGCTATGTGTCTATGCCATTTGGGCTCAAGAGTGCCCAGGCGACTTACCAACAGTGTGTTCAAAATTGCCTCCATGGTCAGATTAGGCGCAATTTTCATGCTTATGTGGATGATATTGTTGTGAAATCCAGGAAGAAGGAGACATTGATCGAGGATCTGAAGGAAACCTTTGACAATCTCCGGGTCTACAAGATGATGCTTAACCTGGCCAAGTGTGTTTTTGGCGTACCAGCAGGCAAGTTATTGGGTTTCTTGGTGTCTGAGAAAGGCATTGAAGCTAACCCAGAGAAGATCAAGGCTATCACCTCTTTGGCTAAGCCGGCGTGTATCAATGACGTCCAGCGTTCGGCGGGTCATATCGCGGCTTTGAGCCGGTTTGTAAGTCACCTGGGAGAGAAGGCTATCCCTTTGTATCATATGATGAAAAAGATAGATAACTTTGTCTGGAACGATGCTGCTAATGAGGCATTTGAGGCACTTAAGAAGCAACTAGCTGAGACGCTGGTTCTTGTAGCTCCCATTGAGAAGGAGCCCTTGCTGTTATATGTGGCTGCAAACAACAGGGCTGTCAGTGTGGCAGTTGTGGTTGAAAGGAAGGAGTCAGGCAAGGAGTATCCGGTTCAAAGGCCGGTTTATTATGTCAGTGAGGTGCTCATTGAGTCTAAACAGAGATACCCACATTGGTAGAAGCTGGTTTATGGCATGTTCATGGCTAGTCGCAAATTGAAACAATATTTCCTTGGTCATCCCATCACTGTGGTTAGCTCCGCTCCTTTGGGGGATATTATTCAAAATAGAGAAGCCAGAGGCCGGGTAGCTAAGTGGACCATCGAGCTTGGACCCCATGGTTTAAAATATGTGCCTCGGACGGCTATAAAATCTCAAGCACTTGTGGACTTCATCAATGATTGGACAGAGTTGCAGATGCCAGAGGATAAGTCGGATAATACATATTGGACTATTTATTTTGATGGATCTAGGAAGTTGGAAGGCTTGGGGGCTGGAGTTATATTGACTTCCCCACGAGGTGATAAAATTCATTATGTTTTAAGGTTGATGTTCCCTTGTACTAACAATGCAGCTGAATATGAAGCCTTACTCCATGGTCTTCTGATGGCTAAAGAGATGAATCTAAGCCGGGTAAGATGTTTTGGCGACTCAGATTTGGTGGCTCAGCAAGTGTCAGGGACTTGGGATTCAAAGGATCCACTCATGGCGGCTTATCATCGAGAGGTTGATACTATTGCTGGTCACTTCAATGGATATCAAGTGGAGCATGTTGATCGAAGGAAAAATGAAGTAGCTGATGCGTTAAGCCGGCTAGGGTCTCAGCATAAGCCGGTCCCCCCTAATATTTTCCTTGATATTTTGCATAACCCACCAGTGAAGTTGCCTATGGAGGAGGACTTGGCAGTTCCTGAGCCGGAGGCACAATTGGTGGTAGCTCTTCATGTTATCCCTGATTGGACTATTCCATATTTGGCTTACATGACCCGGCGCGAGTTACCTGAGGATGAAACTTTGGCCAGGAAGATAACCTGGAGGTCTAAGTCAATGACTATTGTCAATGGTGAGCCTCACAGATGCAGTGTTACAGGGGTGTTTCAACGATGCGTTACTCCTGAGGAGGGTCGTGCAATTTTAAGGGAGATTCATGAAGGAGATTGTGGTCATCATGTCGGCTCTAAGTCTCTCATTGCTAAGGCCTTTCGTCATGGGTTTTATTGGCTGACGGCTCATGCTGATGCAGAAGATCTGGTCAGTACTGTGCTGGTTGTCAGAAATTTTCAAGACGAGCTCATGTGTCAGCTCAAGAATTGAGGATGATTCCAATTACTTGGCTGTTTGCAGTTTGGGGGCTGGATATGGTTGGGCCCTTCAAAAGATCCAAGGATAAAAAGACCCACCTCTTGGTGGCGGTTGACAAGTTTACAAAGTGGGTTGAGGCTGAGCTGGTCAGCAAATGTGATGCAGCCACGGCGGTTCAATTCATCAAAAAGGTGATCTTTCATTTTTGGGTATCCTCATAGTATCTTGATATGTCCATTTTGCATCATGCTTTTATATCAATATTTATTGCATTATGGGTTGCTATTACACATTATGTCACAATACTTATGGCTATTCTCTCTTATTTCACAAGGTTTACATGAAGAGGGAGAATGCCAGCAGGTGGGATTCTCGGCTGGAAAAGGAGCAAATATTGGAGACCTATTCTGCACAGCTCCAAAAGTCCTGAAACTCCACAAAAGTTATTTTGGGAATTGATAAAAAAATATTGAGCGGAAGAAATACCTGAGGGGGGCCACCCACCATCAACAAGGGTGGGGGGCGCGCCCCCTGTCGGTGGGAAACAACACCTATGGGATCACAAGAATCCCTACTACGGTTGCGGGGCACTAGGTTGCGAGGAGAGCAGGATCAGCAGTCAGTACGAGCACACAGATCATTTACCCAGGTTCGGGCCACAGAGATGCGTAACACCCTAGTCCTGCTTTGATGTGTGTATTTGTGTTCTTGAGGTTATTGAACTAGCTACAATGGGCGTAACTTGTCCAAAAGTCCGAATCCTTCAACTGGATGCCTCATGCATCCTTTTATAGGCAAGGGGATTGCCATAGTGCCACACAGGAGGTGGCATCAGGGCACTGTGATTAAGCCTATCCCTTGCCATTACGGGACAAAGTGCATTTAATGCACCCCTGACGTGTCCCCTCCACTTTACCGCCGCTTTACCCTGCCTCGACACGTGCCTGGGCCAGCAAGGCGGTGGTGCCATGTAGGCTGGCTGGCTGCTGAGGTGGCGCGATGGTAGGGCTTTCACGAAGATTTGCATGCCACCACGTAGGCATGCGCTGAGTTGGCCAAGAAGCCTGGTGCTGACACGAAGGTGCCTGCCCGACTGGTGGGCTGGCAGCTGCATGGGAGCGGTGGCAGAAGCTTGGCAGGTGCGGGCCTTGTTGTGGCCTCGCGGACGCCCCGGGCAAGGGCCTTGCCGGGGCCTCGGCAAGGGTCTTGCCGCGGCGTTGCTTTCATCATTGGCAAGGGTCTTGTGGATTTGCTCGGCAAGGATCTCGCCGAGGCTCATTGTCTTCTACTCTTCTGATTTGAAGTGTTCTTGTCTTCACAAAGATCTGCATGCCACCATGGAGGCGCCCCCCGAGCCCATGTCCCAACGTGGTTGGTGACGCTGGAGAGACTGGGGCCCAAGGGCGGCGTGCCCTGCTAGCGTCAGGTAGGCTGCCCCGCAAGGGCCTTGCCAGGGCCGTGGGGGCTGCCCCGGCAAGGGTCTTGCCGGGGGAAACCACCTCACCTTGTTTCTCTTCATGCTTCTGTCTTGGCGTTTGCTTTGTCCGTCCCGTGGCTTGGATTTCCTGTCTCTGCCCTGCTCAAGTGTGGTCGTGGGCGCGGCTCTGACTGCCCGTGCACAAATAAGGGGTACAAAGGAGTGCCCCTATCTTTGTACACCGACAGTAGCCCCCAGGCCTGGGCCACACATAAGCGTGACACGTTGTTGGGCCAGGCCCAGAACGGTGCGTGGGCAGGCAGGGCAATTTTTACCGCGGTAACTTTCCGTCCGCTGTGCTTTCCCACGACGACCGTTGAATGCTCGACGTGGGTGGCTTGCGTAACATGGGGGGCATGCGTGGGGCGGTCGTAGCAGGCATGCATCATGTCGCAATAAATGGGAAGAGAGGCGGCCCGCGTCTTCCCCATAAAAAGGAAAAACCGCGGACGCGCGGCTCATTTACCCCCTGTGCTTTCCCCAACCTCGCCATCGCCGTCCCCATCTTATTCCTCTCCAAGCTCTTGCTCGCTGGTGCTGTGCTCCCCACCGCCCCAGCTTCTCGCTCTCTTCCCAGCCGCCATGGCACCCAAATCTGGCAAGGGCAAAGGCATGGCCGAGGATATGAGGGAGAAGGAAACACCGGAGAGCGAGGCGGCGGCGCGGCGGGTGCAGGCCGCCTACTTCGTCCCATCGTCCGTCGATGCCCTCGAGCTCAGGGACTACTACAAGCCGTTGTGGAGGGCAGTGACATTAGCGCACCCCACCACGCGTGCCCTCCCCGCGGATTGCAAGAAGGGCGGACAGAAACGGTACCCATTTTTCGTCGACTTTTTCTTCTGCGGGCTCTGCCCCCCTTTTTCCGACTTCTTCAACGATATCATGCGCACTTTTGGCTTCCACCTGCTGGATCTTACCCCGAATGCCGTGGTGCACCTGGCGTATTTTGCCCATCTTTGCGAGATTTTCGCCGGAGTGGTGCCCAGCATGGCACTATTTTGCCACTACTTCTCGCCCCGCGTCCAACCTGGGGGTGCTCTTTCTGGGACCGTCACCTGGATCCCGAGCATTCAGGAGAGAGGTGCATACCCAGATGGTGCCACGAAGGAGAGGGGGGAAGAGTGGCGGGGCCGATGGTGCTGGATCATGGAGGAGGACCCGTCGGAGTTCTGCTAGGGCGTTTGTCAGGAGCCGCTGCCCCGCGGCACAAACTGGAGCGACCTCGACCCCAATGATAAGAAGTTCTCGATTGCCACCACCAGGATCTGCCGCCTTACCGAGGCCGGGCTCACCCTCGAGATGATCGCGGCGGATTTCATCCGTCGCCGAATCGCTCAGCTGCACAAGAAGGGGAGGCCGGCCTGGGATTTCAGGAACGCGGCCGACATCATGAGGCTCTGCACTAGCCTACAGAACAACTTCATGGTGCTGGGGCACTCCTGGTATTGCCGGAGGCTCTTCCAGCTTGATGAGTACGCCGACGGCAAGGTGAGGAGGACCGGCAAGGCTGCAAAGTCCAGCAAGGTTGTCAAGGGGGCCTTGTTCGGGCTGCCACCGGGAGTGGTCTCTTTGAGCAACAACTCCCGGCAGGCCGAAATCTTGGCCATGATGCCACCCTTCAATGTGCACGGTCTCGACCCGGCCTGGGTCGAGCCCCCGGCACGAGAGGTGGAGGAGTTCTTCACCAATTTGGTCGAAGAACTCGACCACGACGAACCGCGGCTCATCCAAGACACCACCCAGAGGAGCTGAACTATATTGCCGCTAGGGTGATGGAGGCGGAGCTCGCCAGGCTTGCCGGCGAGGCCGGCGGCATGGAGAACAAGGCTGCCACGGTCGTAGAGGAGGAGGAGCTTGCCGCGTGGGTGAAGTCCGTCAAGGAGGCAGCCGGTGCCAGCACCGGGGGCCCCTGCCGAAGGCATGGGCGAAGGGTCATCCGAGGGGGAGGCCGAGGCCGGTGAGCCCCCAGCTACGCAGAAGAGGCGCGTCCTATGTCGGGCCAGCTCCGGCAAGCCGGTCCAGCCCGGCAGGGCTGAGGCGCGTCAAGGGGCTCCGGGGGAGATCGCGCACATGGCAAGGGCCGCGGCGTCAAAGAAAGAGGTCGCGGTGGCAAAGAAGAAGATCACGGTGGTGAAGAAGAAGACGATCGCCTCTTCTTCATCCAAACACTTCCGGACTCCTTCGCCTCCCCCTTGCCCCGTAGGAGCCGGCATGGACATCGGCTTCGACTTCTTGTCCCTCAGTCCGAGGGGGAAGAGGAAGGTAGCAGAGGAGGAGGAGGATGAGTAAGCGCTCTGCCCCTTGCCGTTTCCATCCTTACAAATCATGCCGCCCTCCTTAATTTGACTTGTTCTTGCAGGGACACAGAGACACTGGCTCAGCGGGCGGTGAAGAGGGCCAAAGCCTCGATGGGCAGCCTGCCCCCGATGGGTACTTAAAAGGCGCCGCTGGTGGTGGAGAGCATCCCGGACAGCAGCCCGCGGCGTATCCCTTGGCTCAGCCCCCAGCGTAAGTTCACCATCCACCCTTTTCTAACGCTTGCCGGGGCCCGATTCTCTTGTTGTTAACCTTGCCGCGGTTTGCAGGAGAAGAATGACAGCAGGAGGAGCCACCAAGGGCCTCCCTCACCACGCCGCCCCCATTGACCACACCTCCCCGAGGGGCGTCCCCAGCAAGGGCGCCAGATACCGAGCCCATGCGCATGGAGGCGGAGGTAGACTTGGGTGCTGGCGTCTCCACCCCGGCAACAGAAGTTGGCGGGGAGGGGGCCACATCTTCCCAGCCTGGCATGGGTGAGTCATTCGTTCTCCCTTGCTCTTCTTTTCTTTTCTCCTGAACCTTGGCTTCGGTCCTGTCTTATTTCCTCCTTTGGCGTCCAGGTCCCCCCTCGGTGGACCAGGGGGACACCGACACCATCATCGAGGAGGCTGCCGCGGATGCAGTGGCTGAGGCTGAGAAGGTCGCCAACAAGGAGGCCGCCGAGACCGCGGCCGAGGATGCCGCCAAGGGGCTTGCCGGGGAGACCGGCGAGGGCGCCGCCGAGGAGGCCGGCAAGGGCGCTACCGAGGAGGCCGGCAAAGGCACTGCTGAGGAGGAGGACGGCAAGGCCTCTGCCGAGGAGGAGGCCGGAAAGGCCTCTGCCGACGAGGAGGTGGTTGACGATCAACCCTCCTCATACGTTGCCTCCGGCTCAAGCAAGTACCTGAAGGTGAGCGACGACATGTTCGTTCACCTCCCAGGGTCGGCAAGCACCAGGGCGCCAGCTGAGGGGGAGGTGTTTGACAACGAAGTGCTCGCCGGCGTCGGGCTTGAGGTCGTTGACGAGCCGATTGCTGGTGGCGGCACCCAAGAGAAGCGGCTCCTCCAGGCCATGAGTGCCAGCTTCAACAAGCTTCAGGCGCTCCACCACGCCCGTTTGGACAAGGCGAAGTCCAAGGAGGTGGTGGCGCACAAGGTGGAAGCAGACCTTGCGGAGTGCATCGCCGAGGCGTAGGCCTGGTTCCGCCAGGCCCATGAGGAGCTGAAGGCCGCCCAAGACCAGCTGGCGCAGCGCGACCTGGAACTCCTCCTAAAGTAGGCCGACTTTGAGAAGTCCCGGGACGAAGCAAGGGAGTAGGCCTCCAAGGCCGAGGCCATCTGGTCTCAGCGCGAGGCCGAGCTGAACTCCCAGGAGGAGGATCTTGTCGCGCGTAAGATGGCGCTTGCCGCTACGCTCCGCGGCAAGGACGAGGAGGTCGAGAAGCTTGCCGTGGTGCATACCCAAGAGCTGGAGCATAAGCACAGGGAAGCGCTCAATGCCCAGGCACTGGCCCATGGCAACAAGGTGAAGGAGCTAGAGGCGGAGCGGGACGGCCTGGCGAAGCAAATCCTGGAGCTGTCCTCGGAGAAGAAAACGCTCAACAAGGCTCTGGTCGAAGCGTGATACGTCTCCAACGTATCTATAATTTTTGATTGTTCCACGATATTATATTACCCCTTTTGGATGTTTATGGGCTTTATTTTACACATTTATATCATTTTTGGGACTAACCTACTAACCGGAGGCCCAGCCCGTATTGCTATTTTTTTGCCTATTTCAGTATTTCGAAGAAAAGGAATATCAAATGGAGTCCAAACGGAATGAAACCTTCGGGAGTGTGATTTTTGGAACAAACGTTATCCGGAGAACTTGGAGTGCAAGTCAAGAAGCACACGAGGCGGCCAGGTGATAGGAGGGCATGCCCACCCCTCCTGGGCGCGCCCCCTGTCTCCTGGGCCCCACGAGCGGCCACCGACGTACTTCTTCCTCCTATATATACCCACGTACCCCAAAAACATCCAAGGAGCCAACCAAAAACAATTTCCACCAATGTAACCTTCTGATCCGCGAGATCCCATCTTGGAGCCTTCGTCGGCGCTCTGCCGGAGGGGGAATCGACCATGGAGGGCTTCCACATCAACACCATAGCCCCTCCGATGAGTTATGAGTAGTTTACCACAAACCTTAGGGTCCATAGTTATTAGCTAGATGGCTTCTTCTCTCTTTTTCGATCTCAATACAATGTTCTCCCCCTCTCTTGTGGAGATCTATTCGATGTAAACTCTTTTTGCGGTGTATTTGTCAAGATCCGAAGTATTGTGGGTTTATGATCAAGTTTATCTATGAGAAATATTTGAATCTCCTCTGAATTCTTTTATGTATGATTGAGTTATCTTTGCAAGTCTCTTCTAATTATCAGTTTGGTTTGGCCTACTAGATTGATCTTTCTTGCCATGGGAGAAGTGCTTAGCTTTGGGTTCAATCTTGCGGTGTCCTTACCCAGTGACAGAAAGGGTTGCAAGGCACGTATTGTATTGTTGCCATCGAGGATAAAAAGATGGGGTCTATATCATATTGCTTGAGTTTATCCCTCTACATCATGTCATCTTTCTTAATGCGTTACTCTGTTCTTATGAACTTAATACTCTAGATGCATGTTGGATAGCGGTCGATGTGTGGAGTAATAGTAGTAGATGCAGGCAGGAGTCGGTCTACTTGTCACGGACGTGATGCCTATATACATGATCATGCCTAGATAATCTCATAATTATTCGCTTTTCTATGAATTGCTCGACAGTAATCTGTTCACCCACCGTAATACTTATGCTATCTTGAGAGAAGCCACTAGTGAAACCTATGGCCCCCGGGTCTATCTTTTATCATATACGCTTTCAATCTACTTTTGTTTGCATCTTTACTTTTTGCATCTATATTATAAAATACCAAAAATATATTTATCTTAGCATAATATCTCTATCAGATCTCACTTTCGTAAATGGCCGTGAAGGGATTGACAACCCCTTTATTGCATTGGTTGCGAGTTCTTTGTTTGTTTGTGTAGGTGCGTGGGACTTTTGAGGAGCCTCCTACTGGATTGATACCTTGGTTCTCAAAAACTGAGGGAAATACTTACGCTACTATTGCTGCATCACCCTTTCCTCTTCAAGGAAAACCAACGCAAGCTCAAGACGTAGCAAGAAGGATTTCTGGCGCCATTGCCGGGGAGGTCTTTGCTCAAGTCAATACATACCAAGTACCCATCACAAACTCATCTCCCTCGCATTTATATTATTTGCCATTTGCCTCTCATTTTCCTCTCCCCCACTTCACCCTTGCCATTTTATTCGCCATCTCTTTCCCAATCTTCTCCTCTCTTTCGCTTGCCTTTTTCCGTTTGCTCGTGTGTTAGATCGTTTACCTTGTCGTAATGGCTAGTCCTCCTATCCTTGTTATCACTCCCGAACATGAAATTCTTAATTTTAAGCAAAGGGAGGGAGAAAATTTAAAAGATGCTTGGCATAGAATTTGCAATGCTCAAAATAGATCTACTAGGAAGCTTTCTACTTCCATTCTTCTTCGCAATTTTTATGTAGGCATTACTCCTTGGAATAGATGTGTTCTTGATACCGTTACTGGAGGGGATTTCTTGAGTAGCCATACGTCTGATGCTTATAAAGCTATGTTAGATTTGTTTGTCCCACCACCTCTTTTGGTTAATGGAACGGTTTTAACTTTAGAATATGTGATGCAACGATTTGATATTATTGAAAATAAAGTTGCTACTGTTGATTTGATTGAAAATTTGGATAAAAAGATTCATAATCACATTACCCAATATGGATCTAGGGTTGGAGTTACTTTGAAAGATCTTGAAGAGAAAGAACCTATAGTTAATGAAAAAATAGATCTAGATTCTGCAAGAACCGGTAAACTTGAGGATATCATTACCAACTTAGGTTCTGCATTTTCTTCCATGAAAAACACTCCAAAACCCCCTACCAAAACTTCCAAGTTTATTTACGTTCCTAAAAATAAGGGTGAATCTTCTAGTAAGGGAGACGTGGATCTCAAATCCATAAGTGTTCATCCCAATTGTCTCTCTATCGTTAAGGAACCTTTTGCTACAAATGAATTTCTTCAATTTTTACCTAAAGGTTTAATCACTGCTAAAAAAGGAGAACCCCCTAAAAAATTATAAGTGCTCTATTGAGGAATTGAGTGCCAAAGATGGCACCACTTCGATCTATCTTCGCTTTTATGCCTAGCTAGGGGCGTTAAACGATAGTGCTAGTTGGGAGGCAACCCAATTTTATTTGTGTTTTTTGTTTTTGTTCCTGTTTAGTAATAAATTTTGCATCTGCCTTCTGTTTATATGTGTTTCTATCTTTTAATTAGTGTTTGTGCCAAGTAGAACCAATAGGATAACCTATGATGATAGTTAATTTGATTCTGCTGAAAAACAAAAACTTTGCAGGCACTATATTAGTTTTGTTAAATCACAGAAACGTGGTTTTGCGTTGATTCTTTTTTCTGCTGATCAATAGACAAATTTTACAGGACTTCTTATTTTGGTAGGATTTTTAGAGTTCCAGAAGTTTGCGTTAGTTACAGATTTCTACAGACTGTTGTGTTTTTGACAGATCCTGTTTTTCGTGTGTTGTTTGCTTATTTTGATGCATCTATGGCTCGTAAAATAACTTATAAACCATAAAGAAGTTCGAATACATTAGGCTTAACACCAAAATAAATAAAGAATGAGTTCATTACAGTACCTTATGTGGTGGTTTTGTGTTCTTTCACTAACAGAGCTTATAAGATTTCCTGTTGAGTTTTGTGTTGTGAAGTTTTCAAGTTTTGGGTAAAGCTTTGATGGACTATGGAATAAGGAGTGGCAAGAGCGTAAGCTTGGGGATGCCCATGGCACCCCAAGATATTCAAGGATAGCCAAAAGCCTAAGCTTGGGAATGCCCCGGGAAGGCATCCCCTCTTTCGTCTTCGTTCATTGGTAACTTTACTTGGAGCTATATTTTTATTTGCCACATGATATGTGTTTTGCTCGGAGCATCGTGTATTATATTAGTCTTTGCTTTTTAGTTTTCCACAATCATCCTTGCTGTACACATCTTTTGGGAGAAGCCTACTTGATTAGAATTTATTAGAATACTCTATGTGCTTCACTTATATCTTTTGAGCTTGATAGTTTTTGCTCTAGTGCTTCACTTATATCTTTTAGAGCACGGCGGTGGCTTAATTTTGTAGAAATTTCTAGTATCTCATGATTAAATTATATTATTTTGAGAGTCTCTTAGAACAGCATGGTATTTTCTATGGTTAAAAAATTGGTCCTAGAATAGTAGGCATCCAAGTTGGGTATAATAAAAACTATCATAGGAAGTGAATTGGATGCTATGATCAATTTGATACTTGATAATTGTTTTGAGATATGGAGGTAGTAATATTAAATTCTTGCTAGTTGGGTGATTATGAATTTAAAGAATGCTTGTGTTGAAATTTGTGATTCTCGTAGCATGCACATATGATGAAGCGCTTTGTGATGAAGTTGGAGCACCATTTTATTTATTGATTGTCTTCCTTATGAGTGGCAGTCGGGGACAAGCGATGGTCTTTTCCTACCAATCTATCCCCCTAGGAGCATGCGCGTAATACTCTGTTTTTGATGACTTGTAGATTTTTGCAATAAGTATATGAGTTCTTTTGACTAATGTTGAGTCCATGGATTATACGCACTCTCACCTTTCCACCATTGCTAGCCTCTCTTGTACCGCGCAACTTTCGCCGATACCATACACCCACCATATACCTTCCTCAGAACAGCCACCATACCTACCTATTATGGCATTTCCATAGCCATTCCGAGATATATTGCCATGCAAATTTCCACCGTTCCGTTTATTATGACACACATCATCATTGTCATATTGCTCTTTATATGATCATGTAGTTGACATCATATTTGTGGCAAGGCCACCTTTATAATTTTCATACATGTCGCTCTTGATTCATTGCATATCCCGGTAGACCGCCGGAGGCATTCATATAGAGTCATATCTTGTTCTAGTTTTGAGTTGTAAATCAATAAAAGTGTGATGATCTTCATTATTAGAGCATTGTCCCAGTGAGGAAAGGATGATGGAGACTATGATTCCCCCACAAGTCGGGATGAGACTTCGGACTTCAAAAAAAAAGACCAAAGAAAAAACGAGAAAAAATGAGAGAAAAAGAGAGAAGGGACAATGCTACTATCCTTTTACCACACTTGTGCTTCAAAGTAGCACCATGATCTTCATGATAGAGAGTCTCCTATGATTGTGACTTTCATATACTAGTGGAAATTTTTCATTATAGAACTTGGCTTGTATATTCCAATGATGGGATTCATCAAAATGCCCTAGATCTTCGTGAGCAAGCGAGTTGGATGCACACCCACTTAGTTTATTTTGTTGAGCTTTCATACATTTTTAGCTCTAGTGCATCTGTTGCATGGCAATCCCTACTCACTCACATTGATACCTATTAATGGGCATCTCCATAGCCCGTTGATATGCCTAGTTGATGTGAGACTATCTTCTCCTTTTTTGTCTTCTCCACAACCACCATTCTATTCCACATATAGTGATATGTCCACGGCTCACACTCATGTATTGCGTGAAAGTTGAAAAAGTTTGAGATTACTAAAGTATGAAACAATTGCTTGGCTTGCCATCGGTGTTGTGCATGATTAAATACTTTGTTGATGAAGATAGAGCAACAGCCAGACTATATGATTTTGTAGGGATAACTTTCTTTAGCCATGTTATTTTGAGAAGACATGATTGCTTTGATTAGTATGCTTGAAGTATTACTATTTCTCATGTCAATATGAACTTTTATTTTGAATCATTTGGATCTGAACATTCATGCCACAATAACGAAAATTATGTTGAGAATTATGCTAGGTAGCATTTCACATCAAAAAAATTTGTTTTTATCATTTACCTACTCGAGGACAAGCAGGAATTAAGGTTGGGGATGCTTGATACGTCTCCAACGTATCTATAATTTTTTATTGTTCCATGCTATTATATTACCCCTTTTGGATGTTTATGGGCTTTATTTTACACAGTTATATCATTTTTGGGACTAACCTACTAACCGTAGGCCCAGCCCGTATTGCTGTTTTTTTGCCTATTTCAGTATTTCGAAGAAAAGGAATATCAAACGGAGTCCAAACGGAATGAAACCTTCAGGGGCATGATTTTTGGAACGAACGTGATCCGGAGAACTTGGAGTGCAAGTCAAGAAGCAAACAAGGCGCCAGGTGATAGGAGGGCGTGCCCACCCCTCCTAGGCACACCCCCTGTCTCCTCGGCCCAACGAGCGGCCAACGACGTACTTCTTCCTCCTATATATAACCACGTACCCCGAAAACATACAGGGAGCCAACGAAAAACAATTTCCACCGCCGTAACCTTCTGTATCCGCGAGATCCCATCTTGGAGCCTTCGTCATGCTCCGCCGGAGGGGGAATCGACCACGGAGGGCTTCTACATCAACACCATAGCCCCTCCGATGAGTTGTGAGTAGTTTACCACAGACCTTCGGGGCCATAGTTATTAGCTAGATGGCTTCTTCTCTCTTTTTCGATCTCAATACAATGTTCTCCCCCTCTCTTGTGGAGATCTATTCGATGTAAACTCTTTTTGCGGTGTGTTTGTCGAGATCCGATGAATTGTGGGTTTATGATCAAGTTTATCTATGATAAATATTTGAATCTCCTCTGAATTCTTTTATGTATGATTGAGTTATCTTTGCAAGTCTCTTTGAATTATCAGTTTGGTTTGGCCTACTAGATTGATCTTTCTTGCCATGGGAGAAGTGCTTAGCTTTGGGTTCAATCTTGCGGTGTCCTTACCCAGTGACAGAAAGGGTTGCAAGGCACGTATTGTATTGTTGCCATCGAGGATAAAAAGGTGGGGTTTATATCATATTGCTTGAGTTTATCCCTCTACATCATGTCATCTTTTTTAATGTGTTACTCTGTTCTTATGAACTTAATACTCTAGATGCATGCTGGATAGCGGTCGATGTGTGGAGTAATAGTAGTAGATGCAGGCAGGAGTCGGTCTACTTGTCACGGACATGATGCCTATATACATGATCATGCCTAGATAATCTCATAATTATTCGCTTTTCTATCAATTGCTCGACAGTAATTTGTTCACCCACCGTAATACTTATGCCATCTTGAGAGAAGCCACTAGTGAAACCTCTGGCCCCCGGGTCTATCTTTTATCATATAAGCTTTCAATCTACTTTTATTTGCATCTTTACTTTTTGCATCTATCTTATAAAATACCAAAAATATATTTATCTTATCATACTATCTCTATCAGATCTCACTTTAGCAAGTGGCCGTGAAGGGATTGACAACCCCTTTATTGCGTTGGTTGCGAGTTCTTTGTTTGTTTGTGTAGGTGCGTGGGACTTTTGAGGAGCCTCCTACTGGAT
Organism: Triticum aestivum; assembly: GCF_018294505.1. Taxonomy (NCBI): domain Eukaryota; kingdom Viridiplantae; phylum Streptophyta; class Magnoliopsida; order Poales; family Poaceae; genus Triticum; species Triticum aestivum. The sequence continues at coordinate 437,637,164 of NC_057804.1, read as the reverse complement.
TGATACCTTGGTTCTCAAAAACTGAGGGAAATACTTACGCTACTATTGCTGCATCACCCTTTCCTCTTCAAGGAAAACCAACGTAAGCTCAAGACATAGCAAGAAAGATTTCTGGCGCCGTTGTCGGGGAGGTCTTTGCTCAAGTCAAGACATACCAAGTACCCATCACAAACTCATCTCCCTTGCATTTACATTATTTGCCATTTGCCTCTCATTTTCCTCTCCCCCACTTCACCCTTGCCGTTTTATTCGCCCTCTCTTTCCCAATCTTTTCCTCTCTTTTTCGCTTGCCTTTTTTTGTTTGCTTGTGTGTTGGATTACTTGTTGCCATGGCGCAGGATAATACCAAATTGTGTGATTTCTCCAATACCATTAATAATGATTTCCCTAGTACTCCGATTGCTCCTCTTAATGATGTTGAGTCTTGTGAAATCAATACTGCTTTGCTGAATCTTGTTATGAAAGATCAATTTGCCGGCCTTCCTAGTGAAGATGCCGCTACTCATCTAAACAACTTTGTTGATTTTTGTGATATGCAAAAAAAGAAAGATACGGATAATGATATTGTTAAATTGAAGTTTTTTCCGTTTTCACTTAGAGATCGTGCTAAAGTTTGGTTTTCGTCTTTACCTAAAAATAGTATTGTTTCTTGGAACAAGTGCAAAGATGTTTTTATCTCTAAGTATTTTCCTCCCGCTAAGATTATCACTCTTAGGAACGATATTATGAATTTTAAACAACTTGATCATGAGCATGTTGCCCAATCTTGGGAAAGAATGAAATTGATGATTCGCAATTGCCCTACTCATGGTTTGAATTTATGGATGATCATACAAAAAATTTATGCCGGTTTGAACTTTGCTTCTAGAAATCGTTTAGATTCGACCGCAGGAGGCATGTTTATGTAAATCACGTTAGGAGATGCTACAAAACTTCTTGATAATATTATGGCTAATTATTCTCAATGGCACACCGAAAGATCTTCTAGTAAAAAAGTGCATGCTATAGAAGAAATCAATGTTTTGAGTGGAAAGATGGATGAACTTATGAAGATGTTTGCTACTAAAAATACTCCTCTTGATCCCAATGATATGCCTTTGTCTACTTTGATTGAGAATAATAATGAATCTATGGATGTGAATTTTGTTGGTAGGAATAGTTTCGGTAACAATGCTTATAGAGGAAACTTTAATTCTAGACCGTTCCCTAGTAATTCCTCTAATAATTATGGAAATTCCTACAATAATTCTTATGGTAATTTCGATAAGATGCCCTCTGATTTTGATAATAGTGTGAAAGAATTTACGATTTCTCAAAAGAATTTTAATGCTTTGCTTGAAGAAAAATTGCTCAAAGTTGATGATTTGGATAGGAATGTTGATAGACTTTCGCTTGATGTTGATTCTCTTAAACTTAGATCTACTCCTCCTAAGCATGATATCAATTAATCTCTCAAAGCAATGAGAATTTCCATTGATGAGTGCAAGGAAAGAACCGCTAGATTGCGTGCTAAGAACGATTGCTTTGTAAAGGCGTGTTATTCTAGTTTCAATGAAAACAATGATGAAGATCTTAAAGTTATTGATGTGTCTCCTATTAGATCTTTGTTTTGCAATATGAATCTTGATAATAATGGGACTGTAGATGAGTCAACTTTAGTTAGAAGGCGTCCCAAGAATTCGAAGTTTTTAGATCTTGATGCTAAATTTGGTAAAAGTGGGATTGGAGAGGTCATGAATTTAAATAGTATTGAACCCACTATCTCGGATTTCAAGGAATTTGATTATGATAATTGTTCTTTAGAAGGTTGTATTTCCTTGTTGCAATCCGTTGTTAATTCTCCTCATGCTTATAGTCAAAATAAAGCTTTTACCAAACATATTGTTGATGCCTTGATGCAATCTTATGATGAAAACCTTAATTTGGAAGTTTCTATACCTAGAAAACTTAATGATGAGTGGGAACCTACTATAGAGATTAGAATTAAAGATCATGAGTGTTATGCTTTGTGTGATTTGGGTGCTAGTGTTTCCACAATTCCGAAAACTTTATGTGATATTCTAGGTTTCCAAGATCTTGATGATTGCTCTTTAAATTTGCACCTTGCTGATTCCACCATTAAAAAGCCAATGGGAAGGATCAATGATGTTCTCATTGTTGCAAATAGAAATTTGGTGCCCGTAGATTTTATCGTTCTTGATATTGATTGCAATCTTTATTGCCCTATTATTCTTGGTAGACTTTTCCTTAAAATGATTGGTGCGATTATTGATATGAAGGAAGGGAATATTAGATTCCAATTTCCATTAAAGAAAGGCATGGAGCACTTTCCAAGAAAGAAAGTCAAATTACCTTATGAATCTATCATGCGAGCTACTTATGAATTGAGTGCCAAAGATGGCACCACTTAGATCTATCTTCGCTTTTATGCCTAGCTAGGGCGTTAAACGATAGCACTAGTTGGGAGGCAACCCAATTTTATTGGTGTTTAGTAAAAAAAATGCATATAGCTTCTGTTTAGATGTGTTTTTATCTTTTAATTAGTGTTTGTGCCAAGTAGAACCTATAGGATAACCTATGATGATAGTTAATTTAATTCTGCTGAAAAACAGAAACATTGCACACACGAAATTAGTTTTGTTAAATCACAGAAACGTGATTTTGCGTTGATTATTTTTGCTCCTGATCAATAGATAAATTTTCCAGGACTTCCTATTTTGGTAGGATTTTTAGAGTTCCAGAAGTTTCCGTTAGTTACAGAGTGCTACAGACTGTTCTGTTTTTGACATATTCTGTTTTTCGTGTGTTGTTTGCTTATTTTGATGCATCTATGGCTAGTAAAATAATTTATAAACCATAAAGAAGTTCGAAGCGGTAGGTTTTAACACCAAAATAAATAAAGAACGAGTTCTTTATAGTAACTTATGTGGTGGTTTTGTTTTCTTTCACTAATGGAGCTTATAAGATTTCATGTTGAGGTTTGTGTTGTGAAGTTTTCAAGTTTTGGGTAAAGCTTTTATGGACTATGGAATAAGGAGTGGCAAGATCCTAAGCTTGGGGATGCCCATGGCACCCCAAGATATTCAAGGATAGCCAAAACCCTAAGCTTGAGGATGCCCCGGGAAGGCATCCCCTCTTTCGTCTTCGTTCATTGGTAACTTTACTTGGAGCTATATTTTTATTTGCCACATGATATGTGTTTTGCTTAGAACGTCATGTATTATATTAGTCTTTGCTTTTTAGTTTTCCACAATCATCCTTTCTGTACACACCTTTTGGGAGAAGCCTACTTGATTAGAATTTATTACAATACTCTATGTGCTTCACTTATATCTTTTGAGCTTGATAGTTTTTGCTCTAGTGCTTCACTTATATCTTTTAGAGCACGGCGGTGGCTTAATTTTGTAGAAATTGCTAGTCTCTAATGCTTCACTTATATTATTTTGAGAGTCTCTTAGAACAGCATGGTATTTTCTATGGTTATAAAATTGGTCCTAGAATGGTAGGCATCCAAGTTGGGTATAATAAAAACTATCATATGAAGTGAATTGGATGCTATGATCAATTTGATACTTGATAATTGTTTTGAGATATGGAGGTAGTAATATTAAAGTCTTGCTAGTTGGGTGATTATGAATTTAAAGAATGCTTGTGTTGAAGTTTGTGATTCCCATAGCATGCACATATGGTGAACCGCTTTGTGATGAAGTTGGAGCACAATTTTATTTATTGATTGTCTTCCTTATGAGTGGCGGTCGAGGACGAGCGATGGTATTTTCCTACCAATCTATCCCCTTAGGAGAATGCGTGTAATACTTTGTTTTTGATGAGTTGTAGATTTTTGCAATAAGTATATGAGTTCTTTTGACTAATGTTGATTCCATGGATTATACGCACTCTCACCTTTCCACCATTGCTAGCCTCTCTTGTATCGTGCAACTTTCGCAGGTACCATACACCCACCATATACCTTCCTCGGAACAGCCACCATACCTACCTATTATGGCATTTCCATAGCCATTCCGAGATATATTGCCATGCAACTTTCCACCGTTCCGTTTATTATGACACACATCATCATTGTCATATTGCTCTTTGCATGATCATGTAGTTGACATCGTATTTGTGGCAAGGCCACCTTTATAATTTTCATACATGTCGCTCTTGATTCATTGCATATCCCGGTACACCGCCGGAGGCATTCATATAGAGTCATATCTTGTTCTAATTTTGAGTTGTAAATCAATAAAAGTGTGATGATCTTCATTATTAGAGCATTGTCCCAGTGAGGAAAGGATGATGGAGACTATGATTCCCCCACAAGTCGGGATGAACATTTGGACTAAAAAAGAAAAAAAGAGAGAAATGCCAAAAAAAGGACAAAGAAAAAAAGAGAAAAAAGAGAAAAAAATGAGAGAAAAAGAGAGAAGGGACAATGCTACTATCCTTTTACCACACTTGTGCTTCAAAGTAGCAACATGATTTTCATGATAGAGAGTCTCCTATGTTGTCACTTTCATATACTAAGTGGGTATTTTTCATTATAGAACTTGGCTTGTATATTCCAATGATGGGATTCCTCAAAATGCCCTAGGTCTTCGTGAGCAAGCGAGTTGATTGCACACCCACTTAGTTTATTTTATTGAACGTTCATTCATTTAAAGCTCTAGTGCATCCGTTGCATGGCAATACCTACTCGCTCACATTGATATCTATTAATGGGCATCTCCATAGCCCGTTGATACGCCTAGTTGATGTGAGACTATCTTCATCTTTTTGTCTTCTCCACAACCACCATTCTATTCCACATATAGTGCTATGTCCATGGCTCATGCTCATGTATTGCGTGAAAGTTGAAAAAGTTTGAGATTACTAAAGTATGAAACAATTGCTTGGCTTGTCATCGAGGTTGTGCATGATTAAATACTTTGTGTGATAAAGATAGAGAAACAGCCAGACTATATGATTTTGTAGGGAAAGCTTTCTTTAGCCATGTTATTTTGAGAAGACATGATTGCTTTGATTAGTATGCTTGAAGTATTACTATTTCTTATGTCAATATGAACTTTTATTTTGAATCATTTGGACCTGAACATTCATGCCACAATAACGAAAATTACATTGAGAATTATGCTAGGTAGCATTCCACATCAAAAATTCTGTTTTTATCATTTACCTACTCGAGGACGAGCAGGAATTAAGCTTGGGGATGCTTGATACACCTCCAACGTATCTATAATTTTTGATTGTTCCATGCTATTATATTATCCATTTTGGATGTGTATGGGCTTTATTTTACACATTTATATCATTTTTGGGACTAACCTACTAACCGGAGGCCGAGCACGTATTGCTGTTTTTGCCTATTTCAATATTTTGAAGAAAAGGAATATCAAACGGGGTCCAAACGGAATGAAACCTTCGGGAGCATGATTTTTTGAACGAACGTGATCCGGAGAACTTGTAGTGCAAGTCAAGAAGCAAACGAGGCGGCCAGGAGATAGGAGGGCGCGCCCACCCCTCCTGGGCGCGCCCCTGTCTCCTGGGCCCCACGAGCGGCTACCGATGTACTTCTTCCTCCAATATATACCAACGTACCCGGAAAACATCCAGGGAGCCAATGAAAAACAATTTCCACCGCCGTAACCTTCTGTATCCGCAAGATCCCATCTTGGAGCCTTTGTCGGCGCTCCATCGGAGGGGGAATCGACCATGGATGGCTTCTACATCAACACCATAGCCCCTCCGATGAGTTGTGAGTAGTTTAGCACAGACCTTCAGGTCTATAGTTATTAGCAAGATGGCTTCTTCTCTCTTTTTGGATCTCAATACAATGTTCTCCCCCTCTCTTTTGGAGATCTATTTGATGTAAACTCTTTTTGAGGTGTGTTTGTCGAGATCTGATGAATTGTGGGTTTATGATCAAGTTTATCTATGAGAAATATTTGAATCTCCTCTGAATTCTTTTATGTATGATTGAGTTATCTTTGCAAGTCTCTTTGAATTATCAGTTTGGTTTGGCCTACTAGATTGATCTTTCTTGCCATGGGAGAAGTGCTTAGCTTTGGGTTCAATCTTGCGGTGTCCTTACCCAGTGACAGAAAGGGTTGCAACGCACGTATTGTATTGTTGCCATCGATGATAAAAAGATGGGGTTTATATCATATTGCTTGAGTTTATCCCTCTACATCATGTCATCTTTCTTAATGTGTTACTCTGTTCTTATGAACTTAATACTCTAGATGCATGCTGGATAGCGGTCGATGTGTGGAGTAATAGTAGTAGATGCGGGCAGGAGTCGGTCTACTTGTCACGGACATGATGCCTATATACATGATCATGCCTAGATAATCTCATAATTATTCACTTTTCTATCAATTGCTCGACAGTAATTTGTTCACCCACCGTAATACTTATGCTATCTTGAGAGAAGCCACTAGTGAAACCTATGGCCCCCGGGTCTATCTTTTATCATATACGCTTTCAATCTACTTTTATTTGCATCTTTACTTTTTGCATCTATATTATAAAATACCAAAATATATTTATCTTATTTGCAACGGCAGTGGTTTTACATCACAGCTCCCCGAGGTACAAAGCAGGCGGCCTCTCCAGCATTCCGCTCGGCCCTCCGCCTGAACTGGCGTCATGTGTCAACAAGGGGCTGGACTGGGGGCCAGTTAACGATGTGCTGACACTACAAAGCCGCATCCGAGACCTCCTTAAGAGGGATGTCAGTCTTGTCAAGGTAATGCAAGTAATGTTGGTTCGTCGGGTCCTGCCATGCCAACGTCGATCTCTCCATATGTGGGAGTTCAACCCGGAAGGACCACGGACTATTCAACAATTCTTCGGCGTGATGCTCAAAGAGATGTATGGATTATTCTTCGGATCATGAATAAAGTGTCCGGACACCACCGAGGATGCGGGTCTCAACTGCAACCGTCCGGATACCCAAGTAAGTAATTCCGCTACCGAACATGATGTCCTTTATGTTTGTTACAACATCATTCTGAAAAATTGCTCTCTGCCAGGACTGGATAAGAAAGGCGGAGAGGATCAGGTGTTCGGCCCCCCTTCCTGAAGGCTTGTCGGGTCCTTTATTATCTAGGATACTTGAGCATGCACCGTATCAGGTGCCATCAGGAGAAGATGAGGGGAGGAATAGAGAAGCCACAGGCGGGCTTCATACTTTACACATCCAAATCGGGGGAGTAAGTGCCTCTACGAAGGAGGATAATCCTGGAGGTGAATCTAAAATCCCCTCTCCTCACGGGAAGAAAAGGGTCGCCTCTGAAGACTTGGAAACGGAGGTTTCCAAACGAGGGAAGAAACCCTCGCCAGGGGGGCCTGCCCCAGAGGGTGTCCTTACCGCACAGCGCCCGCAAGGGGGCCAGCCCTCAACCAAGCTGTAAGTAAAAAAAGTACTTTGGTAAATATATCCTGTTTTATCTCTGAGAATAATAACGAAGACATATATCTTGCAGTCCGGCTCGTAGCCCTTCTCCACAGAGTTCGCCTTCGGGGGATCTTCTTCCGGAGATTATGAGAGCGAAATGCCTCCTCCTGCCCCCCCCCTTCCCGCCACATGGGGCGAACGACCCCGAGGTGTCGTCACGGAGGATTTCTCCTAATCTGCCAAGGCCAGAAGTTAACACTGCGGCTGCCCAAAGTCCGGAGTATTCGGCTCCCAAGGAGGGCAATAGAAAGAGTCCGGGATTGTCCAGCACACGACCGGACACACTGATGGGTCTTTTGGAGCGAGCGGCTATCTCAGAGGCGCATCGTACCTTAATGGGTACGGTGGTTGAGAGGATTTCATCCGCCAAAAGTGGTTTGAATGAAGCTTTTACGAGCCTGCTAAGAGGATTTGAGGTATGCAAAATAATATATGTATTTTTGACAGTACCGCACATGCTAGGTGTGCTCTGTATAGATAGTAGCCCCTGAGACTCTTGTTGCCATCCAGAGGTGGTAAACAGAGGATCAAAGTCCGAGGTAATGATCGCGCTGCTTCCATGTGCAGGCGGTTGAGGGTCCGACGGCTGACCAGACTGCTGATTTTGCCGAACTGAAGTGGCAGCTTGACATGGCAGCTTGACATGGCAGATGCCGACATTGCGCTTGTCAACAAGCGGCTTGACGAGGCTCAGGGTATGTATTTTCGGCTTATCAGCAAATATTAAGAGGAGCATGATGCTAGTATCTATAATATGCTGTGACTGCAGATGGAGCTGCCGCTATGGAGACCCTTCAGGCAGAACTTGCCCGAGCCAAGGAACAAGCCAGAATAAGTGATGCGGCTGCCCTGAAGGCGGTCAAAGAGTTAAGAGTCGAACAGGCTGCTCATCGCCAGAGCAAAGAAAAAATAGCCGAGATGGCTATTGAGCTGAAAGATGCCGCCAGCCGCTATGAGCTCCTTGAAAAGGAAAGCCAAGTGAAAGCGGCTAACCTGAAGAAGGCCTTGGAGGCAGCCAAGGAAACTCGCTCTGAAATTAGAGGGATAAGGGAGGAGCTTCGTGAAGCCGGAGATATCACGGCTGGGAGGCCCTTTTTGTAGCGGATGAAGTTCGAAGATCCGAAGTATGCCCCTCTGGATCAGTTATGGAGTGCTGCAGACACGTATGCGGACTTGGCAAAGAGTGCTGCTGATGCGACTAAGTTTTACAAAGATCGGAAAGATCATGAGGTAGAAAGGTTGTTCTGGTCATAGTTCAGTGCCCCGACGCGTCCGCTGCCATTGAATGAAAAGATGGCCGCATGGGCCAAGCTCCATAGGTTGTCCGGGCTTGCTATGAGGTCTATCGTGGATCATCTTTGGCCAAAGGGACCAAGGCCGGACAGTTATTTTGGTTTGGTGCAACAATTCCTTGGTGTTGTGTCGCATATCGACGCTGTGAAGAGGTCGACATGCATAGACGGTGCACGGATCGCTCTTTCCCGTGTTAAAACATATTGGGAAGGGATGGAGGCCACCGCTGTTGCGACCCGGGGTCCGATGGGAGGCCAGGACCCGGCCAAGCACTATTTTGAAGAAGTCCTGGAGGGCGCCCGTTTAATAGAGGCTCAGTGCTCGAAGAGTGCCATGTTCGAGTGACATGTATTGTAAAAACAATGCTATTTTGATTATAAAGGTTGTGTTTATACTTTTGCCCGAAAGTATTGTAGTGCCTCCTGTGCAGCCATTTATGTATGTGTATAACCTGAAAGTTTGCAGTCGTCGGCTTCAGCCCCCACGCATATAATGCGGGGGTGTTCAAAAAAGTCCGTAATCACACTTGATCCAACGTCTTGGTCCATTAAGGAGGTGATAGCGCGGCGAACCAGGCAATCGGACTATATAGCTTTAACACGTTTACTTTGCCATAGGAATTTGATGGTGGGGCTACTATATAGCCCCTGGTACTTCCGCGTTCATCCGAATATGGTGCGCGTTCGTACATGACCGGGAAACTGGTCCTTCGTTAATGCGATGGAATCGCGAAGATTCCGCTGAGTCATCGAGTGGTTGACCAGTCTCGCGCTATATCATGACAGTAAGTTTTCGGCTTTCTCTACTGAGGTGCTCATCTAGATGAACCAGGGCACAATCGTAGTAGTTCTCCCGGTGCCACCTTAGCCGATAGAGCGGAACATAAGGTAGCAAAACACGGGAGCTGGGAAAACCCAACATTTGACCAAAGACATGATTCGGAGCTGATGCATATAAGGCCAAACTCGTGACGCCGAACACTCCGTAAGGTATTCGGACTTTACAACATATATTGGGCTGAGTAACACCCTCGATAATGAGCCCGGAGTTTCCAGGTACAAGCATTAGTCTGGCGTGACAAAATGCCAATAACGCTAGTATCCCTCCCAGTTGTGTGAAGTGTCCAGAGGGGAAGAAGCAACAAGAGACATTAAAAAAGGTTTACACAGGGTCTTAATCTAAAAAGAAACCTTTGAGCGGGGCCCTGCTGCACGTGTGCGCCTTTATCTCCGTTGTGCCGTATCCTGGAAGGCTGTAGCACGATGATCATCTGAAAAAAGGAAAAACCTAGGTGAAAGACTTCATGCGAGAAATTGGTTATTCTGAACCGATCATGAAGATGCGATCTGTTATTGTATTAATAAGGTCAAGTCGAACTATGGGCTTTTTTACATGCGTGCAGCCCCTAGCGCCACCTATGGGGGTATATCCATCGTCCCAAGCTCAGGTTTATCTGGGCTGTTACAACAGGTGGTGCGCCGGACTCGTCTAACCGTGTCCGTGGTCTTGGCGACCGATCATTTATTCTGGTTGGAGAGGCCATTCAGTGTTCAGCTGCTAGAGCTGCCACATATTCTTCCGCACGTAAAGAGCGCTCTATATTTCCGCTAACTGTGATGACACCACATGGACCGGGCATCTTAAGTTTGAGGTAAGCGTAGTGTTGTACTGCATTAAAACATGTGAAGGCCGTTCTTCCAAGTAGTGCGTGATAGCTGCTTCGGAATGGAGCGATGTCGAAGATTAATTCTTCGCTTCTAAAGTTGTCGGGAGAACCGAATACAACCTATAGTACTAGAGAGCCCGTGCATCAGGCCTCAATGCCTGGTATTACTCCTTTAAAGGTAGTATTGCTTTGGCTGATTCTTGACGGGTCTATCCCCATTTTGCGGACAGTGTCCTGGTATATCAGATTAAGACTACTGCCGCCGTCCATAAGGACTCGGGTGAGATGGTATCCATCAATTATTGGGTCGAGCACCAAGGCAGCCGACCCTCTGTGCCGGATACTAGTCAGATGATCCCTGGGATCGAAAGTGATCGGGCAGGCCGACCAAGGCTTGAACTTGGGGGCGACGGGTTCTACAGCGTATATGTCTCGGAGTGCGCGTTTGCACCTTCACTTTGGTATGTGAGTTGCGTAAATCATATTCACTGTTTTGACTTCTGGTGGGAATTTTTTCTGTCCCCCAGTGTTCGGCTGGCGAGGCTCATCCTTGTCTTCACTTGGCGTCTCCCTCCCTTTGTGTTCGGCGTTTAGCTTGTCGGCCTGCTTGAAAACCCAGCATTCTCAGTGGGTGTGATTTGCAGGTTTTTCAAGGGTGCCATGAATCTGACATAATCTGTCTAGAATCTTATTTAGGCTGGACGGTCCATCTTTGCTGCCTTTAAATGGCTTTTTCCATTGACCAGGTCGAGAGCCTTGAATCCGGCGTTGACCGCCGTGTTATCTGGGTTGTCTTTATTGTTTTGACGCTTGTTTTTATTGCGTCGCGGCTTCCCGTTGCCATCCCTGACTTTGGATGTGCCTGGGTCACTGGTGCCGCTACGGGCTAACCAACTGTCCTCGCCCGCGCAAAAGCGGGTCATAAGGCTTATTAGGGCTGCCATTGTCCTCGGCTTTTCCTGGCCGAGGTGTCTGGCAAGCCATTCGTCCCGGACACTATGCTTGAAAGCCGCTAAGGCTTCGGCATCCGGGCAGTCGACGATTTGATTCTTCTTAGTGAGAAATCTATTCCAAAGCTTTCGGGCTGACTCTCTGGGTTGTTGGATTATGTGACTTCAATCGTCTGCATCCGGAGGTCGGACATAGGTCCCTTGAAAATTGGCCCTGAAAGCATCCTCAAGCTCTTCCCAACTTCCAATTGAGTCTTTGGGGAGGCTTTTCAACCAGTGTCGGGCTGGTCCTTTCAACTTGAGGGGCAGGTATTTTATGGCGTGGAGATCATCTCCGCGAGCCATGTGGATGTGAAGGATAAAGTCCTCAATCCAGACCCCAGGGTCTATCGTTCCGTCGTATGCCTCTATATTCACGGGTTTAAATCCTTCTGGAAATTCATGATCCAGCACCTCATCGGTGAAGCACACAGGGTGCGTGGCACCCCTGTATTTGGATGTGTCATGGCATGCTGTCAACAGTTGTTGTGTTCGGTGTTGATTCCGAGCTGATATTCGATCAGTATGATCGTTTTGGTGGCTGTGATCCTGTGCCGGAGCACGCTTCCTAGATCCATAGATGGACCTGGCCATACCGGATTTTTTGTCCAAGAGCTCGCGTAAATCGTGTGCTGACTTGTGTGAGGCATCATTAGCCGTCCTGTCGCGGCCACGGGGTGGTCGGTCTAGCTAATCGGCCGTTTTATTTTTTGACTGGATGGGCTCTATAGCCTCGTCGTCAAATTCGGGCAGCAGCTTGCGCTTTGGATAGCTCTTTATGTGGCGATCACCATCATATTTTTCTTCAGTGTTGAGCACTTTGTTCCATCTACGGTTGAGCGTATCCTACATGGCCTTAAGCCTTTGCTTCTGCTTCTTCAAGCTCCTCACGGTGGCAAGAAGCCCTCTTTGGAGGTTCTCTTGTTCCAAATGTTTTTCCGGGATAATGAGTGCATCATCGTCCGGACTGTTCTCCTCTCCGGAGACAGGTTGATGAATCTTACCCTCAGGATCACCGTCATCGGACATTTGCTCCGGACTATGTTCACCGTCCCCTGGCTCATCCTGCTCCATCGCTGGGTCCATGGGGTCGTCGTTTCCTTTGGAGTCGACTGGGGTGTTATTCTTTCTTGCGCTGTTATCGTTGTTTTTACTGTGGCGGGATTTAGAGCGGCGCCTACGTCGTTGCTTCTATGGCTTATCGAGAGGATTATCCTTCGTTGCATCCTCGCCATTCTTTTCCTTGGGTGTATCCACCATGTATATATCATATGATGAGGTGGCTGTCCAGCGCCCCGTGGGCGGTGGTTCCTGTTCGTCTCCAGCATCGTCATCCATACCATCGATGTCTTCGGAGTCAAAGTCAAGCGTGCCGGTTAATTCATCGACAGTGGCTATGAAGTGGGTGGTGGGTGGGGAACGAATTTCTTCGTCGTCCGCTTCCCACTCGAGCCGGACATAGTTCGGCCAAGAGTCTCCTAACAAGGAGAGAGACCTCAGTGAGTTTAGCACGTCACCCAAGGGCGAGTGCTGAAAAATATCCGCGGAGGTAAACTCCATGATAGGTGCCCAATCAGATTCGATAGGCACGGATGCAAGCGGTTCAGAGCCTGTAGCCGGAGACGAGTATGAGGGTCCGATGACACCGGCCTCATAGGAGGTGAGGTTAGTGTTTGGCTCTATCGCCGCTAAGGGTGCGGCCTCCTTGGCGGGGTCCATCCACCCGTCCTCGGATGGCACGATCTGCTCCGGACTGAAGGACGGGGCAGCCATAGGTGTGATATCCCGAACATCGTCCGATGGCAGATCTAGGTCATGCTCGTCGTGACAGTTCGGCGCACCTGACATGGGCTCGAATCCGTCGAAGATCAAATCTCCACGGTTGTCGGCAGTGTGGTTTAAGCTTCCAAACCTGACCTGATGGCCAGGGGCGTAGCTATCGATCTGCTCCCAATGGCCAAGCGAATTGGCCCGCAGTACGAAGCCACCGAATACGAAGATCTGTCCGAGGACATCGTTGAAGATGATTGAAGAAGCCATCAAGCCTTACCGTGATGACACAGTGGAACTATCAATGAAAGCACCAATGTCGGTGTCAAAACTGGCGGATCTCAGGTAGGGGGTCCCGAATTGTGCGTCTAAGGCTAATGGTAACAGGAGGCGGGGGACACGATGTTTACCCAGGTTCGGGCCCTCTCGATGGAGGTAATACCCTACTTCCTGCTTGATTGATCTTGATGATATGAGTATTACAAGAGTTGATCTACCACGAGATTGTAGAGGCTAAACCCTACAAGCTAGCCTATAAATATGATTGTTGTTGTCCTACGGACTAAACCCTCAGGCTTATATAGACACCGGGGGGGGCTAGGGTTACACAGAGTCGGTTACAGAGAAGGAGATCTACATATCCGAATTGCCAAGCTTGCCTTCCACGCAAAGGAGAGTTCCATCTAGACACGGGACGAAGTCTTCAATCTTGTATCTTCATAGTCCAACAGTCCGGCCAAAGTATATAGTCCGGCTGTCCGAGGACCCCTCAATCTAGGACTCCCTCAACGCCAAACCAGTTATTGATCACCAACGACGGTTAAATCCTAATATGAAAGAAGTGGTAAGAAAGGAAATACTAAAGCTCCTTGAGGCAGGTACAATTTATCCCGTTGCTGATAGTCAGTGGGTAAGCCCTGTCCATTGTATCCCTAAGAAGGGAGGTATCACTGTCGTTCCTAATGATAAAGATGAATTGATCCCGCAAAGAATTATTACAGGTTATAGGATGGTAATTGATTTCCGCAAATTAAATAAAGCTACAAAAAAAGATCATTGCCCTTTACCTTTTATTGATCAAATGCTAGAAAGACTATCCAAACATACACTTTTTTGCTTTCTAGATGGTTACTCTAGTTTCTCTCAAATACCTGTGTCAACAGATGATCAAGAAAAGACCACTTTTACTTGCCCTTTTGGTACTTTTGCTTATAGACGTATGCCTTTTGGTTTATGTAATGCACCTGCTACTTTTCAAAGATGCATGATGGCTATATTCTCTTACTTTTGTGAAAAGATTTGTGAGGTATTCATGGATGATTTCTCCGTTTATGGATCCTCTTTTGATGATTGTTTAAGCAACCTTGAACGATTTGTAGAGATGTGAAGATACTAGTCTTGTTTTGAATTGGGAGAAGTGCCACTTTATGGTTAATGAAGGCATTGTCTTGGTGCATAAAATTTCTTAAAGAGCTATTGAAGTTGATAAAGGTAAGGTTGATGCTATTGAAAAGATGTCGTGTCCCAAGGACATTAAAGGTATAAGAAGTTTCCTTGGTCATGCCGGTTTTTATAGGAGGTTCATTAAGGACTTCTCTAAAATTTCTAGGCCTCTGACTAATCTCTTACAAAAAGATATTCCTTTTGTCTTCGATGATGATTGTGTAGAAGCATTTGAAATACTTAAGAAAGCTTTGGTTTCTGCACCTATTGTTCAGCCGCCTGATTGGAATTTACCCTTTGAAATTATGTGTGATGCTAGCGATTATGTTGTAGGTGATGTTCTAGGACAAAGAGTTGATAAGAAACTAAATGTTATTCAATATGCTAGTAAAACCCTAGACACTGCCCAGAGAAATTATGCTACTACTGAAAAAGAATTCTTAGCAGTTGTATTTGCTTGTGATAAGTTCAGACTTTATATTGTTGATTCTAAAGTAACTATTCACACTAATCATGCTGCTATTAAATATCTTATGGAAAAGAAAGATGCTAAACCTAGACTTATTAGATGGGTTCTCTTGCTACAAGAATTTGATTTGCATATTATTGATAGAAAGGGAGCTGAGAACCCCTTTGCAGACAACCTGTCTAGGTTAGAGAATGTTCTTGATGACCCACTACCTATTGATGATAGCTTTCCTGATGAACAATTAGCTGCCATAAATGCTTCTCGTACTACTCCATGGTATGCTGATTATGCTAATTACATTGTTGCTAAATTTATACCACCTAGTTTCCCATACCAGCAAAAGAAAAAGTTTTTCTATGATTTAAGACATTACTTCTGGGATGACCCACACCTTTATAAAGAAGGAGTAGATGGTGTTATTAGACATTGTGTACCTGAGCATGAACAGGAACAGATCCTATGCAAGTGTCACTCCGAGGCTTATGGAGGACACCACGCTGGAGATAGAACTGCACATAAGGTATTGCAATCCGGTTTTTATTGGTCTACTCTCTTCAAAGATGCTCGTAAGTTTGTCTTGTCTTGTGATGAATGTCAAAGAATTGGTAATATTAGTAGACGTCAAGAAATGCCTATGAATTATTCTCTTGTTATTGAACCATTTGATGTTTGGGGCTTTGATTATATGGGTCCGTTTCCTGCCTCTAATGTGTATACACATATTTTAGTTGTTGTTGATTACGTTACTAAGTGGGTAGAAGCTTTTCCAACTAGTAGTGTTGATCATAACACCTCTATTAAGATGCTTAAAGAAGTTATTTTTCCGAGGTTTGGAGTCCCTAGATACTTAATGACTGATGGTGATTTACATTTTATTCATGGTGCTTTTCGTAAAATGCTTGCTAAGTATGATGTTAATCATAGAATTGCATCTCCATATCACCCACAGTCTAGTGGTCAAATAGAATTGAGTAATAGAGAGCTCAAATTAATTTTGCAAAAGACTATTAATAGATCTAGAAAGAATTGGTCCAAGAAACTTGATGATGCATTGTGGGCTTATAGAACTACATATAGGAATCCTATGGGTATGTCTCCATATAAAATGGTTTATGGAAAAGCATGTCACTTACCTCTCGAACTAGAACACAAGGCATATTGGGCCATTAAAGAGCTCAATTATGATTTCAAACTTCCCGGTGAGAAGAGGTTATTTGACATTAGCTCAATTGATGAATGGAGAACCCGGGCCTACGAGAATGCCAAACTGTTTAAAGAAAAAGTTAAAAGATGGCATGACAGAAGGATACAAAAGCGTGAGTTTAACGTAGGTGATTATGTGTCGCTGTTCAACTCTCATTTAAGATTTCTTGCAGGAAAAATTCTCTCTAAATGGGAAGGTCCTTACATTATTGAGGAGGTCTATTGTTCCGGAGCCATAAAAATCAACAACTTCGAAGGCACAAATCCGAAGGTGGTGAACGGTCAAAGAATCAAACATTATATCTCAGATAATCCTATAAATGTTGAAACTAATGTTATTGAAACCATAACCCCGAAGGAATACATAAGGGACACTTTCTGGAATGTTTCAAACTCCAAAAAGGAATAGGTATGTGGTACGGTAGGTAAACCGACTCCAAAACAATTCTAATAGCATTTTTTCTCCGTTTTGGAATATTTAAGAAAATAGGAAAATAAGAAGTAGTCCGGGAAGTACACGAGGCATCCACGAGGGTGGAGGGCGCGCCCTACCCCCCTGGGCGTGCCCCCTGCCTCGTGGGCACCTCGTGCGCTCTCCAGACTCTGTTTTCTTGCACGTTACTTCTTTTGGTTGGTAAAAATTCATTATATAATCTCCCGAAGGTTTTGATCACCATATCACGCAAATATCCTCTGTCTTTGTTTTGAGTCGTCCCTGCCGCAGATTTGAGAAATATGTCATCCTAGCATTCGGAGGGATAAAGTTATGTGGCTGATCACCTTGCAGACCCTAAGGTCTACAGGGGCTTGCGGCACTATGGTTGGACCACTGAGGAAGAAGAAGACCACGTGCCTAAAGGAAAGGAGGAGACAAGCTCAGATGAAGATGAAGTCCCATTACCTCAACCTGGGGACATGCATGTGGAGTTCAAAAAGTCAAGCCTCCCTGATAGATTAAATAAACCAAAAATTGAGTTTATCCCTTTTCGTCTCTTGCAGGAAAACAAACAGGAACTATGCAAAAGGATACTAAGCCTTGAGCAGGAGATCGATGATCTAAGGGAGCAAAATTCCATCCTCAAGCGCAAATTGAGAAAGAAGCCTACATCATCAACAACTCCTTTACCACCTCCTAGAACATAATCACATGGGTATTGGCACTCCCCTTGGCAACTGCCAAGCTTGGGGGAGGTGCCCCGGTATCCACTACAAAAAAAAGACACATCCATGACATTTTGGGCCGAACAATTTTTTTTTGTCATACATATGACACTTCAATGACGATAATTGTGACAAAACCCGGTATCATCATACATGTGGTGGGCTCCTACTTCTATGACAAAAAATCATGACAGAAAATGGGCTTTTCGTCCTGGGTGGGCCAGAGACGCAGCTGCATGACATTCTTTGGGCCATCCATGACAGAAAAAACCGTGGTAGAAGCGAGAGGGAGGAAAATTTCGGGGAGTTGCCGGTTATGCTGGGAGGTCGGGGGCCGAGCGATGTGCATTTCTCTCGTACAGGTACACGCGTGTGTGCGAGGCGTTGGCTCTAACTGAACCCGAGCGAGGCGTTGGGCTCTAACTGAACCCGAGTGATTGCATTGCAGGCTATGCGTTACTGAACCCGAGTGATCGATCGATCGCTGTTAACTGAACCCGATCAAGCGATTCCTTCGCTACTGCTGCTAACTGAAGCCGATCGATTGGATGAACAGTGAGCGCTGCGGGGGGGTGGATGAACAGTGAGCGGTGGCGTTTCCTCTGGATGAACAGGACCCCGTGGTGTGGAGGGCTGGATGAACAACAGATGGTGGAGGGGTGGTTGAACAGGAGCTCGTGGTGTGGAGGGCTGGATGAACAGTATATGGTGGAGGGGTGGTTGAACAGTAGCCGGTGGAGTAGCGCACGGTGGAGGCTGGATGAACAGGAGCCCGTGGAGGCTGGAGGAGGTCGATGGTAGCCCGTGGAGGCTGGAGGAGATCGACGGTGGAGATGAACAGTATCCTGTGGAGTCCCGTTTTGCGGTACGCCACACCCCTCCCGATGAACAGGACCTCTGTTTCGACCGTAGCGCTCCAACACAAGTCTGTTTCGTCCGTTTTGCGGTACACCACACCCCTCTCGATCAACAGGACCCCCGTTTCGACCGTAGGAGGTTTGCTTCATCCATTTTGTGGTACGCCACACCCCTCCCGATCAACAGGACCCCTGTTTCGACCGTAGGAGGTCCGTTTCCTCCGTTTTGCGGTACGCCACACCCCTCCCGATCAACAGGACCCCGTTCCGAACGTAGGAGGTCTGTTTCCTCCGTTCTGCGGTACGCCATGCCTTGTGTCCATCGCCTGTTCCGTCCAAGCCCTCCAGATGAACACGACCACGCATTCCATTCCGACCCAGCCAGTTGGCTCCCAGCATTCTGTTGCCTCCTGATGAACACGACGCATTCCGTTGCCTCCCCATGAACACGACGTATTCTGTTGCCTCCCCATGCACACGACGACGACGCTGTTTCTCCGTTCCGACCCAGCCATGTACGTATGTGTGAGTAGGCATTCGAGACCCTGCCTGTATGTACGTATGTGGTCGTATTTTCTTTCTTGCACCCTCGCCGATGTACATACGTGTACATGCTACGTGCGCGCCTCTACTACGACACGTGCGTGCCTCTACATCCACCAGTATATATGTACGTACACGTTCGCGACCAGAATGACAACGCTACGTACACTTCGACCAGGTGGGTCCTGACTGTCAGACACTTCCTTGCGTGCAAAGATGTAGCTGGTGGGTCCTAGCAGTCAGGGGGGCGAATCGTTTTTTTTTGCCCGGACGCACTTCCTTGCATGCAAAGATGTAGTTGGTGGGTCCCAGCAGTCAGGGGGGCGAATCTTTTTTTTGCCCGGATGCACTTCCTTGCGTGCGAAGGTGTCGCTGGTGGGTCCCAGCAGTCAGGGGGGCGAATCGTTTTGTTTTTTTTTGCCCGGACGCTCTTCCTTGCGTGCGAAGATGTAGCTGGTGGGTCCCAGCAGTTACGGGGAAATGTTTTTTTCGCGAAATACAGTGGCACGTCCAGTGGGTCCCAGCTGTCAGGTGGAGGAGTCATTATTTTCCGCGTAATAAGGAGGCACTTCCTTGCTGCAGCCGTGGACCCAGCTATCAACCTCTCCACTTACAGTCCACGTCCGATGGAAGTCGTTCCTTGACCATGTTGACCACACCGTGCCGAGAGCACCAGGGCGGTGGACGACGGCGAGGCCTAGGAAGGGGACGACGAGGATCCGGGGAAGATGCGGCAGTGGAAGCCCGCGCGGAGAGGAGTACGAGGGTTCACTAGTTCGGCTGCGGTGTGAGGCTGCCATCGCCGCAGGGCCTGGCCAGCAGTGGGAATAGTAGGGGGCGGTGAGGCCTCCGCGGCAGCACAGCCGGCCACGGGAGGCAGGAGCATGCGGCATCACCGGTGCTGCTTTGGGCGGCTGGAGCAAGAAGACCAGAGGTTGAAGAAGCACTACGGCCGTTGGATGGACATCGTACGGTTACTGGAGCTAGAATCGTTCATATTGACTAAAGTTGACAAAGGCCCCCGTCCCAGTCAACTTAGTAGGCCCACAAGTCAGCCTCCCACCATGGTGGGTCCCAGCTAGCATGGGGAGTATTCTTTTTTGTGCATAATAAGGAGGCACTTCCGGTGGGTCCGAGCTGACAGCGGGGGGAACATTTTTTTCGCAAAATACGCTGGCCCATCCGGTGGGTCCCAGTAGTCAGGGGGGAAACGTTTTTTTTCACGAAATAAGGTGGCCCGTCCGGTGGGTCCCTGCTGTCAGGTGGAGGAATAATTATTTTGCGCGTAATAAGGAGGCACTTCCTTGCGGCCGCCTGGACCCAACCGTCAGCCTCTCAACGTACAGTACTCTTCCGATGGATGTCGATCATTGACCACGTTGACCACGCCGCACCGAGAGCACCAGGGCAGTGATCTGGACGATGGCGAGGCCTAGGAAGGGGACGACGCGGAGCCGGGGAAGACGTAGTAGTGGAAGCCTGCGCGGAGAGGAGTACGAGGGTTCACTGGTTCGGATGCGGTGTGAGGCTGCCATCGCCGCAGAATAACAGGGGGTGTGGGTGAGTAGAGGGATGGTTGGCCAGCGGTGGGAGTAGTACGGGGCGGTGAGGCCTCCGCGGCATCACAGCCGGCCACGGGAGGCAGGAGCACGCGACACGACTGGCGCTGCTTTGGGCAACTGGAGCAAGAAGACCAGAGATTGAAGAAGCACTACTGCCGTTGGATGGACATCCTACAATCACTGCAGCTAGAATCATTTATATTGACTAAGTTGACAAAGCCCTTGGTACGCGTCAACTTACTAGGCCCACGGCTCGGATTTGGCAGAGAACATATAGCCCATTTGCCATTTGTAAGAATGTACAGCCCATTTTTTAATTCTACTAGAATTTACTACAGCCCATTTACAGTTTGTTAAAACTACAGACCAACTTCTAGCTAGGACAACGATTAATAATTTCAAACAACCGCTCAAAACAAAATTGAAAAACAATTCCCACATTTTGATGGGATCCGAAATATTTTTATCCGAAATTTCTAGTCAGGTTAAATATAATTTCAAAATAAAGTTGTATTACGTTAAAATCCAACGAAATATTGCGTGCGCAACAAGTAATGAAATTAAAATTTCCAAATTCCAAAAATAATATATTTTTCAAACTAATTACGTGTTTGGTGCATAGTAATTGCCCAGTTATTATAATTACATCCCATTTATTATTTCTTGAAGTCCATTCTCTTGTTAAGCCTAATGCATACCTCCTAGGAAACTTTGCAGCCCAGCGGGGCGGATAACAGGTTGACCCGGATATTGTGTACAACTGTCGGCCCAGTTGCATTGCTGATGTTGAAAAAAAAGGCATGTGTACTACAGTACAACCTAACATGCTTACTCAACCCACATTCAGCGACGCCGGAAAGGCCCAAACAAGGCTTCTATACAACTTTTCGAAGTCAATGAGCTCAACTAATAACTTAAGAAAAAAGTTAGATTACAGTGGAACCTAATTAAAACCTGTCACGAGCAAATAAATAATTGAATGGGTCCCACTTGTGCATGTGCGCGTGTGCGCGCGCACGCGCATGTGTGTGTGTGTGTGAGAGAGAGAGAGAGATAGAGAGAGAGACCCATCGGTCGATGCTCGTAAATACATCTTTCAGCCATATGCATTGCTGATGCTCAGTAAAAACTTATATAGTTGACACAATCATATAGAACATCATAGCACACTGAACTTGCATACAAAAATTTCACGCAGGTGGCACAATCAGGATGGAAGCAGTGGATCGCTACGGGAAGGGCTATGTTGAAACCAACGAAGTCGTACATAATGGTTCATCGTCTTTATAAATGATGGGGAAGTATCTTGAATGTTGTGCAAAGAAAATAGACAGACAACACAATAAGTTCTGCTAGCACATTAAGCTGACGTACAGCCCTTTCTAAAAAAAGTTCAGGTACAAAATTAGAACAGGTCACAATCAGATGTACTAGCATATCAGTGCTTCAGACCCATAGCTCGGATTTAACTAGTACTATCTGACAAGATTCAGTTGTTACCTCAAATTAGAACACATCCAGGCAGCCAGCCCTGCCTCTTCTCCCAAAGAAGCAGTGGCCTCCGCCGCGCGATGGAGTAGGCCCTGTGCCATTCATCATTCCAAGCAACACGGGGAAAGTCTGACATTGACTCCTGTAATGGACGTCGTCGACGGACCGTGGCACCAGCTGCGGTGGCAGGACTTCGATTGATGGATTGACCACTTCTTCGACATGCACGAACACTCGATACAGGTACATCCCTAACGTGGTCCGCGGCGGCCTTGGTGGCAATGAATAGTACAACCCCGGTTCCTGCACCGGTATCTCAACACCAATCACCTTTGGTATGGTGGACGGCTTCTTCATCCATGCCATAACTGTCAGAGCCCAGCTATCTGGAGGAACAAACATACTTATGAGCTCACCTCCAAGGTCGTTGATAAGCTCGTTCATGGACTCGCTGTTCCAAGCATGTCGAGGCATGCCGTGGAAGGTAAGCTTTGTTAAAAACTCAAGCTCAGAGCGCACCGATCCCCATCCTGGGTGCCACCGATCAAAGCTCACCAGCGCGCCATCGCAGAACAAACGCCGGGAAGATTCGAACACACGACTGCAGTCAAAAGTTGTCTAGAACCTGACAAAGAAATCAGCCGGTGGCGGACAGACTTCGACGAGCAAGTCACTTATTTCGATGCCGTGCGCAATGCCAAGAGCTTTGACAAGGTCGTCCGGCGAGACGGGAGGCCGGTCGCCGTTGATGGTTACCATCAGCACTTTGCCGGCAAACTGGTCGTCAAGCGCCGCCATGCCACTGTTGAGCGACAGCATGCAGCGACCGAAGGCAGGACGGACCTCAGGATCTCCGGCTCGGAGGTCCGCGTTGACCGAAGACATGATAGTGCGCTTGAGTACAGGGAGTACATGAGGGGATTTGGGGGAACTGGAGTAGGAATCAAGATTCTAGAGGTGGGGGAGGGGCGGGAGACTGGGGATGAAAAGGTAGCATGAATTTTGAGCACGCGCCAATATGCTCTCGGCGTGCAAGCGCACAAAAACACCGGTGGCACCCACATGTCGGCCTAAGAGTCCTTATTCTTTCTTTTTTGCAGAGCCCGACCTTTTTTTCAGGACCTTTTGAGAGCCCGGCCCAAGAGTCATAATTGACATGTTTGGCATTGCGTTACTACTCGGCCCATATTCAACGACACCTCACTGGCCCAAACAAGTGTACATCATCGAAAAGACAGTGAGCTCAAATTATATAACTTGAAAAAAGGAGATATACTCTGAACACTAGAGAATGGTGATGCCCTCATTTAGCCCACCAGTAGTTCGAGATAATAAACAGTTTGAAACAACGATATATACAACATTCAAACACTGACTAGTGACTACTACTGACATAAACAGCAAGACATCATAGTTCATAAGAAGTCTTGCTACACCATCAAAATGCACCCATCTGCAGCGTTCAGACTCTCGTGATCCAGACGAGAATGACATTCTAAACAGAAGCAACTATTACATAGAAAGAGTGACATAGACGAGGATGACCAAATGACAAGGAATATGCATAACAAAAGAAAGAACTACCCATCCAGAACTAGCAGCAAAGACAACAAAGTCATTCGAAGAGATGATCCAACACCATCATAATTTGCAGCCCCACTTCATCGACCAGTGATCCGTAGACACCAGCACTCCACCCTTTCGATGCAACAGCCCAATTACCTATCAACCTGAAGGCTTGAACCACATCACTGTCTGTCGTAATTGAGACATCCAAGGATCAAAGTTAATCCGGATGCCTTTGTCATTCTCACCTTTTTTGGCTGCAGGCTGTATCGTTGACAATCAGGGGAGTTTGCTCCCGAACACCTAGGGCTCGTCGTGTAGACATAGTTTACCATAGCAAACAGAGCCTCTCTGCCATCAAGGTCCTTGCCAACGGTGATCTCCTGGTTAATCGGATAATTGAGTCCGAGAAACAGAGAGTGTGAACCAAGGCTGTTTACCCGCCTCCAACTAAAAAATCCTAAAGGCCCCAACAAGCTGGTATACTGCTCATAGACGTAACAGCCACTGTCCGGATACTCACGTATTACACGGTGCTTGTATACAGTGGGGTTTTTGCAATATAAATTTTCCGGCTCATGTGTCCGAATGATCATCAGTCTTTTGCCGTCGTCTGATCGAGCGAGTAACCAGTTGTGCTTCCCTGTTTTTGGCAAAAGGTGGTGTGATTACAAAGGGCAGTAACTGTAGGGACACTGCATCATATCAAAAAGGATAGGCATTGTTAATGTAAGATCAGCATTGCTTAGAGTATGAGTAGGATAATGCAAGAAACAGCATTGATATGTCCCTGTTGGAACTGGGAGGAAAATACAGGGAAATGTATACTGGGTTCGAAAATATAGAAGTGCCATGCATGGTTATACTCATGTTATCTCGCAATTGATTCTTCACAGGAAACTACCATGTCATGCATGTTATGTAATCATGTTTTGTCCTCACAAACAAATTCTTCAAGGGAACTAATAGACCATGCATTGTTATATACTCGTGTTCTGTGGGCAAAAATTCTGTGAGGATATTATTCTAGCCATTGATTGCTGAAGGGCGAATATAGGTATGTACACATGGTAAGCATTGCAGGATTTCACTACTTCCAAATATAGAGTTCTCCATATGCACATTTACTTCCCTAATGTATGGTTATATGAAACCAACAGTGTGGTGCATGTTTCTACATCATGAAAATGAGGAAACTAACATGGCCATTGATACACACTCATATTTAGTAGTAGTATATATATTACTATAAAATAAGGATAATATCCATATATTCCTAACCGTTTGATTATTCAGGGTACAAATTGGCTGTAATGACATGGTCACAATCGCATGAATTAACTCATTCCAAATATAGCTGATTTACAGCGTCTCTAATATATTTCCATAGTTCTACCCAAATTCTGCTCAAACAGGGATATGCCAATCATCATAAAAAGTTCAAACAGTGTCATGGCGTCATCATTAACATGAGACGGAAACAACTTACACGCGCCGTCCCAGCAATACGTGGTGCCATCTGCTTTGTTGATCGCGTAGATGATGCCATTGTGTTCAATAGCATCACAGAAGTGTGTATCAGCTTTGACGATGATCCACTGCGAGCCGAGTTGTCTCCAGCTAAAAAGGCACTGGCGTAAAGATAGGCGAGTCCGCGGTCGAACAAGGCAATTAGCTTGAAGTCTGCGTAATTCACATGTCGTGTGGGCACTTGGCAGATTACAATCTTCTGCAAAACAAGGTCCGTCCAACTGACGTAGTAATCTAGATGACTTGGACCGCGATGGTAATACTCTATATAATCCAACGGAGGAAGGATAATCTCATGGGAGGTCTGGAAGTTCACAAGCACCAACTTTTTACCGTCTTCTCTGAAGGCAGCCAGCCAGTGGGAGTTCATGCCGACCCAGTACATACCTGCCAAGAAGTTTCGGGCAATGGTGATCGGATCGATATCGAGGGAAATGATGTACGGTGACACACTGATACGTCTCCAACGTATTTATAATTTTTGATTGCTCCATGCTACTTTATCTACTGTTTTAGGCAATATTGGGCTTTATTATCCACTTTTATATCATTTTTGGGACTAACCTATTAACCGGAGGCCCAATCCAGATTTGTTGTTTTATGCCTATTTTAGTGTTTCGAGGAAAAGGAATATCAGTCGGAGTTAAAACGGAACGAAATCAACTGGAGAAGTTAATTTTGGAAGGAAACCCACCTGATGGACTTGGACCCCATGTCAGAAGATACAGGAGGTGCTCACAAGGGTGGGGGGCACGCCCTCCCCCCCTGGGCGTGCCCCCCTGCCTCGTGGGGCCCCCGTAGCTCCACCGACGTACCCCCTGCACCCATATATACCTACGTGCCCTAAAACTTCCAGAACAGAAAATAGATCGGGAGTTCCGCCGCCGCAAGCCTCTGTAGCCACCAAAAACCAATCGGGACCCCGTTCCGGCACCCTGCCGGAGGGGGATCCCATCACCGGAGGCCATCTTCATCATCTCGGCGCTATCCATGACGAGTAGGGAGTAGTTCACCCTCGGGGCTGAGGGTATGTACCAGTAGCTATGTGTTTGTTCTCTCTCTCTTGTGTTCTCTCTCGTGTTCCCCTGTGGCACGATCTTGATGTATCCCGAGCTTTGCTATTGTAGTTGGATCTGATGATGTTTCTCCCCCACTACTCTGTTTTGAGGAATTGAGTTTCCCCTTTGAAGTTATTTTATCGGATTGAGTCTTTTATGAACACTTGATGTATGTCTTGCGTGGGATAACCATGGTGACAATGGGTTATTCTATTGATCCACTTGATGTATGTTTTGGTGATCAACTTGCGGGTTTCGTGACACTTGGGAACCTATGCATAGGGGTTGGCACACGTTCTTGACTCTCCGGTAGTAGCTTTGGGGCACTCTTTGAAGTACTTTTATGTTGGTTGGATGAATCTAAGATTGTGTGATGCATATCGTATAATCATGCCCACGGATACTTGAGGTGACAATGGAGTATCTAGGTGACATTAGGGTTTTGGTTGATTTGTATCTTAAGGTGTTATTCTAGTACGAACTCTTTTATAGATCGATCCGAAAGAATAGCTTTGTGGTGGTTTCGTACCCGACCATAATCTCTACGTTTGTTCTCCGCTATTAGTGTCTTTGGAGTGACTCTTTGTCGCATGTTGAGGGCTTGTCATATGTTCTATCTATGTTATTATTGTTGAGAGAACTTACACTAGTGAAAGTATGAACCCTAGGCCTTGTTTCCTATCATTGCAATACCGTTTACGCTCACTTTTACCGCTCGCTACCTTGCTGTTTTTATTATTTCAGATTACAAAAACCTATATCTACTATCTATTTTGCACTTGTATCTTCATCTCTTCGCCGAACTAGTGCACATATACAATTTACCATTGTATTGGGTGTGTTGGGGACACAAGAGACTCTTTGTTATTTGGTTGCAGGGTTGTTTGAGAGAGACCATCTTCATCCTACGCCTCCTACGGATTGATAAACCTTAGGTCGTCCACTTGAGGGAAATTTGCTACTGTCCTACAAACCTGTGCACTTGCAGGCCCAACAACGTCTACAAGAAGAAGGTTGTGTAGTAGACATCAAGCTCTTTTCTGGCGCCGTTGCCGGGGAGGCTAGGTAAGTGAAGGTATATCTTTAGATCTTGCAATCGAATCTTTTTGTTTCTTGTTTTAGCACTAGTCTAGTTTATAAAAGAAAACTACAAAAAAATGGAGTTGAGTTTGTCTCATACGCTTCACCTTTTTAATATCTTTCGTGAGTATGATGGAAAGGAAAATTGTGCTCAAGTGCTAGAAGAAGAAATCTATAGAATGTTTTTATTTGATGAGCATGATTGCAATGTTGTTAGTATGAATTCCTTGAATATCCATGATGCTAATGATATGCAAAGCCACAAGCTTGGGGAAGCTATGTTTGATGGAGATGATATTTTTGTCCCCCAAGCTTTGATGAGCAAATTTACTATGATGAAAGCATGCCTCCTATCTATGATGATTATTGTGATGATACGTATGCTATAAAGAAGAAGTTTGCTTATGTGGAAAGTAGTAAATTTTCTACGCTTGTAGATCATGAAAAGAATTCTTTAGGTGCTGGTTATATTGTTGAATTCATTCATGATGCTACTGAAAATTATTATGAGGGAGGAACATATGCTTGTAGGAATTGCAATAATGTCAAGTTTCCTCTCTATGTGCTTAAATTCTTGAAGCTATGCTTGTTGTGCCATCCTATGCTAGTTGATTATTGTTCCCATAAGTTGTTTGATCACAAAATCCCTATGCATAGGAAGTGGGTTAGACTTAAATGTGCTAGTCATATGCTTCATGATGCTCTCTTTATGTTTCAATTCTTATCTTTTATGTGAGCATCATTGTCATCATCATGCCTAGCTAAAAGACATTAAAGAAAAGCGCTTGTTGGGAGACAACCCAATATGTATCCTTACTGTTTTTGTGTGTCCACATGATTATTCTACTGTAGTAATCATGTTTTATAGCTTTTGTTTCAATAAAGTGCCAAGTAGAACCTTTGGGAAGACTTGGGTGAAGTTTATATGATCTTGCTGTGAAAAACAGAAACTTTAGCGCTCACGAGATTAGTTGCCATTTTTTACTGAAGAGTGATTTTAGGTTGATTCTTTTTGAAGATGATTAATAGACAAATTGCTCAGGTCCAGCAATTTATTTCATAATTTTTTTGGGGTTCCAGAAGTATACATTTGATATAGATTACTACAGACTGTTCTGTTTTTGACAGATTCTGTTTTCTATGTGTTGTTTGCTTGTTTTGATGAATCTATGGCTAGTATTTTGTGGTATGAACCATAGAGAAGTTAGAATACAGTAGATATTACACCAATATGAATTTATAACGAGTTCATTACAGTACCTAAGTGGTTGTTTTATTTTCTTATACTAACGGAGCTTACGAGTTTTGTGTTGAGTTTTGTGTGGTTGAAGTTTTCAAGTTTTGGGTAAGGATTCGATGGACTATGGAATAAGGAGTGGCAAGAGCCTAAGCTTGGGGATGCCCAAGGCACCCCAAGGTAATATTCAAGGACAGCCAAGCAACTAAGCTTGGGGATGCCCCGGAAGGCATCCCCTCTTTCGTCTTCGTTCATCGGTAACTATACTTGGCGCTATATTTTTATTCACCACATGATATGTGTTTTGCTTAGGAGCGTCATTTTATTTTGTTAGTTTTTGCTTGCTGTTAGTTAGAATAATGCTTTGCATCTTTAGTTTCAATAAAAAAGTCAAGGATAGCCTTTGCCATGCTTATTTTGCTAGTTTGCATGTTGCTGTTTGAAAACAGAAAGTTTACCGCTGTTGCAAAAATTCCCTAGAAAATTCAGAGCATGGTATTACGTTGAATCTTTTTGCATATTGAGATATGATAAATTTATTACAGTGGGAATTTTAGTTCATAATTTTTGGGGTTAGGGAAGTATTGATAATCTTGCATTCTTTACAGACTGTACTGTTTTGACAGATTGCTGTTATGGTTGCATTGTTTGCATATGTTTGCTTGTTTAATGATTCTATTTGGGGATAGGAGTATTAAATATGCAGAGGCATTTAGTATGCAATGATGAAAAATAATCTTAGTGATTTGTTACAGTAGAAAATGATAAGGTTTTGCATTGGTTTATACTAACCTATCTCACGAGTTCTTGTTGAGTTTGTTGTGAATGAAGCTTTTGATAAAAAGAAGAGAAACCATGATATCAGAGGAATTAAGGAGACACAAAAGTTCAAGCTTGGGGATGCCCAAGGCACCCCAAGATAATATTTCAAGAAGTCTCAAGCATCTAAGCTTGGGGATGCCCCGGTAGGCATCCCACCTTTCTTCTTCAACAACTATCGGTTAGTATCGGTTGAGCCTAAGTTTTTGCTTCTTCACATGAGTTGTGCTATCCTTGCATTGTAGTTTCCTTTAGCTTTGCTTGCTGTTTGAATAAAGTATCAAGATCTGAATTCTTTAATGAGAGAGAGCCTTACATGAATTGGAATTTGTTAGAATACTCTATGTGCTTCACTTATATCTTTTGAGCTTGATAGTTTTGCTCTAGTGCTTCACTTATATCTTTTAGTGCATGGTGGTAGTTTTGTTTTGAAGAAATAGATAAACTCTCATGCTTCACTTATATTATTTTGAGAGTCATTAATAGCATGGTAGTTTTCTTAATGTTAATATACTTGGTATTCAAGATATGTGAAACTTTCTTATGAGTGTGTTGAATACTAAGAAAATTTTGATGCTTGATAATTGTTTTGAGATATGGAGGTGATAATATCAAAGTCATGATAGTTGGGTGATTATGAATTCAAAGAATGCTTGTGTTGAAGTTTGTAAGTCCCGTAGCATGCACGTATGGTTAAAGTTGTGTAACAAATTTGAAACATGAAGTGTACCTGGCTTGTGCATCCTTATGAGTGGCGGTCGGGGACGAGCGATGGTCTTTTCCTACCAATCTATCCCCCTAGGAGCATGCGCGTAGTACTTGATTTTTGATGACTTATAAATTTTTGCAATAAGTATATGAGTTCTTTTGACTAATGTTGAGTCCATGGATCATACACACTCTCACCTTTCCGCCTTTGCTAGCCTCTTCGGTACCGTGCATTGCCCTTTCTCACTTTGAGAGTTGGTGCAAACTTCGCCGGTGCATCCAAACCCCGTGATACGATACGCTCTATCACACATAAACCTCCTTATATCTTCCTCAAAACAGCCACCATACCTACCTATTATGGCATTTCCATAGCCATTCCGAGATATATTGCCATGCAACTTCCACCATCATCATCATGACATACATTACTTTTGTCATATTGCCATTGCATGATCTTGTAGTTGACATCGTATTTGTGGAAAAGCCACCATGCATTATTTTCCATACATGTCACTCTTGATTCATTGCACCATCCTGGTACACCGCTGGAGGCATTCATATAGAGTCATATATTGTTCTAAGTTTCGAGTTGTAATCCTTATGTTGTAATCAATAGAAGTGTGATGATCATCATTATTAGAGCATTGCCCCAAAAAAAAGAAAGGCCAAAAAAAGGCCCAAAAAAAGAGAGAAAGACCAAAAAAAGAAAGGCCCAAAAAAATAAAAAAGGGCAATGCTACTATCTCTTTTCCACACTTGTGCTTAAAAGTAGCACCTTGTTCTTCGTGTATTGAGTCTCATATATTGTGCTTCAAAGTAGCACCATGCTTTTCATGTAGAGAGTCTCATGTGTATTCACTTTCATATACTAGTGGGAATTTTTCATTATAGAACTTGGCTTGTATATTCCTACGATGGGCTTCCTCAAATGCCCTAGGTCTTCATGAGCAAGCAAGTTGGATGCACACCCACTAGTTTCCTTTTGTTGAGCATTCATAACTCTAGTGCATCCGTTGCATGGCAATCCCTACTCCTCATGTTGACATCAATTGATGGGCATCTCCATAGCCTGTTGATTAGCCTCGTCAACGTGAGACTTTCTCCTTTTTTGTCTTCTCCACACAATCCCCATCATCATATTCTATTCCACCCATAGTGCTATATCCATGGCTCACGCTCATGTATTGCGTGAAGGTTGAAAAAGTTTGAGATTATTTAAGTATGAAACAATTGCTTGGCTTGTCATCGGGGGTATAGAAGTTGGGAACATCTTTGTGTGACGAAAATGAAGCATAGCCTAACTATATGATTTTGTAGGGATGAACTTTCTTTTGCCATGTTATTTTGAGAAGACATGATTGCTTTGATTAGTATGCTTGAAGTATTATTATTTTTGTGTCAATATGAACTTTTGTCTTGAATCTTTCGGATCTGAATATTCATATCACAATTAAGAAGATTTACATTGAAATTATGCCAAAGTATCACTCCGCATCAAAAATTCTTTTTTATCATTTACCTACTCGAGGACGAGCAGGAATTAAGCTTGGGGATGCTTGATACGTCTCCAACGTATTTATAATTTTTTATTGCTCCATGCTACTTTATCTACTGTTTTAGGCAATACTGGGCTTTATTATCCACTTTTATATTATTTTTGGGACTAACCTATTAACCGGAGGCCCAGTCCAGATTTGCTATTTTATGCCTATTTCAGTGTTTCGAGGAAAAGGAATATCAGACGGAGTCAAAACGGAACGAAATCAACTGGAGAAGTTAATTTTGGAAGGAAACCCACCTGATGGACTTGGACCCCACATTAGAAGATACGGGAGGTGCTCACGAGGGTGGGGGCGCGCCCTCCCCCTTGGGCGCACCCCCTGCCTCGTGGGGCCCCCGTAGCTCCACCGACGTACCCCCTACACCCATATATACCTACGTACCCTAAAACTTCTAGAATAGAAAATAGATCGGGAGTTCCGCTGCCGCAAGCCTCTGTAGCCACCAAAAACCAATCGGGACCCCGTTCCGGCACCCTGCCGGAGGGGGATCCCATCACCGGAGGCCATCTTCATCATCCCGGCGCTATCCATGACGAGGAGGGAGTAGTTCACCCTCGGGGCTGAGGGTATGTACCAATAGCTATGTGTTTGATCTCTCTCTCTCTCTCTCGTGTTCTCTCTCGTGTTCCTCTATGGCACGATCTTCATGTATCCCGAGCTTTGCTATTGTAGTTGGATCTTATGATGTTTCTCCCCCTCTACTCTCTTGTGATGAATTGAGTTTCCCCTTTGAAGTTATTTTATCGGATTGAGTCTTTTATGAACACTTGATGTATGTCTTGCGTGGGATAACCGTGGTGACAATGGGTTATTCTATTGATCCACTTGATGTATGTTTTGGTGATCAACTTGCGGGTTTCGTGACACTTGGGAACCTATGCATAGGGGTTGGCACACGTTCTTGACTCTCCGGTAGTAGCTTTGGGGCACTCTTTGAAGTACTTTTATGTTGGTTGGATGAATCTGAGATTGTGTGATGCATATCGTATAATCATGCCCACGGATACTTGAGGTGACAATGGAGTATCTAGGTGACATTAGGGTTTTGGTTGATTTGTATCTTAAGGTGTTATTCTAGTACGAACTCTTTTATAGATCGATCCGAAAGAATAGCTTTGTGGTGGTTTCGTACCCGACCATAATCTCTACGTTTGTTCTCCGCTATTAGTGTCTTTGGAGTGACTCTTTGTCGCATGTTGAGGGCTTGTCATATGTTCTATCTATGTTATTATTGTTGAGAGAACTTACACTAGTGAAAGTATGAACCCTAGGCCTTGTTTCCTATCATTGCAATACCGTTTACGCTCACTTTTACCGCTCGCTACCTTGCTGTTTTTATTATTTCAGATTACAAAATCCTATATCTACTATCTATTTTGCACTTGTATCTTCATCTCTTCGCCGAACTAGTGCACCTATACAATTTACCATTGTATAGGGTGTGTTGGGGACACAAGAGACTCTTTGTTATTTGGTTGCAGGGTTGTTTGAGAGAGACCATCTTCATCCTACGCCTCCTACGGATTGATAAACCTTAGGTCATCCACTTGAGGGAAATTTGCTAATGTCCTACAAACCTGTGCACTTGCAGGCCCAACAACGTCTACAAGAAGAAGGTTGTGTAGTAGACATCACACAATACATACCTGCAAAGAAGTTTCGGCTAATGCAGATCGGATTGAAGTCGAGGGGCATCATGCATGCCTCCGTATCATGGTGAGCCAATCTCGCAAGACCAGATAGCATCAAGCAGGGTGTCTTGAAAAGCTTAGGCCTCGCTTCGATGATGGTTGTGTGCGTGTCCCTCAAGCATGCAGCCAGCCGCAGGGCGGTCAACATATCCGTACACGAACAACAGAGGTCAAAGATGTCACTAGGGAGATTGCTCCAATCGCGGCTCATATGGATGCTGCGCGGTTCGCATTTGGCCATGGTGGAGTTTGGAAGGTGGCTTGATTTACGAGGGAGAAGGATGTCGGTGCTGGAGCGGCTAGCGAGGGAATAGTGGTACTGGGGGAGGCGAGTGAGGCGATGGTACACGGGGGCACAGTGAGATGGAGACGGAGACGGAGATGGAGAAGGAGATGGAGATGGAGTGGTGCTATGGGAGCGGAGAGGGAGACGAGACGAGGCGCCAATGTGTTGTGCAGTGGCGATGACAGACTGCACAGTGCACAGGGTGAGGTTGACTTTGGTAACCCGAACACGCCGCCTCGCCTGGACTAGTGTCAGGCGCATGGTGTTGTCACTTCACTGTGAGGACCAGATGAATAGTATTTTGACCATCAAGTGTACCACAGTTGTACTACTACTACTACTAGTAGGAACATGAGTACTCCAGTATTGTATAGCGGAAATAGGTCTCCCGTGCTAGCATGCATGTTCACTTGATCGTTCAGGTATCATCCATATTGCGAGCAGAACCAAATTCTCGTGCACGCCCAATCAACGCCCTGCCGCGATGCATGCAGTGGTCGTTCTGGTGCATCAAGGACGGCATGCAGATCGTTCCACACTTGAGAAGAGGAAAAATGGAAAGGTAGAACGCGGCAGCAGAGGAAGAGAACGCTGGCTAACGAGGCTGGGAGGGGATCGAGCAGGAAGTTAATGCTCCACGCCTAAAGGTTTTGGGAAAACTGATTTTCATAAGGTGACTTATACTCATCTAAATGGAGGGAGTATTCCTTAACCAGAGAATGTTGTGTCTCCCACTCACGGCGCTCAAAAAAAAGCTACGACACATTTTTTTATCTGTTTGCATAGGTCCCACCTATCAGGAAGGATGGGCACGTACACGAACAGGTACGACTCCTCAGTCTACCCGCATAGCCTTTTCGTTTAGTCTACCTAGCCGTCTAATCAACTGCCTGCACGCCACTTCTCCCATTTACTTCTCCATCGGGAACCGATTCGCCTCGGCTTCTTCACCTCCCCTTCGTCTTCATTTGCATCCAAACCCCACTGCGTTCACATTGTTTTAACCTCTTTAAATAATCATCTACTACTTCAGTTAGACTAGCCATCTAATCCTAATTCTCCAAACCATAGCCCTCCGTTCCAGCGGTTCCAAATGGCGAAAGAGATCGAGATGCAGGTTTTTAGCGTCCAACATGTCCTCGTCGAAGGCTCGATGCGCATAGTTGCCACCGTCACCGTCCACCCAAGGGTTGTTCGGCAGTGGATCAACAATGTATCCAACTCCCTCGAAAAGGTAGAGACGAGGGTCATCGGTCTC
Organism: Triticum aestivum; assembly: GCF_018294505.1. Lineage (NCBI taxonomy): Eukaryota > Viridiplantae > Streptophyta > Magnoliopsida > Poales > Poaceae > Triticum > Triticum aestivum. Next base: position 437,602,460 of record NC_057804.1, on the reverse strand, counting down.
GACGCAGAGTACACGGAGCGTGCCCCTGGGAAGATCCAGCGCGCCGCCGTCCTTCAGCTGTGCCTCGAAGATGATGTTTTGGTGTACCACATCATACACTCGCCCTCCATACCAGGTGAGCTTCACGATTTCTTGTCTCGGGAGGACGTATACTTCTGTGGGGCAGCCATCGAAGGGGACAAACAGAAGCTGGAGCCGTACAACCTTGATTTGAAAAGCATCGCTGACCTACAAACCAGAATCAAAATTCCTGTAGAAGATTGTGCTAAACAGACACCATCCCTATTCGACGTAGCAAATTTTGTGCTCGGTACAAATCTTCAGAAGGGTGACGAGACGGTGGCATTAAGGTCGTCTGGATGGGAGAATTATCCCTTGACGTACGAGCGGATAAAATATGCTGCCCTCGATGCCCGTGTGAGTTTCGAGATAGCTGCAAGGTCCAAAGAGCTTGTTGCGAAGCCGTCTCCCACAGAGAATGAGAACAAGAAGAAGAAGAAGAAGAAGAAGAAGAAGAAGAAGAAAACGCTGCACCAGCAGGAGGGCATTATGGATGGATGAACTATTTCCTCTCTTGTAAAAAAATTATTCCCTCTCGGTGTATATTGATATAGATGGACTATTTCGATGGTGTGCATGTCTTTGGAACAGAGTAGTAGCATGGGTCCGCTTGACTATAAGGAACTATTTATCCGCATATATAGCTTTCTCTGCTACTCCTTCCAGTGATCGGTATGCAGTGCATGTGTCCGTAGACATGACAGCTTGTCCATGGAAGTTCAACTACGGCGACCATCACGTTTCATCTCGCGATTCCCACGACGCCTCTCCAACCCACGGCACCACGCCCCCCGACGTGCGCCTCACCCCTCTCGGCCGCACCGCCCCTCTGCCTTTGTGTGCATGACATGTGGGCCACCTAAAATGCGGCGAGCATCAAGTTTCTACCACAGCCACCCGCGATTCCCACGACGCCGCTCGAACCCATGAAACCACACGTCCCCCGACCTGCGGCTCACCCCTCTTGGCCCCACTGCCCCTCTGCCTTCGGGAGCATTACATGTGGACCAGTCACCTATCGGGTCCACATGTTATTGACTCAAAGGTAGGTGTAGTAAGGCGCTGAAGCTCAGTCCCGACGGCCCTGAGAGGGAAATGTAACTCCTGCGCCAGGGCTTGTGGTGCTCCCGCAGCACGAACTCGTGCCAAACTCGAGATTTGTTTCTTTACTATACATGCACGCAACGATTTAATGGACATTGTAATCTCAACATGTGATGGGGAGCTCTAAATTTGAATTTGAAACTTATAAAACGAAAAGATTCAAAACAAATAAACTGGGAGAGAGGGAGTATATCGTAGGATGTGTCCCATACAAAATAAGTCCCCTGGTTTGTCACCGCGAAGATGCGGTTAGAAAGGAGCACAACGTCTTCCTACTCGTACGGCAACAAATCGGCCGCAGACAGCATGGTCCGCCTTTGACCGCCATGTGCAAGGTTCGTGCTATCTTTATTCAATCTCACCGTGGTTCCATCGTACCAATTCATGCGGTGGCCCGTTGCATGGCTGATCCCAATGTTGGACAAAGGTTCTACGGGAACGGTGTCACCGTTGTAAATGTTGTGCAAATTGATGTTGGTACCCTCCCGTACATATGCAAGCCAATCTCCACTCGCACCGAGCCTAGCCTGTGAAACAGTGGGCAGGGGGAGAATTAGGAAATGGACACGGAAGTAGTCTTTAGAATGCATTTACTACGTGATCAAACTCATCTTACCTGCTCATCGGAGGAAATCCGAGTGCCCCTCAACGTCGGCATCTCAAGGGGCGTCAACTTGCAACTACGGCCACGCCGCGCTGGAGAGACCCCCAAGGAAACATCCTCGTGCGTTCCACGGAACATCAAGATGCATTTGTATGAGTAGTTTATCTTGTGAGAGAAAAGGATGAACGAGGGAAGGCCTCTAGAGATAGAGATGGACACTACTACTACCAATGTGCTGGCCCGTGCGTTGCAATGGATCCAAACTAGTAGAATAATACTTGTTCACGTGCTTGAAATATAAACACTCTAGTTTTGATATACATGTGTCAGCAGACACGACAGCTTGTCCATGGAAGTTGAACCACGGCGACCATCACGTTTCTTGTTTCTACCACTGCCACACCCACACGCGATTCCCACGACGCCGCTCCAACCCACGGCACGACGTCCCCCGACGTGGACATGGATCCTCTGACGTGGCTATCACTGCCTTGCCCTGCCTTTCCTTCGCTGACAGGTGGGACCCACGCTTATGGGTCCCACATGTCAGTGACAGAATGGTAGGATTGTTCGTGCCCCTCATCCCTCTCGGCCCCACCGCTCCTCTGCCTTTGTGTGCATGACATGCGGGCCAGCTGAACTGCGGCGACCATCAACTTTCTACCACAGACACACCCGATTGGACGCGGTTTGCCTGCTCCGCTGCTGTGCTCCGATCCGTACTCCCGCACCATCGAATTTTCATCCAGCGGCTGTGACACATTTCGTCCCGGGCATCAATCCTCAGCTGGAGTACTTATGTACTACAGGTAGTACCCGCCGGTGTGGCCATCTACGCCTCGTAACGCCCCGACGCCCAGCTGTGGCACCCTCGCCACGGCCACGCCACCACCGGCCGGTTCATCTCGAACGAGTGAGTCGCGAACCACGCCACCACCATGAGAATGACATGTGGGCCAGCCGCATTTAAGGTCCGCATGTCATTGACTCATAGGCCGGGCACTAAGCCACTGAAGTTCGGTCCCGTGGGCCCCGAGAGGGAAATGTAACTCCTGCGGCAGGCCTTGTGGTGCTCCCGCAGTACGAGCTCGTGCCAAAACTGGAATTTGTTTCTTACTACTACCAACTAGTACTAGTAAGGTACACGTGCATTGCACGCATGAGATTCTGGTGGTTTGTGCATTATGCTTCTACATGTGGAGTTTTCTGGATTCTAACATGTGGCAAAATCTGGTGGAATGTAAGGTTAGGCAAGTTTGATTAACTTAGGTGAGTGTTTGGTTCAAGCCACACCTTAGGCAAGCCACACTAAGGCCCCACATGACATACACACAAAAAATGTGGCAAGATTCCCTTAGGCTTGCCAACTTGTGGCTCTCATTTTGAAGAACTAATAACTTTGCCTAAGCTTAGTTGTGGCAAAGTTAGTCATGAATTAAGTTCAACCATGGAGTCTTCTAGATTATACATGTGGCAGAATCTGGTGGATGATATCCAACGGCCAGTAGTGCTCGGATTTGCCATCTTTGTACCGTCGGATTGGCTTCATCCAACGACCAACTTTCAAAGTTTTTCACACACTATATAGGGGGTATAGATATAGATGTGCCGGTCCGTTGCAATGGATCCAAAGTATATCTATTTAGTGGAGTGCACTCTAAACACATTATCTATTTATTTTTCTCTAACCTTCCGTAGCCATGCAACCAAGCCACATAAGCTTCATGGGTGCCCCCCACATCATATTATTCATACTACGTTGATTGAAAAAAAGATAAATCACCCAAAACAAGATCTTCCCGTTTTTTGTTCCTACGATGTTGTGCCGTGCACGTATCTACTAGTTGTATAGTGGTAGTACTAGTAATATAGTATTAGGAGTACAAACTTGGTAGTACTAGTAGGAGTAGTACTAGTACGGAATGCTCCTACTCTATCAACGAGCCCCGTCTGACACAAAATTTCTTGGCTTCCGTGCTACAGCTAGATCTTCCCCTTGTTTCTGTTTTCCAACCCGGCGGCGGGCGGGGTGTCGGTTTGCTCAACGGCGGTCCCACATGAAAGTGAAAATGCTAGGCACAGGGGCGGAGCTACGTGAGGGCCAACACGTGCCCTGGCCCGCCCAACCTAGCAGGATTTTCGTAGTTGTACATCCAGTTTTGAGGCATGGAACGTCAACGCAAGGGTAATTTCTATAGCCTGGCTAGACTGGCACGCCCAACGTTTTGCTTCAAGCTCCGCCACTGCTAGGCAACACGCCTTCCCTAAGCTATGTGTCGTGCCGGACGGGCCGTGTTGTACTCCCAATTCCCGGGCGTGTGGGGGTGCGACGCGAACGCGGCAGGCCTTTTCCTTTTAATAGCAATGTGCTTGTGCGTTGCGACGGATCCAAAGTAGTAGAATAGTAGTATTTGTTCACAAACTTGAAAGAAATCACTATTGTTTTGATATACTCCTAATATATTACTCCCTCCGTACCTAAATATTTGTCTTTTTTGAGATTTCAAATGGACTATCACATACTGATTATATAGACATATTCTAGTGTTTCTAGCAAGATGCCCGCGCGTTGCACGAAGTTGATGGAAAAGGTAAGCACAACTTATAAATTGACGGATGGAGTACTAGTTACAGTGATGCATATAATTAAGCAAAGGGATCGCACATGTCGGTATTGACTGGAACGAGAATGCAACAGCACAATAAGAATTAAGGCCACGATGATGCGATCGCAGTGGTGGTTACAGAAGGCAAGAAGAAAGATGGATCCACGAACGTACGACCTCCTCCTCCTCAACTTAGTGCGCCGGGCCACCGACCGGCGGCTAAGGAGCGGCGGCTTTTGTGGCGAGGTCGAGGTGCTTCTCAGCAAAGGCATCCAAGGCTTCCAGCCGGTTGAGGAAGGCCAACGTCGTAGCGTCCTCACTGGCCTTGTAGATACCTATGTACACGATTTGCTCGTACACGTGGATGTGTAGGTCGACGAATTCTTGCAGGGCGAGGCGCCTCGCGGCGAGCGCGACCTCCAGGTGGACATTCTTCGTGGCGTCGGCGGGCAGTCGCAGGGCCACCAGTGCTTGAAAGAGGTTCCGGCCATGGAGGCCGATTAGGGTGGCAGGCAATGAGGAGCCCGGGCGCGCGGGCTGGAGGAGTACGGCGATGTCGTCCGCGAGCTTCTTGAGGACGGTGAACTTGTTGCTGGTGGCAACGATCATCTGGTCCAACTGAGAGTCGTAGTTGGCGTCGACGGCGGCCATCCACCAGCCGGTCTCCAACACCGTCTGGAGACGATCCTCGGCGCCATGCCGCAGGCCGGCGTCGTGGACCATCTGGCGCAGCCGCTGGCCGCTCACGCGCATCGCCGCCATGGGTCTGGAGCGAGCTCTTTTGCGCTTAGTGTAGGTGCTTAGGCAAATGCTTAGGTGCGTACGATGTGGTAGATGCATTGGAATGGAGGGGCGCCTTTATATGAGGGCAATGAGGGCAAACTGCGTTGCATTCACATCGTGCAGCCTCTTTTCCCGGACCTCCTCCCATTACTTCCCTCATGCATTAATTGAAGGAGGATGCATTGGCCGTTCAACATATCGGGAACCGCTACTCCCTCCCTCGTCTGCATTAAAGCCGTATCGGGAACTGCGCCGCCCGCTGTCAAATCGAATACTCCCTCCGTCTAGGTGAGTATTAAGTCATCTTACGAAAACCAAATACTAGTAAACACATAGGCGTGGTGCATTAACTCTCACGTTGTTTCTTATTTTTTGACATAAATAGAGGAATCAACCAAGAAGAGATGTGGGGCTTGTATGCTTTTAATGACTTGAGACTATCAAACATGACATGCAGTGGTCAGTTCGTTGCACAAGAACAAATACAACCCACGTCAGCACACACGCATCTTATAGCATCACATCCAATGGCTATAAAAGATGAATGAGACCAAATTATATCTCATCTAGATGAGTTCTAGCAAAACTGTATTAATAATACTTAGTACTCCTGCGCCATGTATCATATATTAGTATCATGTAGTACTTTATTTATTGCCATGTATGACACATAGTTCACGAGCGCTCTCTATATGTACCACCTTTTTTTTAATTTCAAGTTTTGCTCCATGGCGCAATCCATCGATACTACTACTGTACAAAAGTGGAGTATATACATTTTTTAAAAGGCTAGAGGGCGGGGCAGTCTAGCTCGGTCGGTTTCACGAGAGGCGAGGGCCTTTGTGATTTGACGGCTCATTAATGCTGTCAAATCGAATAGTACTGCGCCGCCCGCTGCACGCCCGGCGCCTCCATTAAACCCCTCCGTTAAACCCGCATGCAAACCGAGAATCCTACTCCGGCCACACGTCCGTTCATGAGCGGGCCGGAATTAAACGCAACACCGGCCGAGCTCCTCCCGTCCGCCCTCAGTTTAAACGAGGCCAGACGCCGGCCAAGCTCCTACCGTCCGCCCTCTATTTACACGAGGCCAGACAGACAGCGGGCAAGAATCGCACCCCTCCGCCGCTCCCCCATCTCCTCCTTCACCATTTTCTCCACCCTTCCGATGGCTTCCGATGAGCCGTTCTCCGGCATATTACCCGGCTGGGTGGCCCGCCGAGCCCTCCGGATACGGGCGAGGCCGCTCGGTGCTTCACCAACCTCGCTTGGCCCGACGGAGCCAGTTGCCGCCCCAAGCAGGCGCGTGGTTCAGCAACTCGCCGCTCCAGTTCAGCTCGATGAGGAGTGGCGAGTTGCTCCACGCCGGCACGGCGGCGAGCACGCCGGTACGGGCGCCGTCGCTGCCGCGTCGTACCGCGCCACCAGTGTCTGCGGTGGCCGCGCCTCCCGTGTCTGTGGGCGCGCCTCCCGTGCCTGCGGCAGCGCCATGCAGGCAGAGACAGAAGCCGGGTGCGTGGAGAGCGACGAGTCGGTGGCCAGCTTCTCCGTGTCCGCCGCCATCATCGAGGAGAAGTAGAACACGGGAGGCCGCCGCCACTTGGGACCCATGAAGGCCACCGCCGAGGCGACGACCGCGGATTCAGGTGGTTTCTTTGCTGCTTCGTCTCTTCCGAGGACCTTCGTCGACCCCGCAAGTGTCTGACGGACATGAGGAAGACAAAGGGATCCGCGGGCGGCCATTTAGAACTAAAATAAGTCTAGATATATCCATTTCTAGGACAAGTATTTCCGGACGGAGGGAGTATTAATTATACAAGAGAGCCGGATTGGCACCTCTTAGTTCATGTAAATGTAATGAAATCCATCATGTTTATATGAAGATCCGGCTTTTTTATACGAAATCCTTCATGCTTATATGAAATCAGTCCGTGTTTGCACGAATTTCATCTGGTTGGTTAGAGTTGTAAAAATGTATGCCGCTGGCGTTTGATGTCGTCCTCCGCGGAAGGAAGCGGGAGGAAATTTGCCGGCTGCCGTTGGAGATGCTCTTTATGCTGGAAATAATAGAGTGACATCCAATCCATTTGAGTTAATTGCCTGTATGATTGTCCCTCTATAAAAAGTTAATTGCATGTACAGTGTACACGTGACTTGCAGGGTGGCTACAGCTTCGTACAGAAAGTTAAAAAGAAACAAGTCCATCCTTAATATTCTAAGTACTCTGTGGGTTCCACTGTCAGTACAGTAGCGAAAGAAGTATATATTAAATAAGTAGAGTAATATATAATATAAAAATCTAAAGTTAAAAGACAGAATTCGAACTCATGTCATCGCGTTGCGAGCATCCGGCGCTAACCAGCCCAGCACATTTTTGTTGTAGACCATGCTGGAGATATATCTCCATGTCTACTCTTATATATACTCCATTCGTTCCTAAATATTTGTCTTTTTCAGATTTCAAATGGACTACCACATACGGATGTGTATGTAGACATATTTTAGAGTGTAGATTCACTCATTTTGCTACGTATGTCTTTTCAGGAAGGGGTCAGATTTGTCCTTGATTTATTTATGAGGTATCCAGATGGCACTGCACCGCCAAGAAAAGAGGGTAACATCAAAATTATGGACTACTTTTTTGAGTATGTTGGTAAGGTCCGGTCATAGTCACTTGTTGAAATCTCTAAAAAGACAAATACTCCCTCCGTCCGGAAATACTTGTCATCAAAATGGATAAAAGGAAATGTATCTAGACGTATTTTAGTTTTAGATACATCTATTTTTATCCATTTTGATGACAAGTATTTTCGGACGGAGGGAGTAGAAAACAGAGTTGGTGATGATGGTGTGCGTGCCATCCTGCAATATAGGCCGTCGGATTTATATCTAACGGATAGGAAAGAAACTATGGCAATTTTGCAAAAATATACCCACACGTCTCTCCACGTTCGCAAATAAGGCCTTCCCTCGTTCAGCCTTTTCTCTCACAAGATAAACTACTCATACAAATGCATCTTGATGTTCCGTGCAACGCACGGGCAGCTAGCTAATTTCTTTTAAAATAGTTGCTGCGATAATTGGGTTGAAGTGATATATTTTATGTCTGCCCCGAATGATTTCAGATTCACTAGTAGTAACAAAGAAAAGGTTGCCTTGTTAATTAACAGAAAACAGGGTGAAAACTATCACATGAGGCCGGTAAAAACAAGGCACACTGGGTTCAGCGTCATCGTCACTACAGCTGTGCGCGCGCGAGAAGTCTACATATCGAGGGGGCTACCGAGCGAGGCACCGAGACACAATGTTTGAGAGAGAAACCAATTGACAGATTATGATCAGATCGAGTTGTCACCCTTCTGCTGTCATTGTTGGGGGGGAGGGAGAGAAAGACGTATCGAGAGTGTGCGCGGTAGGCACAGAGGCACAACTAGCGAGTGTGTGTGTGTGTGTGTGTTTGAAAGAGGAGTAGATAGATTATTATCAAGATCGATGTGCCACCCTACTCCTTCGGTGCCGGGTAGTGTGTGTGTGTGTATGTTTGAGAGAGAATCCAGTCGATAGATTAGTATCAAGATCGAGGTGTCACCCTACTCCTTCGGTGCCGGGTAGTGTGTGTGTGTGTATGTTTGAGAGAGAAGCCAGTCGATAGATTAGTATCAAGATCGAGGTGTCACCCTACTCCTTCGGTGTTGGGAAGTGTGGGTGTGTGGGGGGGGGCAGTGACACTCACATATCTCTACTCTTATAAAAAACAGAGTTGGTGATGATGGTGTTCCTGCCATCCTGCAATATAGGCCATCCGATTTATATCCGACGGACAGGAAGGAAAATATGGCAATTTTGCAAAAAGATACCCACACCCCTCTCCGCATTTGCAAATAAGGCATTCCCTCGTTCATCCTTTTCTCCCACAAGATAAACTTCTCATACAAATGCATCTTGATGTTCCGTGCAACGCATGGGCATCTTGCTAGTAGGGAGAAGGAGTTTGTGTGACACATATCTAGCTATATTAAGGGATAGGTAGATAGCATATGTGTGAGAGACATTATTATACTTTGAGACATTAGTGGCTGTGGGTGGGCGGAATTAAAGGGGTGGGCGTGTTAGACATAGAGAGCGTGTGTGTTTCTGTGTGAGAGACTTGTAGGACGGGGTAGAAAGACGAATTTAACCCTGACGGAGGGAGAGAAATACACGAAGTGCGCGTGTGTGATTCCGATGCCCACAGGGAAATGAGATATGTATGCGTGTGAGAGAGATTGCACAATTCATTCACGTATCACTATCTAGCGATCGTGGACGTGCATCGCTTGAACATAAGTCAATATCTACTTCGTATCGTGGCCAAAGGTACAATATCGATTCAACGCTATAAAGATTGGACACTCACATATCACATTTTTTCTATTTAAATAAACCTTTTCAGTTGTGCATGCCAAAGTTACAGTGATGTTTCTTCAAACAACCAATGTAGCTATCATGCACATGCACCATTGTTACTCTTGCATTCAAATTCATTAGTCTTGGATGATTTAAGTTTCTATTTTGAAGTAATATATGTAATATTCATATATGAATTCAACGGGTACGCAATTTATGAAATGGAGGCTATGTAATCATATGAGGTAACACTTTTAAGTAGCTAACTACAATATCCATTTCTTTTTGTGCGCCTCTACACTAACACGTCAATGCATTATGTTTAAAGTAAATAACCAATGGCACTAAATTATCTATTTACACGAGAAATACATAGGCTGAGCGTTTGATCCCTTTTTTGTGAACGCGCCACTACACCCGTACGATTGGCCGCGCCCGTGTGAACGTCCAAGTTATCGGCGCATCATCCCGATTTATTGTCTTTTTTTCTGGGGTGGACTTCACACCAGTTATTAACTGCTGACGCGTGCCCCGTGTACACAGTCTAGCATGACCTTCCCGCTAGCACGGTCCAAAATTAGTTGAAACTAGATACGAACGATCCCGTGGGCGGCAAAATCTCCCGCCTCCTTCTAAAATTTCCGCCACCTTAGTCTTTAGCATGCGAAATCCCCCTTTTGTCCTTGGTGCACGGAGACCAACAGTTACAATACTGCCCTCATCTACATGATAGGTCGGGGCTGCTTTGGTAACTTCTGGTTCCCCCCACTACACGGCACCCCCATTTCCTCTCCCCCTCCCGCAAAACGACTAACTCCACAGCACCAGCATCTTACATCACGCCATCCGTACTTCATCACCCTTTCTCCCCTCCCCTCTCGAAACCCTAGACTGCTCATCCACCGGCGTACCATAGCCCATTCACTGCCAGCAGCGTCCACCTCGCTGGATCTGCTTCTGCGGCCGCATGTACCCCTCCCACCTCCCCTAGAAACAAGTAGACTGATCATCCACCACTGTACCACAGCCCATTCAGTGCCAGCCTTGTCCATGGCGCCGGATCTGCTTTGCTAGTACTCTCGTCAACCGTCGCGCATCTGCAGCAGCTCATTCGTACTCCCTACTGGAGACGCTTCGTCCACGCCCCCCGAGCCACCCCACCGACGCCCCCGCCGACGGCCTCTGATCCTCTTCGCCGACACCTTCCTCAACCCTACTGGAGCCGCTTCACCAACACCTTCCTCAACCCTACTGGAGCCGCTTCGCCGACACCATTGTCATTCCTACCGGAGTAGCTTCGCCTATACCATTCTCAACCCTACCGGGTCCGCTTTGCCAACTCACAAGTCCACGGCCTCAGATCCGCTTCCTCGCACCCTCATCCAACCTATCAGAGCAGCTTATGACGCCCTATCCACGGCCGCAGATCCGCATCGTTGACACCACCCTTAACCCAACCACCGGAGCAGCTTCTGATGCCCCGTCCACGGCCGCAGATCCGCATCGTCGACACCATCCTTAACCCAACCACTGAAGCGGCTTCTGACGCCCCATCCACGGCCATAGATACGCGTCATCGACACCATCCTTAACCCAACCACTGGAGCAGCTTCATCTACGCCCTCGTCCACAGCCACAGATCCGCTTCGCCCACACCGTAGTCCACCCTACCGGAGCCGCTCAACAAACACCCTACTCGACGGTTCTAAATCTCCTTACCGGACCCCGACAGCCAGCGCACCGTCATCAACCTCGACGTTTCTAACATGATTCCCACCATCTAGAGAGATGCCAAGCACCCGCCACGGCCTAGGTACTTGTCACCTTTAAACCCGTCCAGCATCACCTGCCCGATGTACTTCAAATATACTAACCGGTCGCTGTTACCTGTTATGCAGCTGGCAAAAACTACAAGGACGATGTTTCTTCTGGATCTAACAGCTTGGCCAACCAAGATCCTGGACTGAGGCATTGCTATGATCTTGTAAGCGCGTCTCTCTCTCTTGTATTGTTCTGTGCCTGCCAGCGTGCTTTGCTAGGATTTTCGACCAGTAATCCCTTTGTGCAGACAATGATTTCTACTACTGGCTGCTAAATTAGATATGTAGATGTCATACATGATACTACCTCGTACCTCCGTTCCTAAATATAAGTCTTTCTAGAGATTCCACTATAGGCTACATACGGAGCAAAATGAGTGAATCTACACTCGAAAATGCATCTATATACATCTGTATGTGGTCCATACTGGAATCTCTACAAAGACATATATTTAGGAACAGGGGCAGTACATTACACAAAATCGTAGGTGGCATGTAGGAATTCCAGTGCACTACATTAGGCTCCCTTAGAGTGCCTGCTAGTCCAGCATACAGAGTCATGGCTAGTTTATGGTACGCACACAATCGTTAATTGGTGGTTTAAATATGCGCAAGGGATATGCAATGTAGTATCATGTAGAGATGTCTGAAATTAGCCGTGTCAACTTGCAGATAGGGTTACACAATGAAAAAGTACAAGATGTATGTGGCAATTTCATGGAACATCGCAAAAAAAGGAGAGGTAGCGGTGAGCCTATACAGTGTGCTATGGTACATCACTCCTCCATTGCAATCATCGTGACATGTTATTTGTATGCCAGTTCTATTAGCCAAGTTTCTTAGGGACAGTTATTACGAGTTATCCTAAGAAAATAAGCACCTGTGAATATAAGCTCCATGTAATAAGCCAACCAGTTCTTTTCATTGCGTTTTCAGCTTATCTTTGGTATGATCAGTGGAAAGTCTAGATTGCATTATATATTTTTCATTTTGCTGCCCATATGGAAATTAATTTGACTTGCAAACATCACAAATTGAACCCAGTGTAGTAATTAATATGGTAGGAAAATAGACCATCACTATTTGCTCAAAATGGAAATATAAAGATACCATCTACTTGGCACAATCTACTTTGGTCAATGTTTTCCATAGAGATCCCATTGCCTAATTTAAACGAAGAACGCATGACCCACATTTAAATGAAGAACAATTATTTATTGAAATTCGATGGTCCAAGTGGCTGGTTATTATCATATAGCAGCACCACCTGAAAGCATCATATAGCAGCAGCAGCAGCAGCTCATAGCAACTCATCATACAGCAGTAGCAGTCTGCAATTCATCATATACCAGCAGTAGCTCATATCAATTCATCATATAGCAGCAGCAGGAGCATCTCATATCAATTCATCATATAGCAGCAGCAGGAGTAGCTTGTAGCAACTCATCATATAGCAACAGCAGCTCATAGCAATTCATCATATAGCAGCAGCAGCTCATAGCAACTCATCATACAGCAGCAGCAGCTCATAGCAATTCATCATATAGCAGCAGCAGGAGCAGCTCATAGCAATGCATCATATAGCAGTAGTAGAAGCAGCTCATAGCAATTCATCGTATAGTGGATCAGAATGAAAATTTGGCAAAAAATCAGAGGAGATCCTCACCTTGTTGGATGAGCTCATCCTTCAACAGCACCTCAAGGCCATGGCCTGGGAGGAGGGGAGGGGGAATAAGGTGCCTTCTGCCGCAGTGTGGCATCAGCCGTAGTTGTGCAGCACCCGCTGGAGTAGTGCGTTGGACAAACCAGAGTGGAGCAGCTGCTGGAGACCATGAGAATGAGGGGCGGCGCCAGAGGGAGGAGCAGCCAAGGAGATTTGCCCCTACCCGCCGGCCATGTAGCCTAGCTGGACATAGCATCGTCGAGGACCAGGCCAGATGGGACCAGTGGCGACGGCTCGCTGGAGGAACCCTAGTGCTGCAGGCAGGGGATCGAGGTAGAGGGAAAGGGGAGAGGAGATGCAAGCGGGCAGGGCAATGAATGCTTGCGTGTTTGTTTTTACTTGAGGGTCAGGTGTGACACGGGCGTCAGCAGTTGCATTTTGAGTGTAATATAGGCAGACAACAGAGTCATTTCACTATTCCCCTTCCCTTCAATTTTTAGTGAGGTTCTACCCGAAACACCCCCCTCCAAAGCGAAATTAGTTAAGCCCAAGCCCATAACTCAAAAATGACTTCTTTACATCTTTTATGGCTTATTTTGACAATATGCCCTGAAAAGGCGGAATCGAACTGGCCCTTAACCTGCAATTCAATTGTGCGTGCAATGATGAATCACTCCTGCCTGCTATCTGTACATTTAGGCATCATCATACATGGCATAACCTAATACATGTGCATTCCATTGTAGAATCTGGAATATGCAATGTTTATGTTAGTTCATACGTTGCACATGATGTTTAAATGCCCCTTAAATCTGGTCAGTCAAGTGATGGTCTTTAAGCCTCCTTCTTTGCTTCTTTTCTTGATATGTAAGATTTGCTCACACATCTGTTCAATTGCTTGTTTGCATCAGCCAGCCATACTAGGACTGTTTGCTTTGATTACTTGTTGTTCTTGACCTAACACTCTAACAGAGCTTGTCAACGATTTAAACACTAAGGGCTGCTGTAGTGGGGCCTTGTCTAACTCATAGGTGACATAAAGGTTTGGCTGTACACTACAGTAGGCTCTCCAAGAGTACCTGGAGATCCAGTTCGAAGGTATGCCTAGTTTTTACATAGTGCAGACATAGTAAATGCTCATTTCATTGTGTGCAAGTGCAAGAGATGCGGCATGTTTCATTATGTGGTGTTGTTTTGTTATAATCTCATCCTTTTGTGTTCACAGACTGGAAAGTATGCATATTTATCTTCCAAGGAGACGAGTAACTAGTTTGTGTCACCTTGCAGAGGGGGTGCAATGAAGATAAGATTGAGGATTTCCAAGTACAAGATGTTAGGAAGGAGCCTTGCAAGAGAAGTAGGAGCTGTGCTGAGCCTCTTCAACCTGCTAAGGTAAGTCACTGTATGCAACTCAACAGTTCAATTCCTTGTTTGTTTTAGGCATAGTTAATTTTCTCTTTTCAATTGCTTTATTTGTCCTCACTTAATGAGATGCCCAAATAATTATGCCTGATGTTCGGTACTTGTATCACTATTAGTTGACATAATTAAAGGCCTTACCATTTAATTACTCTGCCGAAGTGTGCCTGAAGCTTTGAAGTCTATTAACCAACTATTATTGCATGAGGCTGACAATCTAGTTTATACTACGCTAATGATTGCATAGTTTTGCCTGCTGTAGTATGTTTGTATGAAACCCTCTATTGTTCATTATGCTCCCTAAGACTTTAATTGAGGTACAGAATGACCAACTGCTTGCTTACTTATACACAATGTGTTGTCTAAAATTGTAACTTGTATGTGTTTTTGATTGGGCCCCAACATCATGCTCCTCTGGTGAGCTAAGAGGGATTTCTGTATGCAGGCTGCACAGACTATCTTTTTATAATTTTTAAAATATCACCTGCTTATGCTTCATGACGTGTAACATTTTTGTTAGTCCTGTTTTGCCATGTAGTACAAAATAGTGTCTTGTTCGCTTCACTGTTGTAACTATATTTTTGCCCTAGTCATGTGTACTTACAGAAACATTTCAGGATGAAGTGACATCAACACAAAAATCTGCGAGCAGTGCGGCATGGCCGTTACCGAATGATTATGGATTGGAATTGGAATGTGCTGATGTTCTCGAGCATCAACTAGAGGTGGCAAGACAACGTGTACATGATTGTCAACGTATAATCAACAAGTTGAGACTGGACATGCGGGTATTAGATGCAGGAGTCAAAAAAGGAAACAAGAACCGAGGTAACCTTGAAGGAATTGGAGATTTTGCAGACTGAAATTTGTGCTATCTGAATCCGGCCAATCCTATTTTCTGAAGAGATTATAGTTCAAATGGAGTTAAGTTGATACGCGTCCATGGTGTATGAGCTGTATTTGCCCAGTGTATGTAATTTGTTGTTTGTGTATGCTTTATTATCGGCTGTAATTTATTTATTGTATGGTGAAGGATTATTCTACCTTTCTATGCCTTGATCTCTTTGTTGTATAGTGTATGCTTTTTAGAGGTGATAGTATTGAGTAGGATAATTCTTTGAACATGCTATATCGTTCAAACGGGGGCCAACTCGCTCGACCATGGCCCTTCACAGGCCGTCGGATCCATGGGCCTTCTACGTCTCGTAGGATCCATGGGCCTTCTACGTCTCGCAGGATCCATGGGCCTTCTACGTCTCATTAGATCCATGGGCCTTCTATGTCATGTAGGATCCATGGGCCGCCGACTCATTTATGGGTCTTGTACGGGCCTTTAATGGGCCGTAGACGGGCCTATAATGGAAATCATATGTTTTATGGGCTGACCATAACGGGCCGTTAATAGGCCGTACTTGGTGATGCTATGAAAATGGCCCAACAGACTAACGGACCACAAACGGGCCAACTGTAACGATGGGCTGAATTTGGCCCACAAGCAGAAAATGACAGTAACGGGCCGTAAGTAACCGAATGCTGCAAATGAGCCCAAGAATAAATGGGCCCTCAGAAGGCCGAAAGTTAACTTGGGCTGGAAACGGCCCAACGGAATAATGGCCCGTTAATGGGTATAAAGTGTTACACTGTTCATTACGGGCCAGTTTCACCGCGGGCCGTTAATGGGTGTAAAGTAATACACTATTCATTACGGGCCAGTTTCAGCACGGGCCGCTAATGGGCCAAGAGTTACAAAGGGCCTCATATGGGCCGAGAGACGTCATGGGCCATACATGGGCCAGAAGTGAAAACGGGCTGGAATCATATTGGATGGCCCAGATGACACTACTGGGCCTAATTCACATATGGCGTAACGGGCCTTGGGTTAGCGGGCTGTAAATGGGCTATATGCTAACAGGCCGTTAACAGGCTTTCCATGGGCCGGCCCGCCAGCTTTTGACCAAGTTAAACGGGCCGGCCTTTTCATAGGAATGGCCCACCGTTGGGTCGTGCCATGTGTCGACGTATCATAGGCGCCTTCTGTCCAGTGAGTGGATGACATCTGTCCCAATGATGAGCCGACACGTGTTTCCTCCAGCCAATGATGATTTTACACGTGGAAAATCCCCATTGGTCGGGGCTGTTAACGGGTTATCGGATCCAAAACCTGACCCAATAGCTTAACGACATTCCGTTACGGTGGATGCCATGTGTCGGTCACCCTTGATGAAAGCACTTCTGTGACGCGCGATTTATCGTCATGGAAGTGGACACTTCCGTGATGATAATTTTGGTAATGTCATGGAACACTTCTACGACAGCACAGGTATGAGTATCCTGATTCTGTCATAAAATCGTCATGGATGTACATGCATGACAAAAAACGCGACCTACTGTGACAAACACGTATCATCACAGAAGTGTATTTTTTTGTAGTGATCATATCACCATCACACTCATATCTTTACCGTTTGACTTAGTTCGATCCTATTAGTAATATCTTGATCTAGTAGAATAAAGTTTTGGTATGATTTAGTTTTGAGTTTTGCCTTATGATCCCTCTTTGTAATCGAGTCCATGAGCTATATATAATAAAGATTAGTGTTGAGTCAAGCGCTTTGCTATCTTGCTATGATCTTGAGGAAATAAAAGAACAAAAAGAAATAAAAGAGACCATATTGATCTTATGGATAGTAATGACTTCACATATAAAGAGTATGATGATTAAAAGTTGTTGAGAGTTGGCAAACATAGTTTTGGTCATCGTTGCAATTAATAGGAAGTAATAAAGAAAGAGAGGTTCTCACATATAAATATACTATCTTGGACATCTTTTATGATCATGAGCACTCATTAAAGTATGACATGCTAAAGAGTTGATGTTGGACAAGGAAGACAACGTAATGGGTTATGTTTTCTCACATATTAATTAAATTATATTGTCATGGATCATCCAACATATTGAGCTTGCCTTTCCCCCTCATGCTAGCCCAATTCCTTGCACCAAGTAGAGATACTACTTGTGCTTCCAAATATCCTTAAACCCTATTTTGCCATGAGAGTCCACCATACCTACCTATGGATTGAGTAAGATCCTTCAAGTAAGTTGTAATGTTGTATGCAATAAAAATTGCTCTCTAAATATGTATGACTTATTAGTGAGGAGAAAATAAGCTTTGTACGATCTTGTGATATGGAAGTAATAAAAGCGATGGACTGCATAATAAAGGTCCATATCACAAGTGGCAATATAAAGTGATGTTATTTTGCATTAAGATTTCGTGCATCCAACCATAAAAGCACATGACAACCTCTGCTTCCCTCTATGAAGGGCCTATCTTTTACTTTCTGTCTTATACAAGAGTCATGGTGATCTTCACCTTTCCTTTTTACATTTTATCCTTTGGCAAGCACCTCGTGTTGGAAAGATCCTGATATATATATCCAATTGGATGTAAGTTAGCATGAACTATTATTGTTGACATTACCCTTGAGGTAAAAGGTTGGGAGGCAACACTATAAGCCCCTATCTTCCTCTATGTCCGATTAAAACTCCATAACCATAAGTATTGCGTGAGAATTAGCAATTGTGAAAGACTAAATGATAGTTGAGTATGTGGACTTGCTGAAAAGCTCTTATATTGACTCTTTCCGATGTTAATATAAATAGCAATTGATTCAATGACTGAGATCACAGTTTGTTGGCTCTCAATGAAGTTTCTGATTCATACTTGACATTGTGGAT
Organism: Triticum aestivum; assembly: GCF_018294505.1. Lineage (NCBI taxonomy): Eukaryota > Viridiplantae > Streptophyta > Magnoliopsida > Poales > Poaceae > Triticum > Triticum aestivum. The sequence continues at coordinate 437,584,276 of NC_057804.1, read as the reverse complement.
AGATTGTTACTTGAGCATAAGAAATCATATGACAATATATATAAGAATGATCATGATGCGCTCATGTCTGTATTTTATTGTATCGGCACCTCTATCTCTAAACATGTGGACATATTTTTTGATATCGGCTTCCGCTTGAGGACAAGCGAGATCTAAGCGTGGGGGAGTTGATACGTCCATTTTGCATCATGCTTTTATATCGATATTTATTGCATTATGGGTTGTTATTACACCTTATGTCACAATACTTATGGCTATTCTCTCTTATTTTACAAGGTTTCCATGAAGAGGGAGAATGCCAGGCAGCTGGGATTCTGGGCTGGAAAAGGAGCAAATATTGGAGACCTATTCTGCACAGCTGAAAGGATCGAGAAGAGGTGTCTAGAGGGGGGGTGAATAGACTCTAAGCAAGAAAAGTTGCAGTTTTTAATTTCTTTAAGTTGAAGTGGAGTTTTGGCACAAGTTTAACATTCACAATACATATCAAGCAAGCATGCAAAGAGTATATGAGCAGCGGAAAGTAAAGCATGCAACTTGCAAGAATGTAAAGGGATGGGATTGGAATGTGCAAACACAATTGGAGACACGGATGTTTTTGTCGTGGTTCCGATAGGTGGTGCTAACATACATCCACGTTGATGGAGACTCCAACCCACGAAGGGTAATGGCTACGCGAGTCCATGGAGGGCTCCACCCACGAAGGGTCCACGAAGAAGCAACCTTGTATATCCCACCATGGCCGTCGCCCACGAAGGACTTGCCTCACTAGGGTAGATCTTCACGAAGTAAGTGATCTCCTTGCCCTTACAAACTCCTTGGTTCAACTCCACAATCTTGTCGGAGGCTCCCAAGTGACACCTAGCCAATCTAGGAGACACCACTCTCCAAGAAGTAACAAATGGTGTGTTGATGATGAACTCCTTGCTCTTGTGCTTCAAATGACAGTCTCCCCAACACTCAACTCTCTCTCTCACAGGATTTGGATTTGGTGGAAAGAAGATTTGAGTGGAAAGCAACTTGGGTAAGGCTAGAGATCAAGATTCATATGGTAGGAATGGAATATCTTGGCCTCAACATATGAGTAGGTGGTTCTCTCTCAGAAAATGAATGCTGGAAGTGTAGGCACGTTCTGATGGCTCTCTCCACGAATGAAGAGTGGGTGGAGGGGTATATAAAGCATCCACACAAAATCTAACCGTTACACGCAACTTGCCAATCTCGGTGGGACCAAATCGTGAAACTCGGTCAGACCGATTTAGCAAATAATGTGACCGTTAGGATTTTCGGTGGGACCGACATGCAACTCGGTAGGACTGATATGGTTAGGGTTAGGGCATAATGTAATCTTGGTGAGACCGATTAAACAAACTTGGTGAGACCGTTTTTGGTAATAAGCTAACCAGAGAGTTGGTCAGGCAAACTCGGTGGGACCGATTCGCTCATCTCGGTGAGACCGAAATGTTACGAAAGGGAAACAGAGAGTTTGCATTGCAGTCTCGGTGGGACCGATCGCTCATCTCGGTTTGACCGAAATGTTACGAAGGGAAATAGAGAGATTACAATCCCATCTCGGTGAGACCGAGATCCCTATCGGTGAGACCGATTTGCCTAGGGTTTGTGGCAGTGGCTATGACATCTGAAATCGGTGGTGCCGGATAGAAAGAATCGATGGGGCCGAGTTGGACTTTGGTTTGGGTCATATGTGGATATGAGAAGGTAGTTGAGGGCTTGGAGCATATCACTAAGGATTTTGAGCAAGCAAGCCATTAAGCAACGCATCATCCCTCCTTGATAGTATTGCCTTTTCCTATAGACTCAATGTGATCTTGGATCACTAAAATAGAAAATGTAGAGTCTTGAGCTTGGAGCTTGAGCCAATCCTTTTGTCCTTAGCATCTTGAAGGGGTTCCACATCCTCTAGTCCATGCCACTCCATTGTTGAACTTATCTGAAACATACTAGGTAAAAGTGTTAGTCCAACAAGAGATATGTTGACATTAATTACCAAAATCACCCAGGGAGCACTTGTGCTTTCAATCTCCCCCTTTTTGGTAATTGATGACAACATACATCAAAGCTTTAGATAAAGATTTAGAGAATAACAAGTAAAGCTTTGGAAAGACATGTAACATGCATAGGCTCCCCCTACATGTATGCAATCATGTGAATATGGAATATAGGAGCATGTGAATGCATAAGCATGACAGAGTAAGCAATGTGTTACATGTATCTTGGCTATATGCATCAGAGAAAATGATGTGAATATGGGAAAAGTACCTTCATGCTCATGAGTCCTTCTTGCAAATAGTATGTACATCAGCAAGTATTCCTCATACACATGACTGTGATGCATATACTTACCTTGTGGTCTTGAGTTGGCTTAGGACCTGCGTAAACAAGGTTAGATAACACATATACACCTACTGGCCAGAGCAAACAAAAGAAACCACAAGAGTACCAAGACTAGGATGACATGTAGAGAGTGAGTACTGAGTACCACGTTGGATATAGACATGTCCCCAAAGGTAAAGATGTGCAATGAATTTAAAGATTTCCTTCCCTTAGATGTCTTGCTCCCCCTGAATCTAGCATGGGATACTGGGAGAAGATGGGGAACAGAAAATCAGAGCTCAAAGAGAATAAACAGAGCTTATGCAAACAAACAAATGTGAACATGTCTTTCCCCTCTTGAAGACATGTGACTTCTCTCCTCTTGAACATCAAGCATCTAGGGTCCTTGATGATTACTCTCTCTCCCCTTGAGTATTCTCTCCCCCTATAGATATGATTAAGCTTTGAAGTGATCTCTCTCTCCCCCTTTGGCATCAATTTCCAAGAAGGGTTCTTCTGGATTTTTGTTTCAAATGGGTTTGGTCCTTGAGTCACATAACAAAGCAGCAAGTTAAATGTGATGCTGGTAGAGGACAAGAATCATTGAGTGGAGCTGGATCAAAAAGAATGCAGAAACAAGTGGCAAGGTGTCTTTCCTGTAGTGAAATCGGTGGCACCGAGTTTTATGCTTCGGTTGCACCAAAAGGATTTGGTTAGACCGAAAACAACAGACCGCTGTGACCGAGTTCATCACAAAGAAAACATTTGCCACCTCAGCTCTCTAGACAGGTAAGATCTCACAAGGATTTGCAAGGAATTAACTGAAGGATTTGCAATGAATTGGATGCAGGGAATGCAGAACAGAAAATAAAAGAAAAGAAATCTAGATGAAGTTTTTTTTTTGAAAGGGGAAACAAATATGCATGAGACAAATGCAAGAGCACAGAAAAGAGACACGAGAGAACTTCATCTAGAATTGGTCGGCGACAAAGTCACCTATGTTAGAGTATATTGACTTAGGAGTCAAGTGAGATCACTTGATCATAGGTCATACTCATCGTTTAAGCTCAAAATGGGGTTACCATTTTTTGTTTAAGCATTTTGATGTATTCACATCTTATTGAGTTGCTCTGACTCATGACTTGGAGTAAAGCTTCTCTAAGATGGAATAACATACCTTGGGTGGTGGTGTTGATCGTGATCATGTAGTTGAACTTATGTGGGTTGCTCAAGATTGATTTAGCTCATCAAGAGTTGGGAGCACCACTTTGGAATTTGAGTTCGTCTACCTACATGGGTTAGTTTTGCAAGGAAGAGCACTTGTGTATCCAAAATGACAATCATGAATCTCAATAATAAATTTGTCAAAGGATATGTTTGAATGGTTCCGTACTTCCTTGTCTTAAACCACCATTGTGTAGAGACTTGGTGATGTAGAGATTGCTCAAGATGTGAGTGAGTTGCAATCTCATAGATTTAGATTCATCCAAGTACCTACACGAGTTAGATAACATGCAAGGTGCAAATATATCCAAGACATAAGATTATCATCATAAGAGAAATATCAAGGATTAGTCATAGACTCATGTCTTGGATGTATCAAATGGAGTTCCTACTCCAAGTTTGAAGCATCAATGATGTTCAATTCACCTCTTAACCTGCAAAACACTTTCTCATCAAGTGGTTTAGTGAAAATATCTACTAATTGCTTATCGGTGCGAACATGTTTAAGATTAATGTCCCCTTTGGCAACATGATCTCGAATGAAATGATGACGAACTTCAATATGCTTAGTTCGAGAGTGTTGCACGGGTTGTGAGCAATCTTGATAGCACTTTCATTGTCACAAAGCAATGGAACATGTTTCACATATATCCCATAGTCTTTAAGAGTTTGGGTCATCCAAAGTAATTGAGCACAACATGAACCAGCGGCAATGTATTCCGCTTCGGCGATGGATAAGGATACCGAGTTTTGTTTCTTGGAAGACCAAGACACAAGAGATCTACCAAGAAATTGACAAGTACCCGAAGTGGACTTTCTATCAACCTTGTGACCGGCATAGTCCGAGTCGGAGTAGCCAACAAGATTAAAAGAGGCCCTCTTTGGATACCAAATGCCAAAATTTGGTGTATGTATTAAGTATCTCACTATCCTTTTCACGGCCTTAAGATGACATTCTTTCGGAGCCGCTTGATATCGTGCACACATGCACACACTTGGCATAATATCGGGACGTGAAGCACATAGATATAACAATGAACCAATCATTGAGCGATAAACCTTTTGATCAACCGGTTCACCATCTTTGGTCAAATCAAGATGTCCACTAGTAGGCATGGGTGGTGTAGTCATACCTTTGCATTCTTGCATATTGAACTTGTTGAATAAGTCCTTGGTGTACTTTGTTTGAGAGACAAATGTACCTTCTTTAGTTTGCTTGATTTGCAGACCAAGAAAGAATTTGAGTTCACTCGTCATCGACATCTCAAACTTCTCCGACATTAGCTTTCCAAACTTTTCACTAAAGTGAGGGTTAGTCGAACCAAATATAATATCATCAACATAAATTTGGCACACAAATAGTTATCCATTAACCCTTTTAGTAAAAAGAGTATAATCAATTTTTCCAATTTCAAAGTGTTTTTTCAATAAGGAACTTGGTCAAGCATTTATACCAAGCTCTGGGAGCTTGTTTAAGACCATAAAGATCTTTGTGAAGTTTGTAGACATGATTAGGTTTCTTAGGATTGACAAAGCTGGGAGGTTGCTTAACATAAAATTCCTCCTCTATTTCACCATTTAGAAAAGCACTTTTAATGTACATTTGGTACAAGGTGATATCATGGTGATTAGCATAGGCAAGTAAGATGCGATTGGACTCAAGTCTAGCAACGGGGGCATATGTCTCACCATAGTCCATACCTTCAACTTGAGTGTAGCCTTGGGCGACGAGACGTGCTTTGTTGCGAACTACTTGTCCATCTTCATCTTGCTTGTTGTGGAACACCCATTTGGTACCGATGATGTTGTGGTTGTTGTCGGGCTTCTCAACCAATGTCCAAACTTGGTTCCTCTCAAAGTTGTGTAGCTCTTCATGCATAGCATTTATCCAATCCGGATCTTCCAATGCTTCTTCAACCTTCATAGGTTCAACGCTAGATATGAAAGAATAGTTTTCACAAAAGTTAGCTAAACAAGTTTTAGAGCGAGTGATTCTCCCGGTTTGAATGTCATTGTAGATTTGCTCGACGGGATGATCTTTAGCAATTCTTGCTCGAACTCGTGAAAGCTTTTGCTTGGGTCTTTTTTGAACATCTTCTTCATCTTGTTCTTCTTCTTGGGCTTCTTCATTGTTGGCGTTGTCATTCTCTTGTCGTGGTGGAGAAGGAGGTTGTTGACGTTCATCTTGATGCACTTCCTCGTTTTCTTCATCTTGGTGTGTCCCAGTTGTGGATGCTTCCGTATCAACTCTTGGTTCACCTTGTTGTGAAGTAGAAGCTTCCACTTGGACGGATGAGGTACTCTCCTTCACCTCCGTTGGACGGACCTTGCCAATAGACAAGTCTTGGATTGCTTCCGAAGGATCTTTGTCTCCTACATCAATCGGCAATTGCTCTACTTGCAAGCTGTTAGATTCATCAAACTTCACATCTACTGTCTCTTCAACCTTTTGGGTGAAATTGTTGTAGACACGGTAAGTGTGAGAGTTTGAGCCATAACCTAGTAGGAAACCTTCATGAGACTTAGGAGCAAATTTAGAACGACGATGCTTATCAAGAATGTAGCACTTTGAGTCGAATACTCGAAAGTATCCAACTTGGGGTTTGTTACCGGTGAGGAGCTCGTATGCCGTCTTGCCAAGTAGCTTGTGAAGATACAAGCGATTTGTTGCATGACACGCTGTCTCAACCGCTTCTGCCCAAAAGTGCTTCGACATCTTGTACTCATGAAGCATCGTTCTCGCCATTTCGATGAGCATCCGGTTCTTCCTCTCAACAACTCCATTTTGTTGAGGTGTGTACGTAGCCGAGAACTCATGTGAAATCCCTTCTTCGTCAAGAAAGGTGTCCACATTTGCGTTCTTGAACTCCGTTCCATTGTCGTTGCGAGCCTTCTTGATCTTCACTTCAAAATGATTTTGGGCCTTCCTAGCGAAGTTTTTGAAGATCTTTTGGACCTGCGATTTATCATCGAGAAAGAACACCCACATAAATCTTGAAAAATCATCAACTATAACTAGACCAAAAGAATTTCCACCGAGACTTTTGTAGGCGTTGGGACCAAAAAGATCCATGTGAAGTAGCTCGAGTCGTCTCCTTATGGTCATGATGTTCTTCACGGGATGCATTCCTCCAACCTGTTTACCTGCTTGACAAGCGCTGCAAAGTCTATCCTTATCAAATATGGCATTGTTAATGCCAAGGATATGATTTCCTTTAATAAGCTTGTCAAGGTTTCGCATGCCCACATGACCTAATCGTCTATGCCATAACCAACCTTTAGAGGATTTAGCGATGAAGCAAGTTCTAGGTTGAGCCATTTTAGTGAAATCAACAATGTAAAGATCACCTCTACGTATACCGGTAAAGACCATTTTATGATTATCTCTATGAAACACTTGGCAATCTACTTCAGTAAATAGGACATTGAAACCGAAATCAGCAAGTCTAGATACTGAAAGTAAGTTGTAGCCAAGAGATTCAACGAGCATAACATTTTGAATGGAGCTATCATGTGAGATGGTCACCTTACCGAGGCCAACCACCTTACCCTTTGAGTTATCACCAAAGGTGACATACTTCCGAGGGCCGTCATTTTCAGCAAGCTCACGAAACATATCTTTATCTCCGGTCATGTGATCGGTACATCCACTATCAAGAACCCATTCCTTTCCTCCTGACATATATCCCCGAAGATTTGCCATAAGACCAAAGTGTCTCATTGCATCATCAAGATCAAAGTCACTATCATCATCCTCATCATAGTATCCATGTTCAACATCGTCATGTGGTGGATCAATTCCTAGAGAGGGTGATTCGTTAGAGTGAGTTTGACAATGATCTTCTTTATTAATTTTAATAGCCTCGGAAATAATATCACTAATAATTCCAACATCTCCTTTGGCACGCATAAGGTGTGTAAGCTCAAATAGACAATCACCAAACATAGGATCATTGGAATTCATCTTACTCAAGGCAATAGACTTATCGAGAATTTAATCTAGATTTTTCAAGGAATAATTTGGAAAACGTTCCTCAAGAAATTTAAATATAGTGTAGGTACACTCAAGAGTAGGCAAACTTCCAATCAAGTTTCTAGGCAAGCCTCTAGTGATAAGATTAACAGTTCTAAGATTGTGAATCATGTCAATTGACTTATCAAGGGTAGGATGCATAGCATCAACACGAGGTGCACAAGGGCTAGCAATGTACTTGTTCAAATGATATTCATTGAAAATCACAAGAATCTCATTTTTCACTCATGAAAGTACTCTCCATCAAGTATATCCACTCTATGTCTAAGCCTCCCCAAAGTAGACTCATCAATCTTCCTCCAATGGTGTTTAAACCAAAGCAATGGAGACCAAGGCTCTGATACCAATTGAAAGGATCGAGAAGAGGTGTCTAGAGGGGGGTGAATAGACTCTAAGCAAGAAAAGTTGCAGTTTTTAATTTCTTTAACTTGAAGTGGAGTTTTGGCACAAGTTTAACATTCACAATACATATCAAGCAAGCATGCAAAGAGTATATGAGAAGCGGAAAGTAAAGCATGCAACTTGCAAGAATGTAAAGGGATGGCATTGGAGTGTGCAAACGCAATTGGAGACACGGATGTTTTTGTCGTGGTTCCGATAGGTGATGCTATCGTACATCCACGTTGATGGAGACTTCAACCCACGAAGGGTAATGGCTGCGCGAGTCCATGGAGGGCTCCACCCACAAAGGGTCCACGAAGAAGCAACCTTGTCTATCCCACCATGGCCGTCGCCCACGAAGGACTTGCCTCACTAGGGTAGATCTTCACGAAGTAGGCGATCTCCTTGCCCTTAAAAACTCCTTGGTTCAACTCCACAATCTTGTCGGAGGCTCCCAAGTGACACCTAGCCAATCTAGGAGACACCACTCTCCAAGAAGTAACAAATGGTGTGTTGATGATGAACTCCTTGCTCTTGTGCTTCAAATGATAGTCTCCCCAACACTCAGCTCTCTCTCACAGGATTTGGATTTGGTGGAAAGAAGATTTGAGTGGAAAGCAACTTGGGAAGGCTAGAGATCAAGATTCATATGGTAGGAATGGAATATCTTGGCCTCAACACATGAGTAGGTGGTTCTCTCTCAGAAAATGAATGCTGGAAGTGTAGGCACGTTCTGATGGCTCTCTCCATGAATGAAGAGTGGGTGGAGGGGTATATAAAGCCTCCACACAAAATCTAACCGTTACACACAACTTGCCAATCTTGGTGGACTCGGTCGGACCGATTTAGCAAATAATGTGACCGTTAGGATTTTCGGTGGGACCAACATGCAACTCGGTAGGACTGATATGGTTAGGGTTAGGGCATAACGTAATCTCGGTGAGACCGATTACACAAACTCGGTGAGACTGATTGGTAATAAGATAACCAGAGAGTTGGTCAGGCAAACTCGGCGGGACCGATTCGCTCATCTCGGTGAGACCGAAATGTTATGAAAGGGAAACAGAGAGTTCGCATTGCAGTCTCGGTGGGACCGATCGCTCATCTCGGTTTGGCTGAAACGTTACGAAGGGAAACAGAGAGATTACAATCCCATCTCGGTGAGACCGAGATCCCTATCAGTGAGACCGATTTGCCTAGGGTTTTTGGCAGTGGCTATGACATCTGAACTCGGTGGCGCCGGTTAGAAAGAATCGATGGGGCCGAGTTGGACTTTGGTTTGGGTCATATGTGGATATGAGAAGGTAGTTGAGGGCTTGGGAGCATATAACTAAGCATGTTGAGCAAGCAAGCCATTAAGCAACGCCTCATCCCTCCTTGATAGTATTGGCTTTTCCTATAGACTCAATGTGATCTTGGATCACTAAAATAGAAAATGTAGAGTCTTGAGCTTGGAACTTGAGCCAATCCTTTTGTCCTTAGCATCTTGAAGGGGTTCCACATCCTCTAGTCCATGACACTCCATTGTTGAACTTATTTGAAACATACTAGGTAAAAGTGTTAGTCCAACAAGAGATATGTTGACATTAATTACCAAAATCACCCAGGGAGCACTTGTGCTTTCAACGGCTCCAAAAGTCCAGAAACTCCAGAAAGTCATTTTGGGAATTAATAAAAAATATTGAGCGGAAGAAATACCTGAGGGGGGCCACCCACCATCCACGAGGGTGGGGGCGCGCCCTACCCCCTAGGCGCACCTCCTGCCTCGTGGGCCACCTGGCAGCCCTCCGGTGCCCATCTTCTGCTATATGAAGTCTTTTACCCCGGAAAAAATCATAAGCAAGCTTACGGGACGAAACTCCTCCGCCACGAGGCGGAACCTTGGCGGAACCAATCTAGGGCTCCGGTGGAGCTGTTCTGCCGGGGAAACTTCCCTTCGGGAGGGGGAAATCATCACCATCGTCATCACCAACGATCCTCTCATCGGGAGTGGGTCAATCTCCATCAACATCTTCACCAGCACCATCTCCTCTCTAACCCTGGTTCATCTCTTGTATCCAATCTTTGTACCAAAACCTTAGATTGGTACCTGTGGGTTGCTAGTAGTGTTGATTACTCCTTGTAGTTGATGCTAGTTGGTTTATTTGGTGGAAGATCTTATGTTCAAATCCTTATTGAATATTAATACCCCTCTGATTATGAACATGAATATGGTTTGTGAGTATTTACGTTTGTTCCTGAGGACATGGGTGAAGTCTTGCTATTAGTAGTCATGTGAATTTGGTATTCGTTCGATATTTTGATGAGATGTATGTTATCTCTCCTCTAGTGGTGTTATGTGAACGTCGACTACATGACACTTCACTATTATTTGGGCCTAGAGGAAGGCATTGGTAAGTAATAAGTAGATGATGGGTTGCTAGAGTGACAGAAGCTTAAACCCTAGTTTATGCATTGCTTCGTAAGGGGCTGATTTGGATCCATATGTTTCATGCTATGGTTAGGTTTACCTTAATACTTCTTTTGTAGTTGCGGATGCTTGCAATAGGGGTTAATCATAAGTGGGATGCTTGTCCAAGAAAGGGCAGTACCCAAGCACCGGTCCACCCACATATCAAATTATCAAAGTAACGAATGCGAATCATATGAGCGTGATGAAAACTAGCTTGATGATAATTCCCATGTGTCCTCGGGAGCGTTTTTATCTATATAAGAACTTGTCCAGGCTTGTCCTTTGCTACTAAAAGGATTGGGCCACCTTGTTGTACCTTATTTACTTTCATTGCTTGTTACTCGTTACAAATTACCTTATCACAAAACTATCTGTTACCGATAATTTCAGTGCTTGCAGAGAATACCTTACTGAAAACCACTTGCCATTTCCTTTTGCTCCTCGTTGGGTTCGACACTCTTACTTATTGAAAGGACTACAATAGATCCCCTACACTTGTGGGGTCATCATCTCATCACTGATAATGGTACTAATCTGTCTAAAGGAGCAAAGAAAGAATTCTGTCAACAAGAGCATATCCGGCTTGATGTGTCATCAATGGCCCACCCCCAGTCTAATGGCCAAGCTGAACGAGCTAATCAAGAAATCTTGAGAGGTATCAAGCCTCGACTTATGGTTCCTTTGCAGAGAACACCGGGTTGTTGGGTGGAGGAGTTGCCCTCAGTGCTTTGGACTATCAATACCACCCCCAACAGATCTATGGGTTACACGCCTTTCTTCATGTTTACGGAGCTAAGGCGGTTCTCCCCAGTGACATACGTCATGATTCACCTCGTGTGGCGGCTTATGTTGAAGCTGACAATGAGAAAGCGCGTCAGGATGCTATGACCTGTTAGATGAGGAGCATGACCTTGCGGAAGCTTGTTCGGCGATTTACCAGCAAGATCTGTGTCGTTATCACAGCCGCCGGGTTAAAACCAGGACCTTTCAAGAAGGCGATTTGGTGCTCCGGCTCATCCAGGATCAAACTGACATGCACAAGCTATCCCCACCTTGGGAAGGGCCCTTCGTGGTCAGCAAGAATCTAAACAACGGGTCATACTACCTTATCGATGTTTGAGACCACAAGGACTCACGCACGTCGGAGGAGGAGACCCACCGGCCATGGAATATTGCTCATCTTCGGCCTTATTACACCTGAGCCACCGGCTCTTGTGATGTACATACTTTGTCAATGTATATATTATCATGAATATAATAAAGCCGGCATCCCTGGTAATTCAGGGCCTCTGTCGTTTCATTTATGAGAATATGAGTCTTTATTGTCACTTCATACGATCACTTGGGGGCTTCCTGCTCATTGAGCATAGCTATGACTACCCTCTTGATCTGGCTTGTACGCCATGATTAAAACATACTAGGGGGCTTTTTGTTCATGAATAGAGCTTTGATGACCCTTGTAATAGGCTTGGACGCCTGGTGTATTCACCAAAAAATCTGGGTTATCCTGCGTTTGTAAGTCTGCCACTCCGCCCGGGTAATCCTGGAAGGACTCGTCGTACTCTTGACAGTCAATCTTATAAAGACCCTGAACTTGTCAACGTTAAAACGGTGATTGGTCATGTGAGGTCCAACTTACAAGGTTTGAATGAAGGTTTAACTCAGCGGTTGTGTGGCCCATGAAAGCACTTGAGTTTGAGGCTTGGCGGCCTATGAAAGCCTTGTTTTCTGACTTATCTTTGATTTGAACATTTTGGAGTTTTGTCTCTTGTAGGATGTCAATACATGGTTGAAAAATCAATGAGGACCATGTCGCCTTATGGTTCATGTATATCTTTATCCGGAGTGTTATTAACCCGACCTGGTTGTGGACTTTAAGTCGCCAGGGTATAATGATTATATGCTTAGAGCGTTGTGCTCAAAGTTTTTGGATATTGCCCCTTGCTGCATGCTGCGTTGTAAGCCGGCAGTATGAACAAATATCACATGTATGATATTTATTTTGTTATATGAGGTTTTGACAAACTGGCCCTGATTATGGACTATTTAGTCCTCAGTAGTTTTTATATGGGGTATCGTGACCCGCCCTGGGGTAAACCGCCAGGGCACTTGTTATCTGTTTATATGCAGGGAAAAATGATAAACCTGACCTGCATAATGGATGATATTATAAAGCATAAGTGTCAGATCTTCCCATGATGGATCAGCAGTGTTATGCAAACAAAACATGCACGATGGCACGACAGATCAGTATTTAACTAGCCTAATACATGTCTCCGTCAGCCCAAATGGAGTGTTTTTTCAAGTAGTTCCTGATATTGCAAGTAAAGAACCGTCCAGCGGCTCGGTTCTACTGGTCTTGGCGGCTTGAAGCTTCCGGGTCATCCCACGCTGGTTCGTCTTCTCCCTCCATCGTCTGGAAGTCAGGCGATGACCAATTGATACCAGTCAAGGCTTGAAATTCAGCATCGGCATCAATAAGCTCAGATGGATTGATTTCCGAGCCAAAAGTGTGCTACAGATTAGAGGGATAAGATCTGCAATCTTGTAAGCCGGCGTGGGCATTTTCTGGTTATCTGCGGTATAAGCCGCCTGATACTTAGATAGGTCTGTTTCTTCAGCAAGTAGGCTCACTAAAGAACACATCTCCTTCACACATGCAGCAAAATATTTCTTATCAAAAGGAGACCCGTCCTCTTTTAAACTGGGGCAACCAGTGGCTAGCTCGGCCGGGTCTAATTCTGATTACCATGCCTTCACCCGACTTAAAGCCATAATGGCACCGACTCTAGCAGTCGACCACTTGTTTTCTTCAATTCTGGCTGGCAAGACAGAAAGGCTGCTTAACACATTGCTGAGAAGAGATGGTGTTTGTTTACTTGGGGAGATGGCGGCTATTGTGCCTTGAGCTCCGGTGTATAGTTGTTCTACTAGTGTATAAACTGCCTTGAGCTTTGTTAGCATCTCCTTCCCAAGATTGCTTCTTCTGGGACATGCATGGCATATTATGATTAAGTCACTTGGCGGTTTATAACATGAAGAGCAAAAAGTCATTATGATATAAACAGATCTTACCGAAAATAGCAAAGGTCATCTGGTTGATATGATGCTTTAAGCCGGTGAGTTCGGTTGTGACCTCCTCCAATGAGGCCTTAGCTTTCTCAGCCCTTTGGATCAGGGCAGCCCTCTCTTCAGCCCAAGTGACTTTCTTAGTGTCAAATTCAGTTTTGACTTCTCATTTTCATCCAAGCTAAACTTGAACTTGGAGCGAGCCTTCCGGGTCTCAGCTTTTTGTGTTTCAAGCCGGGTTTTCAAGTCAGTCAACTGAGATTGAAATTGACTGGATGCTTCCTAAAAGAAAAAGTCCAAAAAAATATGAACAATTAGGAAACAATATATATTGATAAGTCCCAAGCCCTTTGCAAGCAATATCACTTGGCACTTGGGGGCTAATGGGTGCAGAAAGTTTCTTTATGGAGTTATATATATTGATAAGTCCCAAGCCCTTTGCAAGCAACATCACTTGGCACTTGGGGGCTAATAGATGCAAAGCTTGTTTTAGGATGCAATGACACATGACCCCGGTTCATCATTTATCAAAGTTTACCCGGTTTGCAAGGATGACTAGATGAGATTTTTTATCAAGTGATAATTCCCAGTTTATTCTGATAGATTCAACCGGCCCTTGGGGACTACATATGCAAGGTTGATCATTATTAACAGAAGGACCGGCTTAACATAATAGTTTAAGCCGAGCCTTGGGGGCTATAGGTTCTGACTCAGATGCATAGCTAAAAGGCTATCTAACAAGTCTATAGTATATTTTATTCTATCATATTCAGTAGACTTGGGGGGCTAAAGAAATATATCTCATATGAGAGAAAGAGATAATACCTCATGTTTCTGATGCATGTTCTTGACCATGTCAATCTCAAGATCACGGCTATTGTGTACTTGATTAAGATATCCGGAGAGTATTTCACTAATGTTTAGATGCAATAATTGGCCATGTCAAATTTGACCTTGTGCCTCTCGATTAGTTCTTCCTTGGCAGAATGTTTAGCCAAAGCAACAGGGTTCCTCAGTTCTTGAAACCTAGTGCCAGTGACCACAACTTCCTCAGTGTTTGGTTTTGGAGGCTTAGTTGGGCTTGGCGGTTCAGCAACCAAGGGATCAGCAACTATAGGATCAACAGAGGTACCACGATTTTCTGGTGGTAGGTAATCAGCAGGATCATCCGGTTGTTGCACGGAGGCCTCAGAAATCGGTGCTTGCTTTTCCAGTTCATGAGGCTTGGGGTCTTCTGTGGGCTTGTTCACTTTGGCCTTTTTCTAGGCTTTGCTTTCCCACTACAAGAGGATTCGAAAAGTCAGTATGAATTTAGAGATGTTGAAAAACACAGATTAAAGTTGGTAGCCAGGGGCAGTCTTGAAAGGCGGAAGTAGAGTCTGAGATGAATCGCTAGATGAAGAGTGAGAGGTCCCCTGGTAATTCGAGTCAGAAGCATGAAGTACTGGACGAATAATGCCTATTTTAAAATAAATAAGTCAGAATTTTTGAATACCTCATTCCGGTGTTTGCGTGGGGCTGGCGTGTTAGGTAAATCGGAGGAAAGTTCTCCGCCTCCACTGGTCCGGGTTCTGCGCCGGTTCTCATGCTGTTGTTGCTTCAAAATAAAGTTGGGATCCATGTGAGCTAAAGGGTGAGAAAACCTTACTTTCTGGTTCACGTGTTGAATTTTCTATCTTGGCAAGGGCTCTGGGTCGGAGGAAATAATGGTTACCTCGTCATCAACCGCCTGGCTGCTCTCCGCGTTGTCCTGATAGCAATCATTGTCAATAAGATGGAGGAAAAAGGAGCCAAGGGAATCAAGGTCTACCTCCAACTCTTCATCTTCATCCACGCTAAACGTGTCAGAAGCAGTGGATTTCTTTTTGTTCTTCTTCATGGCTTTGGTCTTCGCCCTGGCCTTCTTGCCGGCTTTCTCATCATATCTCTTATCCCAGAAAGCGGATCCAGCCTGAGAAAGATTATAATTAAGGTTAGGGATTTCCAGATTCTATGAACAATGAAGTAAAATATATAAACCAGACAGACTTACCTCCGGTGCCAGGTTAAGTGTGCATAAGGGATTCAGACCCACTCTGCTGCAACTCTCCAAGCTTTTCACTGAGAAGAGTCTTGGTCATTTCATTGATTCTTTGTCAGTCAAACATGTTGAACTGTAACGCAGTGGATCTTTGGTGTCACCAGTATATGTACACATTAAACCAGGCTGGCAGCTTAAAGGTATGCTCCTCCAAGCTACCCAGCACCGAACCAGATCAATCCCGGTTAATCCGTTGCCCAATAATGCCCTAACCTTGGAGAAGGTAGGTGCAAGTTTGGCCCGTTCAGCAGTGGTAAGCCGGCCGGGAAGAGGATGCTTCGGGTTGAGCCGTTGGTCACGATAGCCTAGTAAGGGATTTTCATCAGCAAGAGAAGTATCTTTGCAGTAAAACCAGGTTTGATTCCAATCTTTGGGATGGCTTGGAAGCTGAGCATAAAGGAAAATGGTGTCTCTGCGTCGCTGAATTGAGATCCCTCCAAGTTCTTGGTTGGGACCGTTAGTAAATTCATTCTGGTGGTTCAGGTAAAAATACTCTATTGAGAGGTCAACACTAGGTTCTTCTTGAAGGTATACTTCACAGAAGACTTGGAAATTGCAAATATTGGAAATGGAATTGGGCCCGATATCTTGAGGATGAAGTTGCATAAAATGTAGAACATCACGGAAGAATTTTGATCCGGGCGGTGAGAAGCCCCGGTTCATGTGATCATTGAAAACGATAACTTCATCATCTTGCGGCTGAGGTTTGGCTTCATCCGGTTTAGGAGCACGCCAGTGAATGATGTCTTTGGCTGGTAAGAAACCAATTTTGACATAATCTTCGAGCATTGCCTCCGTGACGATGGATGGGACCCAATCGCATGATGTAACGGTCTTGGTCATGATAGAGTGCACGACCTACACAAGGCGATTCAATATGTTATTAAACCGGCAGATATCTAGCGAGTTACAAATTATGGTTAAAACCGTTATACAAGGATAAAAGATATAGAGATTCGATTCAGAGTATGCGGATTGTTAAGCCGGAGGATTGAATTTGAACAAGCTAGCTTGGTTAAATCGGAAGGATATGGCCGGATTATTGACTTTAGTGGATGATGGCGGCTTAAACGGGGCCTAATGATATATGATCGATCATGGTTTATGTTATAAGCCGCTAGGCTAGTTTTTAGTGCTTTGAATCTATCAAGCGGAAAATTTTGCTAAGTGGTGGATAAACAGATTTCACAAGTTAAAGCTATGATTTCATAACTATGGTAGTTCAGAAAAGACAATGAAAATAGAACCTAAGGTGGCGACAGTGGAAAGCTTTGATTCTCAGATGTGATTTTCTATGGAGAGATGTTGTTCCGGTAATGAAAATGATGGTAAAACTACTTCCGCACAAGATTTACAGCATCTTCGGATCAAAAAGGCATCGGAGTTGAAGAAAGCGATGAAGAATGGCAAGAACGCCGACGAACGGCCCGAACCCTAATACAGATCTGAGATGAAAGGGGGAGGTGCACTTACAAGTAATGAGGAGCAGCAGCGGTGCGCCGGAGTTCTCTGATCCAATCAGGTCGATGCAGCAGCCTAGGTTGGTGCAGCGGTTGGAGGTCGCGGTGGCAGAGTTTGAGCGCTCGTGCGGCTGTGCGAAGGAGGAAGACGAAGAAGGAAGAGAGGGGGAAAATGAGAAAGACCCCTGTCTGTATTTATAAGGGGACGAATACAAGGCATGCACGGGAATCAAGGAGGCCAAAATCATCATGTGGCTATAGGGACGCCTCGATTTTCAGGATGTTTATTAAGATAAGGATCAGTTAAGATGTTTTGGGCCTCGTGTGGAGTTAATACGAAATAACGTCATGGCGGTTTAAGAAGATTTTGAGAGTTGACGTCATGGCGGGTTACAACAAGTGATGTAAATTCTTACAAGTCAACTATTGAAGACTGATATGAACAAGTTCAAATCAACCTGGGGCCTGATGTTGGGGGTGTAACTACTGGGTATGAACCGCCCAGGAGGGTCCGGGTCATACCACTGGCGATTATCCATGAAGGTGGCGGGTCATAGCAAGCCCGCTGACTGCCCAAGATCCAGAGGCGACTTAGGGCCCAAGAGGATGAACCGCCATATGAATAACTTGTATTGTAAGGCAGGTTTAGTTAGTCACCGAGCCGGACACGTTGTCTATGAGCCGACCGGGACTCTGTAAGCAGTCGGGCGTCAACCTATGTATATAAAGGGATGACCCGGCGGCAAGTTAGGGCAAGAAAGAAGAGATCGAGAACTAGGTCAAGCGTATTCGCTCCCTGGTAATCGAAGCCCAAGCAATAACCATCCTACACTGGATTAGGCTGTTACCTCCATCGCAAGGGGCCGAACCAGTATAAACTCTCTGTGTCCCTTGTCCCGTTTAACCCCTTCAAGCTAACTGCGTTGCGATGGCTCCACACCTAAGTCCTTATACTAGGACATCTGACGTGACAATTCCACGACACCGTCGGTCCGCCGTTCACCTCCGGCTCCGGCACCCAGAGCCGCTTGCCCACCGGCACCTCATCCGGGTCAACACACCATGCTCGAAGCTTGAAGAGGGACAGATCTTCCCTATTCTCAGTCTCCGGCGCCAAGCTCTCCACCAGACATGACGAGCCAAGGAGCTTTGCCGCAGTCTCAGATGTCCACGCATGAGATGGGATCCCCTCAATCATGAGATTGACTTGCGAGCGCATCACTCTTGTAACAACTTGAGCTTGTTTGAGCCATGGTTTGACAAAAAGCTTGAAGAATCCATGCTCGACAGTGCCTGCTGCCAAAGCTCTGTTGCGCAACTCCGGCGCTGCGAAAACAACCAGAAAGTCCTCGGGATGGAATTTGTGAACTGAGAAACGATGGCGGGGGATGTGCAATTCCACCGACAAAGCTTCTGCTGCCTCCTGGCATGACACCGCTGGCCTGGTGCCGCCCACATAGGCCACCACCGCCAGCCTCAGGCGCTGCTCAGGATCCTCCATCTCTGGTGTCCGGCGGAGCACGCAGACACTACTAGTAGCAGCAGCTGTAGGCGATGCCTGCCCAAACCCCATAGGTGCTGTGTTAGCCGGAACTGGCGAGGACCTCTCCAAGGGAGCGGTCTGCCTAGTCGCCGGTGACAGCCTGTTCGCTGGTCCGGCCTGCATCGACGGCTGCGAAGCTCGGCTACCTTGGCCACGACATCCCGCCGGAGTTCCTCCTCAGACCTGGGGCTCCTAGGCCGCTTGCACGTCGTGGATACGTGGCCTTCCAGGCCACACCGGATGCAAAGCGAAGGAAACCAGCAGCCTTCCCGACGATGGCCCTTACGGAAGCAGTTGAAGCAGAGGCCGAACAGGTCCGCCGGGATCTCCCTCCGCTTCAGCGACGAAGCCGGCGAGCGCGGCGAGCATGACCGGACGCCACCCGCTGCTGCATGCTTCCGAAGAGCCTTCCTTTTGTGCCACAGCGCCTTGAGCGACGGCCCCAGCTTGCGCCACGGCACAGCAGAACCCGCGGCCGTCCCAGGGTTGGCCCCGGCCGGCGCACCTCCAGCCTTGGTCGAGAACCCCTCAGATCCAGACGACCCGGACAACCCCAGGCCAGAGACGATGGGCTGGAGCCTGGAGGACACCGACGCCGGGCTTGCGGAGCCGGAGGCCATGGCGGAACCCTCACAGAACCGACTCGAACGACGGGATGCGCCGGGGCCCAGGTGGCCGCCGGCGAGAGAGGGTGGACGCCGGGGCCGGGGTGGCCGCCGGCGGAGGAGAAGGTGGACACCGGCGGGAAAGGGCTAGGGGAAGGGGCTCGCTCGCTGGTATATCAAACACAAAGGATCGAGAAAAGTGACATGGCAGATCTTTTTTTTCAAGATTCATGCCGAAAAACGAACAATTGAATCAGCGTTCGGGACGAGATCGTTATAATCCCTCGTTTGGTCCTCTCAAAAATGAAGAGAGAACCCGTACGCATTTCCCAATAGATCATTACGATAACCGCTTCGTGGCATGGTATCGTGTTTTTTATTTTTCCTTTGATCGTCTTCGTATAACTATTGCCGGAGGTTCGCTCCACCTCAATTATTAACCCTCCGCCTCTTCCCTTCACAGTTCCCACCCATCACGGAGGCAAACACCGCCTTAACTTTCCCTCTTCCAAAGTTCAAAAAGAGCAAGGGAAAAAATCTCCCCCCTCCCCAGCCGCCTCCCGCCTGCGCCTCGTTGTCGCGGAGATGGCTGCCGCGAAGGGCGACGGGCCGGCGATCGGCATCGACCTCGGGACGACCTACTCCTGCGTGGCCGTGTGGCGGCCGTCGCACAACCGCGTCGAGGTCATCCCCAACGACCAGGGCAACCTCACCACGCCGTCCTGCGTCGCCTTCACCGACACCATGAGGCTCATCGGCGACGCGGCCATGAACCAGGCCGCCACGAACCCCGTCAACACCGTATTCGGTAAAAACTAGATCTGATCTCGATCTGCTGGTCTATATGTTTGATTTCTCAGCAGCAGCAGCTCTGTTCGTCACTCGTCACGTTTGCTAGGTCCCCGCCATCGATGTCCCCCCCCCCCCCCCCTTGATTTGCTGCTGCTGCTGCTGCTGTTTGTGGTAATGCGCTTTTTTTGGGCGCGCGATTAATTGTTTGCTTACCCTAAAATACCCTAGAAATTACTACTACGCTGCAAAACCCTCCAACTTTTTGCTGGATTCTTCACGCAAACCTGTTTCGTACATCGGGAAAAATTCACGTGCGAAAATTTGTTCTACTTGCATTGGACATATCGAAAATAAACTAGATTTTGTTTATGGCCAGGGGACGTCTAGGAAGGCTGATCTCCGGTACTAACATTACTTAGAGTTATCTGACACTAGAAATTAGCTCAACTAGTCATCAACTGGGCCAGCAATTTTGAAAAACATGACGTTCTAACACAAAATCTGAAGACGTGAAATATTGTGAAAACATAGCGGTAACGTAACAAGCAAGTACCATCATCCTTGTGCAACAATAACGAATAGAAACACACTTTTTAAAATTTACTTTTGAAGTTTTATGTTCCTTCAAAGTCTCTGATTACACGGTTTCCAATTGCGTTGTATAGTTGTATGATTTCCTAATTGTGTTACAGCCTGATGATGTTAAAACTGTAGGATTTGTCAGATCTATTTCTATGGCACAACCTAGATGCCACTAACTTTGTTGGATTTGTTCTGAGATTGTTCTTTAAAAAATGTGGTTACTTCTTACCAGCTTATATATGTTCTCTATCAATCTATTGTAACAAACAGGACTTCTCTTTTTTGTTTCAGGTCATCCAAAAACTTAGCTCAATGTATATAACTATATGTATATACCATTTCTTCAACATGAGATCCAGGCCATGCATATATATAATAGAGATCATGATGGATTTATCTAATAGATATTTTCCTCGAGTTAACTTGATAATTGGCCTTTTCACCTTAGAAATAAGTTGTGGTAGCTTAAAGACTTCAAGATAAAACTCACTTTGTAGTTTGTTTAGTCCATATTAATTCTATATATCCGCTGTTCTGTCTCAAAAAACATATCTCGTGTTGTATATGGTTCAAACATCAAAATGAGTCATATACATATCTCATACCCATTCGTGCTCGTGTGTGACAGCTTGGCTGTGATGCCTTCTCAATGCATGTGGTAAAATGGCACCATCTCAGCCACGTGTAGAGATTACATGGTCCAGATTTGTTCCTTTTCGTGATAAATATGGGATTTCTGTGAAGCCTCTCATTAGTATAGCTTGTTGACAAGTAAACATTGAGTGGCATATTAATTGGAGCATACTACAAAAACCTAACCCAATTGTACATGTCCAGGAAAGCCCATATGTTTTTGACAGGAAAACATTGTTAGTTTATTAGTTGTACCATATCCCTGATTTTATGCTCGAAAATGAGGCGTGTTGAAAAGTTGATGTAAACTTCACAATTACAAGTTCATTGTACAGCAGTTTTTTTAGGGGTATTCATTGTACAGCAGATATAGGGTACCTTGTGATACCATGTTTGTGGGCCTCATTGTTGTGAATGCATTGCAAACTGTAGTCTTACGCTGCATAATTGGCTTAAATTGGTAGTACTTTGAAATGGCTTTTTAAATATGTAGTTTGTAATGCAATTGGTTCCTAAATATGCATTTCTATGAAGTTAGTCTTGAAATCTCTAATTTTGTGATATACCATTCGTTTTGCAAAATAAAATGTTGAAACTAACTACTCCAATTTTCTTCAGATGCCAAGCGACTAATCGGGCGAAGATTCACTGATGCATGTGTGCAAGGAGATATCAAGCTTTTCCCATTCAAGGTCATTTCAGGCCCTGGTGACCGGCCACTGATTGTGGTAAAGTACAGGGGTGAGGTGAAGCAGTTTGCAGCCGAGGAGATCTCCTCCATGATGCTTGTCAAGATGTGGGAGATTGCCGAGGCCTACCTCGGCACATCGGTGAAAAATGTTGTCATCACCGTTCCAGTCTACTTCACTGACTCCCAACGCCAGGCCACCATGGATGCTGGCGCCATTGCTGGCCTTAATGTCATGCGCATCATCAATGAGCCCTCTGCTGCAGCCATTGCCTATGGTCTTGACAAGGGATCCCGCAAAGGGGAAGGGAAAACAGTGCTCATCTTTGATCTTGGTGGTGGTACCTTGGATGTGTCAATTATAACTATTCACATGGGCATCTTCACGGTCAAGGCCACATCTGGTGACACCCACCTTGGCGGGCAGGATCTCAACAGCCGGATGGTGGAACACTTTGTGCAGGATTTCCTTAAGAGACACAAGAGTGACATCAGAAACAACCCAAAGGCGCTCATGCGGCTGAGGGCAGCCTGTGAGAGGGCCAAGAGAATGCTGTCTTCCATGGTGCAGGCAAAATTTGAGATCGACTCGCTTCACGACAGCATTGACTTCTATGGCACCATTACCCACGCCCGTTTTGAGGAGCTCAACATGGACCTCTTCCGTAAATGCACTGAACATGTCGAGAAGTGCCTCGGTGATGCCAAGATGGACAAATCCCAAATCCACGACGTCGTGCTTGTGGGTGGCTCCAGCCGGATCCCCAAGGTGCAGCAGCTGCTCCAGGATTTCTTTGACGGGAAGATCCTCTGCAAGAGCATCAACCCTGATGAGGCTGTCGCCTACGGTGCCGCTGTCCAGGCCGCTGCCCTCAGTGGCGAATGTGACCTGAAGGTGAAGGACTTGCTCCTTCTTGATGTCACGCCCCTCTCACTCGGTATAGAGGTAATAGGTGGTTTGATGAGCGTGCTGATCCCCAGGACTACTACCATCCCCTTCAAGAAGGAACGGATTTACACGACCCATTATGACAACCAGACGAGCGTGCTCATTCAGGTGTATGAGGGTGAAGGGGCGATGACCAAGGACAACAACCTCCTCGGCAAGTTCATCCTCCACGGCATCCCCCCAGCGCCAAGGCTTGTGCCCAAGATCAATGTGACATTTGCGATTGAAGCCAACTGCATCCTGAAGGTGTCGGCGGAGGACATGACGACTGGAAGCAAGAACAGCATCACCATCACTACTGACAAGGGTGGGCTGAGCAAGGAAGAGATTGAGCGCATGGTGCGAGATGCTGAGAAGTACCAGTCGGAGGACAGGAAGGAAATGAAGAAAATTATAAAGAAGGAAGACGGGGAGGGTTGGGTGAGCAAGGAGGAGTTCGAGCGCATGGTGCAGAAGAAGCGCATGATGCAGTCCGAAGACAAGACACAAGTTAAGAAGATAAAGAAGGAAGGTGGAGGCCGGTAAGGTGCTCAATGTGCTTCTGCAAGCCTATGATCGCGCTGCTTTTGCGATAGTTGGTGTTTAGTATCAGTGCCCTCTGCAACTTCTGGAATGGGCATTGCGCATGCCCATTCTTTCTAGTACAGTAGTTAATATGCTTCATGTGGTTTGGGAACAACTGAATGAACTTATATATCGGTTGCATGTCTACCATCTGCTTGATGAATAGCCACTTTTGGTGCCGTTGATCTGCGGCATACTGCCAGTTCAGTTGGTTTGTGAGATTTCTGTCTCGGTTTCCCACCGGCTGTGATTTGTGGCATTTGCAATTTCCCCTGTTGCATCAGCCCAGTTCTAGTTCTGGTTACTTGATTTGTTTTGGAAATTTCCGTCTCTGGTGAGGTTACTACGCTCAACACATAAAAATGCATCAAGAGTTTTCGTGCATTTTTGTTTGCAACTCCTTATGTGCAAACTGCATACAGAACAGTGGCTGAACCTTGTAGATATCTTGTACTGATGCCTTTTCTGTCTCTGGCGTCGCCATTTTTATCTAATGAATACAGCATGCAGAGAACTTTTACATTTCAACAAGTAGGTTGATGCCTGTATGTGGCTGATTTTGGTGTTTTGACCTTTTTGCGAAAGTTTAGCAAGATTTGACCTCCATCTGAAAGTATTTCGGAATTTGACCTTTTTGCTACCGTTAGGGTCGATGACGGTAGGGTACAACAGCCTACCGCCGGGTTGATGGCGGTAGCAAACGGGTTAGATCCCGAAATACTTACGGATGGGGTCAGATCCAGCTAGATTTTAGCAAAAATGTCAAAACACGGAAATCGAGGGTCCTTGACGGTAGGTTGTTATACCCTACCGCCATCGACCCTGGCACTTTAGCAAAAATGTCAAGACACGGAAATTGGCTCCTGGATGTGGGTCCAGCAGGTGTCTGCTTGGTGCCGCTGCGAGCGAGTCTGTCTGCTGCTGCAAGTGTACCACGACAGTGTTCATGCTGCAAAAGACTGCTGCGGCGGGATGATCGCTTGACTACGTTCTTCAATTTTGCGGTTAGAGCATCTCCAACAGCCGTGCTACGCGCATCGCGCTAAAACAACTTTTCCAGCGCGTTGTTCGCGCGTTTTTGCGCGGCGCGGTGTGCTTGCTCCAGCGGCCGCTGCAAAGTTTAGCGCGCGCGAGTCGCTCCAGCAGATGCGCTAAACTGCAGCGCGCGCGAGCAGCCGGCGCTTCCCATATATTGTTGAGTTTTGGAGATGATATGATATTTGAAACATTGAAAACGAAAACATGAAAACAAAGACATAACCCAAACAAGTTCATGACATAAAAGTTCAAATTCATGCCCACAACATCATCCAACCAAGTTCAAAATCCGAACGAAGTTCATGACAAAGTTCACACAAACGAATGGCACGTCTCAACAATCATGCCTCATCCTCGTCTTCGTCCTCTTCTTCCTCCGATTCATTTTCCTCATCCGAAGACGATTCTTCCTTCTCCTCTTCATTCTCGCACGCCGCATCATCATGTGGAGCTCGGAAGGTGTTGGCAAGATCTTCAACGGAAGGTGTGTGATGAGGCACACCAGAAGACATTCCGCCCATGCCGCCCGGAGGTGCTCCCATGCCTCCCATGAGAGACGCAATGCTCATGCCTCCCATGATAGCTCCGAAGCCACCCATGCCTCCCATGGTAGCTCCGAAGCCACCCAAGCCACTCATTCCGCCCATGGTAGCTCCAAAGGCACCAATGCCTCCCATGCCGCCAATGCCACCGCCTCCCATGCCTCCCATGCCACCGCCACCCATGGCTTTTTTTGGACCAAGACTTTTTCACGGGCAAGATGGACGTATTCCTTTTGCTTCCCATCAAGAGTAGATGTGTCCATGAAGAACAAGTACTTCCATTCCAACAACCTAGCTCGCTCCTCCATGGCCACCTTCCTCTCCTCCAATGCCACCTTCCTCTCCTCGGCCACCACCCTCCTCTCCTCGGCCACCAACCTCCCCTCCTCGGTCGCGGCATCTTGGTTCCTTACCAGCTTCCTCGCCTCGTTCGCTTCCTTTCTTGCCTTCATAATAGCTTCCATAGCATTTTGAGCTCGTCATCTCCTTTCCTCTTCTTCTTTTCTTTTGCGTCTTTCTTGCATCCATCCGGTCCTTTTGGCTTGAAGTATGAAACCGAGTTTGGTGTAGGGCTTCTCTTGCCGTCATCACTTGATGCCTCCTCCTCATCATCATGCAAATCAATAGTTCGCTTGCGTTTGTTGCTCTCATCAACATCATCGATACCATCGCGCTTCTTCCATTTCTCATCATCCTTCAATTCTTCACAGCAATGAGGCAAGGTAAATGGTCTCTCTTTCTTGATCTTCCCTTTCTTTGTCTTTCTTCTCCTCTCCTTTGAACAAGTTTTGTGCAATATTGAGCTACATAAAGACAAAACAAGTTAGCACTACAAACACCAAGGAGAAGCATGATGAACATGGAAGAAATGGCACTTACCCTATCCATATCATTAGTGCCACTTGGGTTTAACTTGTCAACCGCCTTAAGTGCGGCCGCCCACTTTTGACAATCTCGGTTGATTGTCGACCATCGGGAGCGAAGAGATCTTTCCGAGCGGTCAATTCCACTTTTGTTGTGTAGATCAAAGTGCTCCTTCATCCGGTTCCAACATGCATCTCTACTTTGATCCCCTCCAACGGCGGGATCCCTCGACACTTGCAACCAAGTATTGCATAGCAAGATGTCTTCATCCATGGTGTAGTTGCCTCCTCTTCCTTTCGGTGCGTCGACGATGCCCTCACCATCCTCGTCCACCTCAAACTCATGAGCATCGAAATGCATGTTATTGGTTTGAGACCAATGAGAATTGTTGGAGCCAACACCCATAGTTGACATATATGCCTCATTGTTGAAACTACAAAGTATATACAACGAAGCAAATAAGCTATCCATATGCATTCAAAAGACAACGACAAAAAAAGTTGGCGAAATTTTATACCTTGGGAGCATTTCATCGAATACCTTGTGCGCGTCGGCCACCGGCTCAACAAGTGAGCTCGTCGGCGCTTCGGTAGCCGCCGCGTCCGTTGCACGCCCTGCAAGCTTCTTCCTCGACGGCTTAGAGGAGCCGTCCACCGCCTTGTTCTTCTTCGCGGATACCTTGCCCGTCTTTGCCCGTGCCGCATTTGGGAGCTTCAAGAGGGGGGCACGTTCACGGCGGGTGCCGGCGCGACGCCACCCACCACCGAGGTCGTCCGTGGCGGCATGAAAAGGTCGCGCGCGATACCGGTGTTTGGAGGAGCACCGGCGGAAGCGAAGCCAAAGCTCCCCGCGCTAGGGTTTGCGGAGGCGGCGGAGGGGTCACAGGTGTAGGAAGGGGTGATACGGAGGCTGACGTGGCCGTACATCGGGTCAATTCGCCGGCAGCATCGCGAGCGGGGGCGCAAGTGGCGTGGCGGAGAGAGTGCGGCGCGAGCGCTCGAGTGTGTGGCGCGCGGAAGCGGGTGCACCAAATAAACAGCGCATGATGGCGTTTCGGACCGCGCGTTGAACTCTTTATGCCACGCGCGCGGTTATTGTGCCTCCCCTGGAGCTCGGTTAGCGATTGCGCGCGCGCTAAAAACCACAAATTTGAGGCGCGACGCTTATATAGCGCGGCTGTTGGAGATGCTCTTAAGGATCACGCCAATCGACATCCTCTGCGTGACCACGGCCGCCAGTCTCCCCCGGCTGCTGCTATGGGAGCGAACGGTAGACTCGACAGGGACGGCTCCACTCGTCGGCCTTGGCAGGAAGACGCGGGCTACACCGGCTTCAGTTTTGCTGTGGCAGACTTCCCTTCCAGCCGTGGCCCGGGGCAGAGGCTGGGCGATCGTCTCGGTGCATGCAGGTATGTCGTTTGTATTTACTGCTTCCTCCGATTTAAAATAATCCTTTGGTTCATAGGAAATCATAGAAAGTGAGGCGACATACATCTCAATTCCTATAGAGAAAAAGATGTCACTTGATTCCTATGATAGGAAACTTTTTATTGAGTCTAGGATAATGTTTCTTTCCTTTGAAATGTGAAGGATTTGTTCCTATCCTACATAGGAATAGGAATCCATTACTACAAAGCAAAGAGCTCCAAAGGAATTTTTGCTACAAAATCCCTATGAAACCATGACGGCCTGCTTTGGTTTGTAGGAATTTTGTAGGAATTCTATAGGATAGGATTTACAAAGGAAAAACTCCTTTGAAACCGTTGGTTTATAGGAATGAATTCCTATTCCTATGTAGGATAGGAATCAATCCTTCACATATCGAAGGAAAAAAATATTAGTCTAGACTTAATGAAAAAATTCATATCCTTCATCAAATGGCATCTCTTTCTCTATAGGAATTAAGATGCATGCCATCTCACTTCCTATAATTTTTCTATTTCTATAAAATTCATATCCTACGAACCAAAGAAGGCTGGAATTTATTTTGGATCGGAGAGAGTAGCACATATGCTCGTTTCGTGCGCTGCACGTTTGCAATGAAAGAAAATTATTGTGTACAGAAATTTATGTGCCAGCATAATGCCTCATGTTTTTGTACGAGCAAACGCTACTTTTCATGTCCAACAAAATGCCCAAAGTGCAGTACAATAACATCCGGACCTGATGGCGGGGAGGCACATCTCGTGATCCTGGGTTGTGCATAGGTCACCATGTCGTGATCCTTTCGCGTGCGTATTTTTCAAACCCGGAGTAATCAACGTGTTTTTCCGTCCACTAAAACACCCACCAACACAACACAATAGCATCCGAACCGACTGGCGAACCAACTCGTGGTTGGATGGTTAAAGGGACTGTGATATCCCAACCCATCAGGGTTCAAATCTTGGTGCTCGCATTTATTTCTGGATCATTTCAAGATTTCTGGCGATGCGCATTCAGTGGGAGGAGACGTTTCCGTCGACGACGAGGTGCCTACGGTGACTTCGTAAATTTCAAGATGATATGTCGGCTCAGTCTTTCGAAGGTGCTCATAGGGATAGGATATGCGTGTATGCGTTTATAGGGGTAAGTGTATGCGCGTGTATATGAACGTTTGCGTCTGTACTGTGTTAAAAAAGCATCCGGACCGATTGCAGGGAGATACACGATGTGATCCCGGGCTGTGCACATGTCATCAACGCTTATGCTATACTTCTTCCTCTATTCAGTGTTATTAAATCCCCGAACCACTTAGCTTTTTTTTAAGACTTAAAAGAGGTTTTAGTGACAATCATGTAACGTGCATGTCTCCTTTAAATTATGCAACGTGCATGGTGTATAAGGGCAACTCCAATGCGCTGACTAAACTGGCGTGCGTTTTGTTCAATTTTTATTCGTTTGGGTCGGTGCTTTGGGTTGCGCCCGATCCATCCATGTTTTGTTGGTCAGTGCCCCTAACGCACCGAAACATTTCATCCACACGGCCGGTATGTGCTCATATTCTTTTACATGCAAATCTAACTATTGCTCAAAGTTTAAATCACATAGTTCACAATCAAATAAAAATCTCATGGTTTACAATCAAGTTAAAATCTCATAGTTTACAAACCAAATGAAATTTAAATTGTCATAAATATATTAAAATGAAAGGGAGCCGATATATCTATTGATTGCCAAGGTGATCCCACATATGCTCAACCAAATCATGTTGGAGTTGAATGTGAGTTGTCCAACCATGCATTTCATGATGCATGATGAAATTGGATGCACTGTGCAAATATTGCTGCTCCTTAATGCTCAGGCACAACACTTTTACCATGAAATTGAGACCCTTGATCAAAGATTTCATCCTCACGTCCATCCTCTATGATCATGTTGTGCATGATCACACAAGCAGCCATCACCTCCCACAACTTTTTGGTGCTCCAAGTTCTAACAGGATACTGAATGATGGCCCATCGAGATTGAAGCACATCAAAAACAAGATCCACATCCTTCCTAGCCCTCTCTTATGCTTGAGCAAACCTAACCATCTTCTCTCCTATCGGATTGGAGATAAGAGTTGTTCACTTAGGGTAGATACCATCAGTTAGGCAGTATCCCTTATTGTAGTGGTGGCCATTGATAACAAAATTCACTATTGGACAGTTGCCTTATGCAAGCCTTTCGAACACCGGAGAATGCTGAAGCACGTTGATATTGGTAACCCACAAGTATTGGGGATCGTTGGTAGCTTTTTCGATAAATAAGAGCGTCAAACTCAACTAGGAGCTAAAGGTAGAACTAATTCTCTCAAGTTCTATCGACCACCAATACAACTACGCACACTACCGTTTACTTTACCTAGAACAATTAATAAAACTAGTTTACATCAATAAAAAGATAGCTTTGCAAGATAATAAAGATTAGTTTTTGTTTCAGTAGAGTGCTTTTGGAGAACAATGAGAAAAGGTTTGTCTCTAGGTGATTGATAACTAAACCAATAATCGTCATTGCAGTTTTATGTGAGGGAAAGGCTTAGCTAGCATACTTTCCGTGTTGGGATCATATGAACTTATGATTAAAACTCTACCAAGCATTCGCAAATACTAAAGATTCGTTAAGGTAAAACCCAACCATATAATTGAATGTAAGGTCCCCTTTAATCCCATATGCAAGAACTTCCTTACTCGGGTTTAGGCTTCTGTCACCCCCGCGACCCACTATAAGCGAATCACGAACATATTGCAACACCCTACAACGGTAATCCCACATGTGTGCGCACACAGAGGGCACCAGATGCCAACAACAAAATAAAACATGCAACTCAAGCCGATCATCACTACCGCAGGATGCTGCTAACGCGACACTACATTCAGAGACTCTTCGGCGAAACTGTGTGCGATGCATTAATCGCAAACGGTGATGTAATAACACAGTCAAAAATGATGCAAAACATTTGCGATGGCGGAGACATCAAACACGGTTCAGATTATAGTTGCATGTGTGATGCATGGCATACGATTCACTCGAATGAACTGTTTACAATGAGATTAACAACAGAAACGGGCAGCCAGATGAAGGTGTATGTGATGTACGGCATACCGTTCACTCGGATGAACTGTTTGCGATTTGGCAACACAACAGAAACGGTCGGGT
The DNA here is from genome assembly GCF_018294505.1 of Triticum aestivum. Lineage (NCBI taxonomy): Eukaryota > Viridiplantae > Streptophyta > Magnoliopsida > Poales > Poaceae > Triticum > Triticum aestivum. The sequence continues at coordinate 437,553,827 of NC_057804.1, read as the reverse complement.
AGATCAAGGTGTGTGTGCGATTGACGGCATACAGTTCACTTGGATGAACTATATGCGATAAGGCAACAGAACAGACACGGTCAACCAGATCAAGGCATCTACGATTGATGGCATACAATTCACACAGATGAACTGTTTGCGATTAGCCACAACAAACAGAAACAGTTAGATAGATTAAGGTGTGTGCGCTAGACGGGCACACATTCTAATTAAAAGAAGCATGCACGATGGTAATAACGAGCGCGCATGGTTGGTGGAACAAGACGTATGCTGACATTGCCTATTGCGGTGCACCCTATGGTGCAAACGCCACGTACGCGACCGAGAACGCGTGCCCACGTTACGCCATTCGGGAATAGTGCCGCACTTCGAAACTAGAACCATCAATAAATTTTGAGCTTGCGTCCCGTCACATTCCAAATTTCTACCATGCTATATTTAATTGCAAACCTGTTCACACTGATCAAAACCTAAACGGTTTCCCACTTAGGAGCGTATTAGCACTCAGTTATAAATACTACCTACTCCAAGATGACTACACATTCCTCATCAACTCCTCCTCCAAAAAATAAACAAGTCTTTCATTGTCGTTCCCTTGCGTCTGCCATGGCTCGCATGAGTTCTGGGTCGAGAGATTACTACCAGGGAGAAGTGGATGTTGGGGAACATTGCATGGAAAACAAAAAAAATTCTATGCACACGCAAGATCTATCCATGGAGATGCATAGCAACGAGAGGGTAGAGTGTGGATACGTACACTCGTAGACTGTAAGCGGAAGCGTTTAGTAACGCGATTGGTGTAGTTGAACTTTTTGCGATCCAATCGATCGAGTATCGAATGTATGGCACCTCCGCGTTCAGCACACATTCAACTCGGTGACGTCCTCGCCTTCTGGATCCAGCAAGACGGCGAAGTAGGGGATGAGTTCCAGCAGCACGACGGCGTCGTGATGGTGATGGTGAAGCTATCTCTACAGGGCTTCGCCTAAGCACTACGAAAATATGACCGAGGGACAAAATTGTGGAGGGGGGCACTGCACACGGCTAACAGAATGTCGTGGTTATGTGTGGCGCCCCCTCCCAGATATATATAGGTGAGAGGAGAGGGAAGGCTGCCAGGAAGCGCCCCAAGTAGGCCGAATCCTACTTGGGGTCCTCCCCAAGCCACGCCCCTTCCTTATTTGAATGCGGGAGGAAGGCAGGGGCAGGTGCCCCCCCTTTCCTTTCTCTCATGAGGAGGGAAAGGCATGAGGGGCTAGCCCTCCCCCATTTCCTTCCCTAGGGCCGGCGGCCAGGAAGAGGGGCGCGCCAGCCCCTTGTGGGCTGGTCTGTCCCCCCTTGGCCCATTAGGCCCATACACCTATTGGGGTGTGTCCGGAACCCCTTCCGGCGACCCGATGACTACGTGTGCACTCCGAAACTCTTCCGATGTCTGAATATCATCGTCCTATATATCAATATTTACCTCCGGACCATTCCGAAGCTCGTCGTCATTTCTGTGATCTCATCCGGGACTCAAAAGAACATTTGGTCACCAAACCATATAACTCATATAAGACTATATCATCAATGAACATTAAGCGTGCGGACCCTACGAGTTTGAGAACTATGTAGACCTGACTGAGACACCTGTCCGGTCAATAACCAATACCGGAACCTGGATGCCCATATTAGCTCCTACATATTTTATGAAGATCTTTATCGGTCGAACCTGATGACAACATACGTAATTCCCTTTGTCCATCAGTATGTTACTTGCCCGAGATTCAATCATCGGTATCTTCATACCTAGTTCAATCTTGTTATCGACAAGTCTCTTTACTCGTTTCGTAATACATCATCTTGCAAATAACTCCTCATTCACTTTGCTTCCAAGGCTTATGATGATGTGTATTACCAAGAGGGCCCAGAGATACCTCTCTGATACTCAGAGTGACAAATCCTAATCTCGATCTATGTCAACTCAACAAATACCTTCAGAGATACATGTAGAGCATATTTATGATCACCCTGTTACGTTGTGACGTTTGATAGCACACAAGGTATTCCTCTGGTATAGTCGAAGGAATATGTATTTGTTATCAAGAAAGCAATATCAATAAACTAAACGATCAATATGCTAAGCTAACGGATGGGTCTTGTCCATCACATCATTCTCCTAATGATGTGATCCCGTTATCAAATGACAACACATGTCTATGGTTATGAAACCTTAACCATCTTTGGTCAACGAGCTAGTCTAGTAGAGGCTTACTAGGGACACGGTATTTGTTTTTGTATTCACACATGTATTTAAGTTTCTGATCAATACAATTCTAGCATGAATAATAAACCTTTATCATGAATAAGGAAATACAGAATAACAACTTTATTATTGCCACTAGGGCATATTTCCTTTAGTCTCCCACTTGCACTAGAGTCAATAATCTAGTTCACATCGCCATGTGATTAACACCCAGACTAACACCCAAAGAGTTTACTAGAGTCAATAATCTAGTTCACATTGCCATGTGATTAATACCAAAGAGTACTAAGGTGTGATCATGTTTTGGTTGTGAGAGAAGTTTAGTCAACGGGTCTGCCACATTCAGATCTGTATGTATTTTGCAAATTTCTATGTCTACAATGCTCTGCATGTAGCTACTCTAGCTAATTGCTCCCGCTTTCAATACGTATCCAGATTGAGACTCAGAGTCATCTGAATCGGTGTCAAAGCTTGCATCGACGTAACCCTTTACGACAAACTCTTTATCACCTCCATAAGTAAGAAATATTTCCTTAGTCCTCTTAGGTAACTAAGGATAATTTTGATCGTTGTCCAATGATCTACTCCTAGATCACTATTGTACCCCCTTTCCAAGCTCATGGCAAGGTACACAATAGGTCTGGTACACAGCATGGCATACTTTCTAGAACCTATGGCTAAGGCATAGGGAATGACTTTCATTCTCTCTCTATCTTCTGCTGTGGTCGGGCTTTGAGTCTTACTCAACTTCACACCTTGCAAGCACAGACAAGAACCCTTTCTTTGACTGACATATTTTGCACTTCTTCAAAACTTTGCCAAGGTATGTGCTTTGCGAAAGTCCTATTAAGCGTCTCGATCTATTCCTATAGATCTTGATGCCCAATATGTAAGTAGCTTCACTGAGGTCTTTCATTGAAAAATTCTTATTAAAGTATCCTTTTATGCTATCCAGAAATTCTATATCATTTCCAATCAACAATATGTCATCCACATATAAAATCAGAAATGCTACAGAGCTCCCACTCACTTTCTTGTAAATACAAGCTTCACCGTAAGTCTGTATAAAACCATATGCTTTGATCACCTCATCAAAGCATATATTCCAACTCCGAGATGCTTGCACCAGTCCATAGATGGACCACTGGAGCTTGCACACTTTGTTAGCACCTTTAGGATCGAAAAAACCTTCTGGTTGCATCATATACAACTCTTCTTTAAGAAATCCATTAAGGAATGCAGTTTTGACGTCCATTTTCCAGATTTCATAATTACAAAATGCGGAAATTGATAACATGATTTGGACAGACTTAAGCATCACTATGGGTAAGAAAGTCTCATCGTAGTCAACTCCTTGAACTTGTCGAAAACCTTTTGCGACAAGTCGAGCTTTGTAGATAGTAACATTACCATCAGTGTAAGTCTTCTTCTTGAAGATCCATTTATTCTCTATGGCTTGCCGATCATCGGGCAAGTCCACTAAAGTTCATACTTTGTTCTCATACATGGATCCTATCTTAGATTTCATGGCCTCAAGCCATCTGTCAGGATCTGGGCTCATCATAGCTTGTTCATAGTTCGTAGGTTCGCCTTGGTCTAATAACATGACTTCCAGAACAGGATTACTCTACCACTCTGGTGCGGAACATGTTTTGCTTGACCTACAAAGTTCAGTAGTGACTTGATCTGAAGTTTCATGATCATCATCATTAGCTTCCTCTCTAGTTGGTGTAGGCATCACGGGAACGGTTTTCTCTGATGTGTTACTTTCCAATTCGAGAGAAGGTACAATTACCTCATTAAGTTCTACTTTCCTCCCACTCACTTCTTTTGAGAGAAACTCCTTCTCTAGAAAGGAACCACTCTTAGCAACAAAGATCTTGCCTTCGTATCTATGGTAGAAGGTGTACCCAATAGTTTCTTTAGGGTATCCTATGAAGACGCACTTCTCCGATTTGGGTTCGAGTTTATCAGGATGAAGCCTTTTTGACATAAGCGTCGCATCCCCAAACTTTAAGAAACGACAGCTCAGGTTTCTTGCCAAACCAAAGTTCATATGGTGTCGTCTCACTCTCAACAAATTTAGACGGTGTCATATTTAACGTGAATGCGGCTGTCTCTAATGCATAAACCCAAAACGATAATGGCAAATCGATAAGAGACATCATAGAACGCACCATATCTAATAAAGTATGGTTACGACGTTCGGACACACCATTACGTTGTGGTGTTCCAGGTGGCGTGAGTTGTGAAACTATTCCACATTGTTTTAAATGAAGGCCAAACTCGTAACTCAAATATTTGCCTCCGTGATCAGATAGTAGAAACTTCATTTTCTTGTTACGATGATTCTCCACTTCACTCTGAAATTCTTTGAACTTTTCAAACGTTTCAGACTTGTGTTTCATCAAGTAGATATACCCATACCTACTCTAATCATCTGTGAGGTGAGAAAATAACGATACCCGTCACGTGCTTCAACACTCATCGGACTGCATACATCGGTATGTATTATTTCCAATAAGTCATTAGCTCGCTCTATTGTTCCGGAGAATGGAGTTTCAGTCATCTTACCCATGGGGCATGGTTCGCAAGTATCAAATGATTCATAATCAAGCGATTCCAAAAGTCCATCCGCATGGAGTTTCTTCATGCGCTTTACACCAATATGACCTAAACAACAGTGCCACTAGTATGTTGCACTATCATTATCAACTTTGCATCTTTTGGCATCAATATTATGAATATGTGTATCACTACGATCGAGATTCAATTAACCATTCACATTGGGTGTATGACCATAGAAGGTTTTATTCATGTAAACAGAACAACAATTATTCTATTACTTAGATGAATAACAGTATTGCAATAAACATGATATAATCATATTCATGCTCAACGCAAACACCAAATACCATTTATTTAGGTTCAACACTAATCCCGAAGGTAGAGGGAGTGTGCGATGGCGATCATATCAACCTTGGAGTAACTTCCAACACACATCGTCACCTCACCCTTAACTAGTCTCTGTTTATTCTGCAACTCCTGTTTCGAGTTACTAATCTTAGCAACTGAACTGGTATCAAATACCCAAGGGTTACTACGAACACTAGTAAGGTACACATCAATAACATGTATATCAAATATACCTTTGTTCACTTTGCCATCCTTCTTATCCGCCAAGTATTTGGAGGCAGTTCCACTTCCAGTGACCATTTCTTTGTAGTAGAAGCACTCAGTTTCAGGCTTGGGTCCAGCTTTGGGCTTCTTCATGGGAGCAGCAACTTGCTTGCCATTCTTCTTGAAGTTCCCTTTCTTTCCCTTGCCATTTTTCTTGAAACTAGTGGTCTTATTAACCATCAACACTTGATGCTCTTTCTTTGATTTCTACCTCCGCTGATTTTAGCATCGCGAAGAGATGGAAATCATTTTAGTCATTCCTTGCATATTATAGTTCATCACGAAGCTCTAGTAGCTTGGTGATAGTGACTGGAGAACTCTGTCAATCACTATCTTATCTGGAAGATTAACTCCCACTTGATTCAAGCGATTTTAGTACTCAGAAATTCTGAGCACATGCTCATTGGCTGAGCTATTCTCCTCCATCTTGTAGGCGAGGTCGCATACCTCTGAACACAGGCATTAGTCTGAAATAGCAATTTCAGATCTTGGAACATCTCATATGTTCCAAGGCATTCCAAAACGTCATTGGAGCCTTGATTCTAAGCCGTAAAGCATGACACACTAAACTATCAAGTAGTCATCATATCGAGCTTGTCAAACATTCATTACGTCTGCATCAACTCCTGCAACAGGTCTGTCACCTAGCGGTGCATCAAGGACACAATTGTTTTGTGCAACCATGAGGATAACCCTCAGATCACGGACCTAGTCCACGTTATTGCTACCATCATCTTTCAACTTTGCTCTAGGAACATATCGAAAATAGGGGAGCTATATCGCGAGCTATTGATCTACAACATAGATATGCAAAACTATTAAGACTAAGTTCATGATAAATTAAGTTCAATTAATCAAATTACTAATGAATTCCCACTTAAATTAACATCCCTCAAGTTACCTAAGTGACACATTACCCAAATCAACTAACCCATGTCCGATCATCACGTGAGATGGGGTAGTCATCAATGGTGAACATCTCTATGTTGATCATATCTACTATATGACTCACGTTCGATCTTTCGGTCTCCAGTGTTCTGAGACCATGTCTGTACATGCTAGGCTCATCAAGTTGAACCCAAGTATTCTGCATGTGCAAAACTGTCTTACACCCGTAGTATGTGAACGTAGAGTCTATCACACCCGGTCATCACGAGGTGCTTCGAAATGACGAACTTTGGCAACAGTGCGTACTTGAGGAGAACACTTTTATCTTGAAATTTAGTGAAGGGATCATCTTATAATGCTACCGCCGTTCTAAGCAAAATAAGATGCATAAAGGATAAACATCACATGCAATCAAAACATGTGACATGATATGGCCATCATCATCTTGTGCTTTTGATCTCCATCTCCAAAGCATCATCATGATCTCCATCGTCACCGGCTCGACACCTTGATCTCCATCATTGTGTCGGGGTCATCTTGCCAACTATTGCTTCTACAACTATTGCTAATGCATAGTGATAAAGTGAAGCAATTACATGGAGTTTGCATTTCATACAATAATTAAGACAACCCAAAGGCTCCTGCCAGTTGTCGATATTACAAAACATGATCATCTCATACATCAACGTATATCACATCATGTCTTGACCATATCACATCACAACATGCCCTGCAAAAACAAGTTAGACGTCCTCTACTTTGTTGTTGCAAGTATTACGTGGCTGCTACGGGCGTTTAGAAAGAACCGTTCTTACCTACGGCAAAAACCACAATGGTGATTTATCAAGTTTGTTGTTTTGACCTTCTCCAAGGACTTCCCGTAGTCAAATTAGATTCAACTAAAGTAGGAGAAAGAAACACCGGCCGACCACCTTTATGCAAAACTAGTTGCATGTCAGTCGATGGAACCTGTCTCATGTGCGTGGACATGTAAGGTTAGTCTGGGCCGCTTCATCCCACAATACCACTGAATCAAAATAAGACGTTGGTGGTAAGAGTATGACTATCACCGCCCACAACTCTTTGTGTTCTACTCATGCATATCATCTACGCATAGACCTGGCTCGGATGCCACTTTTGAGGAACATTGCATGGAAAACAAAAAAAATTCTATGCACACACAAGATCTATCCATGGAGATGCATAACAATGAGAGGGGAGAGTGTATCTACGTACCCTCATAGACCGTAAGCGGAAGCGTTTAGTAATGCGGTTGATGCAGTCGAACTTCTTCGCGATCCAACTGATCGAGTACCAAGCGTACGGCACCTCCGCGTTCAGCACACATTTAGTTCGTTGACGTCCTCGCCTTATTGATCCAGCAAGATGGCAAAGTAGTGGATGAGTACCGGCAGCACAATGGCGTGGTGATGGTGATGGTGAAGCTATCTCCGCAGGGCTTCGCCTAAGCACTATGAAAATACGACCGAGGGACAAAATTGTGGAGGGGGACGCCGCACACGGCTAAGAGATTGTCGTGGTTATGTGTGGCGCCCCCTCCCACATATATATAGGTGGGGGAGAGGGGAGTCTGCCAGGGAGCGCCCCAAGTAGGCCGAATCCTACTTGGGGTCCTCCCCAAGCTGCGCCCCCTTCCTTATTTGAGTGCAGGAGGAAGGCAGGGGGAGGTGCCCCCCCTTTCCTTTCTCTCATGAGGAGGGAAAGGCAGGAGGGGCTAGCCCCCCCCCCCATTTCCTTCCTTAGGGCCGGCCGCCGGGAGAGGGGCGTGCCAGCCCCCTTATGGGCTGGTCTGTCCCCCCTTGGCCCATTGGGCCCATACACCTACCGGGGTGTGCCCGGAACCCCTTCCGGCGACCCGATGACTACCCGGTGCACTCCGAAACTTTTCCGGTGTCCGAATATCATCATCCTATATATCAATCTTTACGTCCGGACCATGCAGGAGCTCCTCGTCATGTCCGTGATCTCATACGGGACTCCGAACAACATTCGGTCACCAAATCATATAACTCATATAACACTATATCGTCATCGAACATTAAGCATGCGGACCCTACGGGTTCGAGAACTATGTAGACAGGACCGAGACACCTCTCTAGTCAATAACCAATAGCAGAACCTGGATGCCCATATTGGCTCCTACATATTCTACGAAGATCTTTTTGTTGGGGAACGTAGTAATTTCAAAAAAAATCCTACGCACACGCAAGATCATGGTGATGCATGGCAACGAGCGGGGAGAGTGAGTCCACATACCCTTGTAGACTGAAAGCGGAAGCGTTAGCACAACGCGGTTGATGTAGTCGTATGTCTTCACGATTCGACCAATCCAAGTACCGAATGTACGACACCACCGAGTTCAGCACACGTTCAGCTCGATGACGTCCCATGAACTCTGATCCAGCAGAGCTTCACGGGAGAGTTCCATCAGCACGACGGCGTGATGATGGTGATGATGTTGCTACCTATGCAGGGCTTTGCCTAAGCACCGCTATGATATGACCGAGGTGGAATATGGTGGAGGGGGGCACCACACATGGCTAAAGATCACTGATCAACTTGTGTGTTCATGGGGTGCCCCCCTCCCCTGTATATAAAGGAGTGGGGGAGGGGGGAGGGCCGGCCCTCCTATGGAGCGCCCTGGAGGAGTCTTACTCCCACCGGGAGTAGGATTCCCCCCCCCCCTTCCAAGTAGTAGGAGTAGGAGTCAAGGAAAGGGAAAAGAGAAGAGAAGGAAGGAGGGGCACATCCCCTCCCCCTAGTCGAATTCGGACTAGGCCTTGGGGGGGGTGCAGCCTCCCCTCTCTCTTTCCCCTAAAGCCCAATAAGGCCCATATACTCCCCGGCGAGTTCTCGTAACTCTCCGGTACTCCGATAAATACCCAAATCATCGGAACCTTTCCGATGTCCGAATATAGTCATCCAATATATCGATCTTTACTTCTCGACCATTTTGAGACTCCTCGTCGTGTCCCCGATCTCATCCGGGACTCCGAACTACCTTAGGTACATCAAAACACATAACTCATAATATAAATTGTCACCGAACGTTAAGCGTGCGGATCCTACGGGTTCGAGAACTATGTAGACATGACCTAGACACGTCTCCGATCAATAACCAATAGCGGAATCTGGATGCTCATATTGGCTCCTACATATTCTACGAAGATCTTTATCGGTTAAACCGCATAACAAAATACGTTGTTCCCTTTGTCATCGGTATGTTACTTGCCCGAGATTCGATCGTCGATATCTCAATACCTAGTTCAATCTTGTTACTGGCAAATCTCTTTACTCGTTCCTTAATGCATCATCTCGCAACTAACTCATTAGTCACATTGCTTGCAAGGCTTATAGTGATGTGCATTACCGAGAGGGCCCAGAGATACCTCTCCGACAATCGGAGTGACAAATCCTAATCTCGAAATACGCCAACTCAACAAGTACCTTCGGAGACACCTGTAGAGCACCTTTATAATCACCCAGTTACGTTGTGACGTTTGGTAGCACACAAAGTGTTCCTCCGGTAAATGGGAGTTGCATAATCTCATAGTCATAGGAACATGTATAAGTCATGAAGAAAGCAATATCAACATACTAAATGATCAAGTGCTAAGCTAACGGAATGGGTCAAGTCAATCACATCATTCTCTAATGATGTGATCCCGTTAATCCAATGACAACTCATGTCTATGGTTAGGAAACACAACCATCTTTGATTTAGCAAGCTAGTCAAGTAGAGGCATACTGTGACATTACGTTTGTCTATGTATTCACACGTACTAAGTTTCCGGTTAATACAATTGTAGCATGAATAATAAACATTTATCATGAAATAAGGAAATAAACAATAACTTTATTATTGCCTCTAGGGCATATTTCCTTCAGTCTCCCACTTGCACTAGAGTCAATAATCTAGTTCACATCACCATGTGATTTAACACCAATATTCACATCTGTATGTGATTGACACCCGTAGTTCACATCGTCATGTGACCAACACCCGAAGGGTTTACTAGAGTCAATAATCTAGTTCACATCGCTATGTGATTAACACCCAAAGAGTACTAAGGCATGATCATGTTTTGCTCGTGAGAGAAGTTTAGTCAACGGGTCTGTCACATTCAGAGTCGTATGTATTTTGCAAATATTTTATGTCTACAATGCTCTGCACGGAGCTACTCTAGCTAATTGCTCCCACTTTCAATATGTATCCAGATTGAGACTTAGAGTCATCTGGATCGGTGTAAAAGCTTGCACCGATGTAACTCTTTACGATGGGCTCTTTTATCACCTCCATGATCGAGAAATATTTCCTTAGTCCTCACTAAGGATATTCTTGACCGCTGTCCAGTGATCTACTCTTAGATCAAAATTGTACTCCCTTGCCAAACTCAGATCAAGGTATACAATAGGTCTGGTACACAACATAGCATACTTTATAGAACCTATGACTGAGGCATATGGAACGACTTTTCATTCTCTTTCTATTTTCTGCCATAGTCGGGTTTTGAGTCTTACTCAACTTCACACCTTGCAACACAGGCAAGAACTCCTTCTTTGACTGTTCCATTTTGAATTACTTCAAAATCTTATCAAGGTATGTACTCACTGAAAAATCTTATCAAGCGTCTTGATCTATCTCTATAGATCTTGATGCTCAATGTGTAAGCAGCTTCACGGAGGTCTTTCTTTGAAAAACTCCTCTCAAATACTCCTTTATGCTTTCCATAAGATTCTACATTATTTCTGTTCAACAATATGTCATTCACATATACTTTATTAGAAATGTTGTAGTGCTCCCACTCACTTTCCTGTAAATACAGGCTTCACCGCAAGTCTGTATAAAACTATATGCTTTGATCAACTCATCAAAGCGTATATTCCAACTCCGAGATGCTTGCACCAGTCCATTAGATGGATCGCTAGAGCTTGTTCACTTTGTTAGCACCTTTAGGAATGACAAAACCTTCTGGTTGTATCATATACAACTCTTCTTTAATAAATCCATTAAGGAATGCAATTTTGACATCCATTTGCCAGATTTCATAAAATGTGGCAATTGCTAACATGATTCGGACAGACTTAAGCATCGATATGAGTGAGAAAATCTCATCATATTCAACACCTTGAACTTGTCGAAAAACTTTTGCGACAAGTCGAGCTTTGTAGATAGTAACACTACTATCAGTGTCTGTCTTCCTCTTGAAGATCCATTTATTCAATATGGCTTGCCGATCATCGGGCAACTCCACCAAAGTCCACACTTTGTTCTCACAGATGGATGCCATCTCAGATTTCATGGCCTCAAGCCATTTCGCGGAATCTGGGCTCATCATCGCTTCCTCATAGTCCGTAGCTTTATCATGGTCTAGTAAGATGACTTCCAGAATAGGATTACCGTACCACACTGGTGCGGACCGTACTCTGGAAGACCTACGAGGTTCTGTAGTAACTTGATTTGAAGTTTCATGATCATTATCATTAGCTTCCTCACTAATTGGTGTAGCAATCACTGGAACTGATTTCTGTGATGAACTACTTTCCAGTTCGGGAGAAGGTACAATTACCTTATCAAGCTCTACTTTCCTCCCACTCACTTCTTTCGAGAGAAACTCCTTCTCTAGAAAGGATCCATCTTAGCAACGAATATTTTGCCTTCGGATCTGTGATAGAAGGTGTACCCAACAGTTTCCTGTGGGTATTCTATGAAGACGCACTTCTCCGATTCAGGTTCGAGCTTATCAAGTTGAAACTTTTTCACATAAGCATCACAGCCCCAAACTTTAAGAAATGACAACTTTGGTTTCATGCCAAACCATAGTTCATAAGGCGTCGTCTCAACGGGTTTTGATGGTGCCCTATTTAAAGTGAATGCAGCTGTATCTAATGCATAACCCAAAAACAATAGTGGTAAATCGGTAAGATACATTATAGATCACACCATATTCAATAAAGTGCGGTTACGACGTTTGGACACACCATTACGCTATGGTGTTCCATGTGGCGTGAGCTGTGAAACTATTCCACATTGTTTTTAAATGAAGGCCAAACTCGTAACTCAAATATTCTCCTCTACGATCAGATTGTAGAAACTTTATTTTCTTGTTACGATGATTCTCCACTTCACTCTGAAATTCTTTGAAATTTTCAAATGTTTCAGACTTGTGCTTCATTAAGTAGATATACTCATATCTGCTCAAATCATCTGTTAAGGTCAGAAAATAACGATACCCGCCACGAGCATCAACACACATTGGAGCACATACATCGGTATGTATTATTTCCAACAAGTCAGTAGCTCGTTCCATTGTTCCGGAGAACGGAGTTTTTAGTCATCTTGCCCAAAGGCACGGTTCGCAAGCATCAAATGATTCATAACCAAGTGATTCCAAAAGTCCATCTTTATGGAGTTTCTTCATGCGCTTTACACCGATATGACCCAAACGGCAGTGCCACAAATAAGTTGCACTATCATTATCAACTTTGCATCTTTTGGCATCAATATTATGAATTTGTGTATCACTACGATCGAGATCCAACAAACTATTTTCATTGGGTGTATGACCATCTAAGGTTTTATTCATGTAAACAGAACAACAATTATTCTCTGACTTTAAATGAATAATCGTATTACAATAAACATGACCAAATCATATTCATGCTCAACGCAAACGCCAAATAACATTTATTTAGGTTTAACACTAATCCCGAAAGTATAGGGAGTGTGCGATGGTGATCATATCAATCTTGGAACCACTTCCAACACACATCGTTACTTCACCCTCAACTAGTCTTTGTTTATTCTGTAACTTCTGTTTCGAGTTACTAATTTTTAGCAATCGAACAAGTATCAAATACCCAGGGGCTACTATAAACACTAGTAAGGTACACATCAATAATATGTATATCAAATATGCCCTTGTTCACTTTGCCATCCTTCTTATCCACCAAATATTCAGAGCATTTCCGCTTCCAGTGACCATTTCCTTTGTAGTAGAATCACTCAGTTTCAGGCTTTGGTCCAACTTTGGGCTTCTTCGCGGGAGTGACAACTTGCTTGCCATTCTACATGAAGTTCCCTTTCTTTCCCTTTGCCCTTTTCTTGAAGCTAGTGGTCTTGTTAATCATTGACACTTGATGCTCTTTTCTGATATCTACCTTCATCGATTTCATCATCATGAAAATCTCGGGAAACGTTTCGTCATCCCTTGCATACTATAGTTCATCATGAAGTTCCAGTAACTTGATGATGGTGACTAGAGAACTATGTCAATCACTATCTTATCTGGAAGATTAACTCCCACTTGATTCAAGCGATTGTAGTACCCAGACAATCTGAGCACATGCTCACTAGTTGAGCAATTCTCCTCCATCTTTTAGCTATAGAACTTGCTAGAGACTTCATATCTCTCAATTCGGGTATTTGCTTGAAATATTTACTTCAACTCCTGGAACATCTCATATGGTCCATGACGTTCAATCCATCTTTGAAGTCCCGATTCCAAGTCGTTAAGCATGGTGCACTAAATTATCAAGTAGTAATCATATTGAGCTAGCCAAACGTTCATAACGTATGCATCTGCTCCTGCAATAGGTCTGTCACCTAGCGGTGCATCAAGGACATAATTCTTCTGTGCAGCAATGAGGATAATCCTCAGATCACGGATCTAATCCGCATCATTGCTACTATCATCTTTCAACTTAGTTTTCTCTAGGAACACATATAAAACATAGGGAAGCAACAACGTGAGCTATTGATCTACAACATTAATTGCAATATACTATCAGGACTAAGTTCATGATAAATTAAAGTTCAATTAATCATATTACTTAAGAACTCCCACTTAGATAGACATCCCTCTAATCATCTAAGTGATCACGTGATCCAAATCAAGTAAACCATGTCCGATCATCACGTGAGATGGAGTAGTTTGCAATGGTGAACATCACTATGTTGATCATATCTACTATATGATTCACGCTCGACCTTTCGGTCTCTAGTGTTCAGAGGCCATATCTGCATATGCTAGGCTCGTCAAGTTTAACCCGAGTATTCTGTGTGTGCAAAACTGGCTTGCACCCGTTGTAGATGAACGTTGAGCTTATCACACCCGATCATCATGTGGTGTCTCAACACGACGAACGTTGGCAACGGTGCATACTCAAGGAGAACACCTATACCTTGAAATTTAGTGAGAGATCATCTTATAATGCTACCGTCAATTAAAGCAAAATAAGATGTATAAAAACATCACACGCAATCAAAATATGTGACATGATATGGCCATCATCATCTTGTGCCTTTGATCTCCATCTTCAAAGCATCGCCATGATCTCCATCGTCACCGGCATGACACCATGATCTCTATCATCTTGATCTATATCAATGTGTCGTCACATGGTCGTCTCACCAACTGTTGCTCTTGCAACTATTGCTATCGCATAGCGACAAAGTAAAGCAATTATTTGGTGCTTGCATCTTATGCAATAAAGAGGCAACCATAAGGCTTCTGCCAATTGCCGATAACTTCAACAAAACATGATCATCTCATACAAGAACTTATATCTCATCATGTCTTGACCATATCACATCACAACATGCCCTGCAAAAACAAGTTAGACGTCCTCTACTTTGTTGTTGCAAGTTTTACGTGGCTGCTACGGGCTGAGCAAGAACCGTTCTTACCTACGCATCAAAACCGAATGATATTTCGTCGAGTTAATGTTGTTTTAACCTTCACAAGGACCGGGCGTAGCCACACTCGGTTCAACTAAAGTTGGAGAAACAGACACCCGCCAGCCACCAGTGTGCAAAGCACGTCGGTAGAACCAGTCTCGCGTAAGTGTACGCATAATGTCGGTCCGGGGCACTTCATCCAATAATACCGCCGAACCAAAGTATGACATGCTGGTAAGCAGTATGACTTGTATCGCCCACAACTCACTTGTGTTCTACTCGTGCATATAACATCTAGGCATAAACCTGGCTCGGATGCCACTATTGGGGGACGTAGTAATTTCAAAAAAATTCCTACGCACATGCAAGATCATGGTGATGCATAGCAATGAGAGGGGAGAGTGAGTCCATGCACCCTTGTAGACCGAAAGCGGAAGTGTTAGCACAACGCGGTTGATGTAGTCGTACGTCTTCATGATCCGACCGATCCAAGTACCGAACGTACGACACCTCCGAGTTCAGCACACGTTCAGCTCAATGACGCCCCACGAACTCCGATCCAGCAGAGCTTCACGGGAGAGTTCCGTCAGCACGACGGCATGATGACGGTGATGATGTTGCTACCGACGCAGGGCTTCGCCTAAGCACCACTACAATATGACCGAGGTGGAATATGGTGGAGGGGGGCACCGCACACGGCTAAAGATCAATGATCAACTTGTGTCTTCATGGGCTGCCCCCCTCCCCCGTATATAAAGGAGTGGAGGAGGGGGAGGGCCGGCCCTCCTATGGCTCGTCTTGGAGGAGTCCTACTCCCACCGGGAGTAGGATTCCCCCCTTCCAAGTAGTAGGAGTAGGAGTCAAGGAAAGGGAAAAGACAAGAGAAGGAAGGAGGGGGCACATCACCTCCCCCTAGTCCAATTCGAACTAGGCCTTGGGGGGCATGCAGCCTCCCCTCTCTCTTTCCTCTAAAGCCCAATAAGGCGCATATACTCCCCGGCGAATTCCCGTAACTCTCCGGTACTCCGATAAATACCCGAATCAGTGAGAACATTTTCGATGTCCGAATATAGTCGTCCAATATATCGATCTTTACGTCTCGACCATTTCGAGACTCCTCGTCATGTCCCCCATCTCATCCGGGACTCCAAACTACCTTTGGTACATCAAAACACATAACTCATAATATAAATCGTCACCAAACGTTAAGCGTGCGGATCCTATGGGTTTGAGAACTATGTAGACATGACCGAGACACGTCTCCGGTCAATAACCAATAGCGGAACCTGAATGCTCATATTGGCTCCTACATATTCTACGAAGATCTTTATCAGTCAAACCGCATAACAACATACGTTGTTCCCTTTGTCATCAGCATGTTACTTGCCCGAGATTCGATCGTCGGTATCTCAATACCTAGTTCAATCTCGTTACCGGCAAATCTCTTTACTCGTTTCGTAATGCATCATCCCACAACTAACTCATTAGTCACATTGCTTGCAAGGCTTATAGTGATGTGCATTACCGAGAGGGCCCAGAGATACCTCCTCGACAATCGGAGTGACAAATCCTAATCTCGAAATACGCCAACTAAACAAGTAACTTCAGAGACACCTGTAGAGCACCTTTATAATCACCCAGTTACTTGTGATGTTTGGTAGTATACAAAGTGTTCCTCCGGTAAACAGGAGTTGCATAATCTCATAGTCATGGGAACATGTATAAGTCATGAAGAAAGCAATAGCAACATACTAAACGATCAAGTGCTAAGCTAACGGAATGGGTCAAGTCAATCACATCATTCTCTAATGATGTGATCCCATTAATCAAATGACAACTCATGTCTATGGTTAGGAAACATGACCATCTTTGATTCAATGAGCTAGTCAAGTAGAGGCATACTAGTGACATTATGTTTGTCTATGTATTCACATATGTACTAAGTTTCCGGTTAATACAATTCTAGCATGAATATAAACATTTATCATGAAATAAGGAAATAAATAATAACTTTATTATTTCCGCTAGGGCATATTTCCTTCACTTTATCAGTCGAACCTTATGACAACATACATAATTCCCTTTGTCCATCAGTATGTTACTTGCCTGAGATTCGATCGTCGGTATCTTCATACCTATTTCAATCTCGTTACCGACAAGTATGTTTACTCGTTTCGTAATACATCATCTTGCAACTAACTCCTTAGTCACTCTGCTTGCAAGGCTTCTAATGATGTGTATTACCGAGAGAGCCCAGAGATACCTGCCCGATACTCAGAGTGAGAAATCCTAATCTCGATCAACGCCAACTCAACAAACACCTTCGGAGATACCTGTAGAGCATCTTTGTGATCACCCTGTTATGTTGTGACGTTTGATAGCACACAAGGTATTCCTCCGGTATCCAGGAGTTGCATAATCTCATAGTCGAAGGAATATGTATTTGTTATCAAGAAAGCAATAGCAATAAACTGAACGATCAATATGCTAAGCTAACGGATGGGTCTTGTCCATCACATCATTCTCCTAATGATGTGATCCTGTTATCAAATGAAAACACATGTCTATGGTTAGGAAACCTTAACCATCTTCGATCAATGAGCTAGTCTAGTAGAGGCTTACTAGGGACACGTTATGTGTTTATGTATTCACACATGTATTTAAGTTCCCAATCAATACAATTCTTGCATGAATAATAAGCCTTTATCATGAATAAGGAAATTAACTTTGTTATTGCCTCTAGGGCATATTTCCTTCAGCGGAAGCTTGAGAGATGTCCCCCTCACTGTGAAAGCAGCCGACATATCCCGTTGTGCCGCCATAGCAGCACATAGGTCCTGTCGCACCGCCGAAGCAGCACAGAGGTCCCCCCGCACCGTCGATGCAGCAGGCTGGTCCGGCCAAGCCGCGGAAGTAGCAAAGATTTCCCGCCGCACCGTGAATGCAGCAGAGAGGTCCTCCTGCATCGTGGTGGCCTGGGAAAATGTCTCGCGGGCAGGCGAGGACTCTCATAGTTCGTGCGTGCTATGCTCGATGGCCTGATGGATCGGATCTCCGGCTGGATGAAGCTGCAGGACAAGATGAATGCCTCCTTTGAAAATGCTACCAGCATCATCCAGGGACTAGGGGAGGACAAGGCAAAAATCCGCACCGAGCACGACCTACTGAGGGCGAAGATCGCCATAAGGATGAAGCAGCATGAGGAGACCTCTGCCTTGTTGAAGAGGATGAGCGCCATCGTCAAGAATATGGACGAGAATGCTATTCTCCGCATCGAGCGCGAAAGGCTAGTGCAGGAATCTGTTGATGCTCTCAAGCAGCGTATGGAGGACACGAAAGAGCTAATCGTCGCTCGCCATGAGAACTAGTCTCCGCGGCCTGCAACAACACATCAAGAAAGTAGAGATCAGCGAGCTAGATCTTTGTCTGCGTCTTCCTTCTTGTTTTGCCCTTGTGTATTTCGGGCGTTGCCGCATGTGGTATTTTAAATTATCTTCCTAAATATGTAAGACAATTATTATCCACCATCATCATCCTTATATATTCATATCAGTCTTGCTGTAAGTCGCAGTCGATGCTATATATATCCGTCAGATCTTACATCAATGTCCGTGCAAATTTAATTTTTAGATTTTTTCTTCTTCTTAAATCTCAGTCGAGTGAGACATAGCCACGCCATTAAACAGGGGCTCGGGCACCATTAATGGAGACGTTGGGAGAGAGGTGGGCGGCAGATGGAGGTCAAAGGGCTCTCCTCCTGATAAGCACGCGCAGGGGTCTGATTGCACGCCTCCCGTACTCAAAGAGCTACCCTGCACGGTGCCTCCTAGCCAATAAAAAAGGTTTTTTTACAACTTTTGCTCACTTTTCCCCACTCCCTTGCCCGAAACACTTAGAACAGGTTACAATGGACGTTGTCTTCGGGTCAATGCCTTTGACCATTAACTCTGACGAGTGGGCCCGCGTAGGGCCGAGTCCACCTTTGACCATTCCCTGAACGAACCCGTATAGTGGTTTCGTATGCTGACCGTACAACAGTATTCGTATACGTCGGCGCATGCAATTGACCGTGGTCGTGGGGTAGCACGTGTCCATGGGACATGCCAGAAACATCCCATCACATAAAGAGGGGGAACAACCTCCCGGCGCATTGCCCCTACCATTTCCCCCAAATTCCCTCCTTGCCGCACCGTATTCCTTCCCCCACCGCGTCGTCTCGCTCTCCTCCACTGCCTCCACTGCACCGCCTTGCTATCCCCCATTGAATCCTCTTCCTCACCTTCGTCGCCTCCATCTATCCGATGGCAGACGCTCGTGGCGATGCGGGTGCAGCGACCGGAGATGTAGTGTAGCTGCAGGGCGTGGTGACCACGGATGAAGTGAAGGACGTTGGCGGCATCCACGACGATGCGGGGAAACTCGCAACTGCTACGGATGTGGAGAAGGAGGTGGCGGGCTCCGCCACAGCGCTGTCGGAGCAGAAGGTGGCGTTGTCAAGCGGCGCGATCCATCCCGATGCGCAGCCTGGCGGGAGCATGAGGTATTTGCACTTGCTTGTTAGTTGAAATATTTAGGATATTACCTTGTAGAGTTAGTTGCATTGGTTAGATTGTGATTCGTATGGTAGTATAGATGGCTAGAGTAGTTGGTTTGACGGATGGGTCGGGGTTTTCTGTATGGGGGGGGGGATCGATGGGGGGTTTTGTACTAGGGTTTTTTGGATTACATTAATTACAAAAATGCTAGATAGATCTGTATGAGAGATAGGGATCTCTGTTGCTTCAATGCTACACAAATTTATGCTTATTAGATTTCTTTTTAGGGACCCTTGTTTTTAATGCTACACAGATTTGGGTTTTTAATGCTACATACATGTATGCTTACTAGATTGGGTCCCTGTTAGATTTGTTTTTGAATGCTACGCAGATTGGGGTTTTGAATGTCATATGCCCAAACGGGATCCATTGCTTAAGAAGTTATTTTATTCATTAGTATATAAATTTGTCCACAATATGTAGTTATATTAGCTCTGTTGTTCAATGTGTGTGCATGACAATGGAAAATGCAAATAGGGTCATAGTATATTAGCTCTATGATCAATGTGCTATGTGTGCATATCTAAATTTTCAATTGGCTTCTGTATTTACTAGTGATGGATGTAATTGTATATTCATGAGGATGATGGTTGGGGGGAAAAGAGGAAGCTGGCTCTTATTGGGTTCGACCCGTACGATCCAGAGTATAGAGACAACAAAGAATATGAGGCAAGCTTACTTGAAATTTAGATTGTTTATTTAGTTCCTTTGACATGGTGTATACGAATCTATAGTGTATTAATGCAATTCATTCATGTGTGTAGTATGATTCTGGAGAAGATGTGTACAAGGGCAACATCGCGTCCTTCACTTTGAAGGAGGTGAAGAAGATCAAGGCCAAGGGAGTTGCTTCCTTCTACAACCGCAAGATCAAGAAGTGGCACTGCCCCTACTGCACCACCAAGCCAAAGCCAAAGGATGACCGCTTCGATCACCTTGTGTCTCATGCAGAGGATGTAGATATTCGCGGGGAGGACTACAAGATCAGGGGCCAGTGATACGTCTCCGTCGTATCTACTTTTCCAAACACTTTTTCCCTTGTTTTGTTCTCTAACTTGCATGATTTGAATGGAACTAACCCAAACTGACGCTGTTTTCAGCAGAACTGCCATGGTGTTATTTTTGTGCAGAAATAAAAGTTCTCGGAATGGCCTGAAAATCCACGGAGCAACTTTTTGGAATTAATAAAAATATTGGCGAAAGAATCAGCACCAGGGGGCCCACACCCTGTCCACGAGGGTGGGGGGCGCCCCCCTAGGGCGCACCTCCCTGCCTTGTGGGCCCCTTGAAGCTCCACCGACCTCAATTCCAACTCCATATATTCATGTTCGGGGAGAAAAAAATCAGAGAGAAGGATTCATCGCGTTTTACGATACAGAGCCGCCGCCAAGCCCTAAACTCTCTCGGGAGGGCTGATCTGGAGTCCGTTCGGGGCTCCGGAGAGGGGGATCCGTCGCCGTCATCATCATCAACCTTCCTCCATCACCGATTTCATTATGCTCACCACCGTGCGTGAGTAATTCCATTGTAGGCTTGCTGGACGGTGATGGGTTGGATGAGATTTATCATGTAATCAAGTTAGTTTTGTTAGGGTTTGATCCCTAGTATCCATTATGTTCTGAGATTGATCTTGCTATGACTTTGCTATGCTTAATGCTTGTCACTAGCGCCCGAGTGACATGATTTTAGATCTGAACCTATTATGTTTTCATGAATATATGTGAGTTCTTGATCCTATCTTGCAAGTCTATAGTCACCTATGTGTTATGATCCGACAACCCCGAAGTGACAATAATCGGGACCACTCTCGGTGTTGACCGTAGTTTGAGGAGTTCATGTATTCACTAAGTGTTAATGATTTGGTTCGGTACTCTATTAAAAAGAGGCCTTAATATCCCTTAGTTTCCAATAGGACCCTGCTGCCACGGGAGGGTAGGACAAAAGATGTCATGCAAGTTCTTTTCCATAAGCATGTATGACTATATTCGGAATACATACCTACATTACATTGATGAACTGGAGCTAGGTCTGTGTCACCCTATGTTATAACTATTATATGAGGAATCACATCCGACATAATTATCCATCACTGATCCAATGCCTACGGGCTTTTCACATATTGCTCTTTGCTTAGTTACTTTACCGTTGCTGCTGTTATAATTACTACAAAACTACTACTGTTACTTTTGCTACTGTTACCGTTACTTCCATACTACTTTGCTACTAAATACTTTGCTGCAGATACTAAGTTATCCAGGTGTGGTTGAATTGACAACTCAACTGCTAATACTTGAGAATATTCTTTGGCTCCCCTTGTCGGTGTCAAATCCGGCGGATCTCGGGTAGGGGGTCCCGAACTGTGCGTCTAAGGCTAATGGTAATAGGAGGCAGGGGACACGATGTTTTACCCAGGTTCGGGCCCTCTCGATGGAGGTAATACCCTACTTCCTGCTTGATTGATCTTGATGATATGATTATTACAAGAGTAGATCTACCACGAGATCGTAGAGGCTAAACCCTAGAAGCTAGCCTATGATGATTATTATTGTTCTTGTCCTACGGACTAAACCCTCCAGTTTATATAGACACTGGAGGAAGATAGGGTTACACAGAGTCGGTTACAAAGAAGGAGATCTAACATCCGGGTCGCCAAGCTTGTCTTCCACGCAAAGGAGAGTCCCATCTGGACACGGGACGAAGTCTTGAGTCTTGTATCTTCACGGTCCAACAGTCCGGCCAAAGTATATAATTCGGCTGTCCGGATACCCCCTAATCTAAGACTCCCTCAGTAGGCCCTGAACCAGGCTTCAATGACAATGAGTCCGGCGCGTAGTTTGTCTTCGGCATTGCAAGGCGGGTTCCATCTCCGAATACTCCAAAGTAAATCTCGAACACTTAAATCGTGTCCGGCTCTATAAGACGATTTTCACATACTACCGTAGGGAGAACAATATCCCACAAATATAATCTGCTGACAACATTAGATTACGTGACATCACACTATGGCCGAGTCATCATTCGAACCATTTTCCCAACCGACCACCGCACATATTACGAGGCAGCTTCCTCGACACGTCTTGTCGAAGCAGAGATCATGTCCCCTTATCACGGGATTCTCATCAATACGGGTACGGGTAACCCAACCACACCATCAATCATGGCGCTTGGGAAATAAGTGATTTTAACGGGCAAGTGGGGAGGCGCATAGTTTCTACCGCCTTTATAAAGAGATAAGGATTCCCCTCTTCCACCCAAGCCTGCTTCCTTCTTCGCTCATCCATTCTTGCAAGCTTGAGCTCCAGCGCCCTACTTCTCGCCTTCTCCGCATACCCAAACATGTCCAGAGCGGGAGGCAAGTGGGTGGCCTCCACCGTCAAGGAGGAGAATATTGCGAAGCTCCGGACGGCCGGATACCTGGCCGCAGACATTGCGCACTAGCTCCAGGACGCAGGGAAAATCATTCCGACTCCGGGACCCCACGAGAGGGTCGTGTTCCTCGCCCACTTCATTCGCGGACTGGGATTCCCCCTCCACCCATTTGTCCGCGGGCTCATGTTCTATTACGGGTCGGATTTTCATGATCTAGCCCCTAACTTCATCCTCAACATCTCGGTGTTTATCGTCGTGTGCGAGGCCTTTCTCCGCATCAGGCCCCACTTTGGCCTGTGGCTAAAGATCTTCAACGTAAAGCCAAAGATAGTGGTCGGACAACAGGCGGAGTGCGGTGGCGCCATGGTGGGCAAGATGCCCAACGTCACCTGGCTCGAAGGATCCTTTGCGGAGACCGTGAAGGGGTGGCAATCGGGGTGGTTCTACATCACCGAGCCACGCGACGCCAACTGGGTGGCAGCCCCCGAATTCTGATCTGGCATCCCTGTGCGGCTCACTTCCTGGAAGCGGAAGGGCCTGGCCTGGGGCACATCCGCGGAGCTGACCGAACTCCAGAACTGCGTCAAAAACATGATAACCAATAATATCAAGCTGGTCAATGTGGTCCAGGTCATGCTATTTTGCTGGATTCTCCCGTGTTAGAGACGGGCATTCAACCTGTGGGAGTTTGATGCGGCCCAACACCAGACACTGCAAGAGCTCTTTGACACGACGCACAAAGACGCCTGGAAGGTGTTGTTCAAGGCCAGCAAAGTTCCTCCCCCCACCTCTGAGGACAGCGGACTCAGCGCCAGGCGCCAGGCCAATGCGGTAAGCATTCTACATTTCGCAAGATGTGCCTTTCCTTAGTATATTCATGGGAGAAACTTAGGCCACTGTGTTGATTTTAACAGGGATACGTGGCGACGATGGAGCGGATCGACTGTCCGGCTCCGTTGCCTGAGGACCCAGCAGACGAACTCCTGGCGGAGATGCTGGCTCCGGCACCCTATGAGGTGCCGGAGAAGAAGGCCAAGAAAAAGGCCACGGGGACCAGAAGAAGTTCCCGGTGCAATGTGGTGCCGGACTCATCGTCCGAAGACACCAGGGTGCACTCCTCCAACGACAACAAGGAGGAGGAGGAAAACCCTCTCCCCAAAAACTAGGGGAGGAAGAATAGGAAGGCCACCCTTTTCGGGGAGGCCAAAGGGTCCAAGAAGGGATGGACCCTCCCTTCGGACCACTCCACAACCGCCGCCTATAGCGAGGAGGAGTGGCTACCCAGGGGCAAGCCCCTGGCGAGATCGTAAGTATCCGCACTCTGTAATACTTTTGGTGCGACTTAGCTTCATAGTTTGTTATAACACCGAACACGCATATGCAGTCCGGCCAGGTCCCGTCCCGAGGCATCCTCTTTGGATGGGTCTCTGAGTGATTCGGCAATGAATTCGCTCTCGACGGCCACCTCCCCTCGGCCTGCGGATGACATGGAGGTGTGGTCCCAAAGGGTACCAGAGCAGGGGGAGGCGACTCTGGAGACGACCCAAGGCGAAATTCCAGACGCCGGGCACATGGGGAGTAAGATCCCCATAGGTTATGCTGACGAGAGCAGGAGCAAGTTGGGCTCCCAGCCGGACACTGCAACGAAACCTCCAAAGGTTCCGGATTTGGGTAGGCAGCCCCTCGCTAGGGAGGGCGAGCCGGCCGTGCCGATGACCTCCATTGCGCCAGAGGCGTCGGATAGTCTGCTGGAAGTGCTTTGCAGTGCTTCCATGGATGAAGAGCACCATACTCTTATGAGTACGGTGATTCAGAAGGTTCGGTCTGCCAAAAGCGGATTGACCGAAGCTTGCACCAGCCTCCTGACAGGCTTTGAGGTAAATAATCAAAATTGTGAGAAATTATCACCCAATAGACAGTAGCCCCTGATACTCTGTTTGGTGTTCGGAAAGAAAAGCCAAACATAGGGTCAACTTTAAATCGCAGGAATCTAACAATATGTGCCTATGTGAATAAGCAGGCGGTGCTGCTTTCCGCTGCTGCCCGCACGGCAGAGGTCGCCGGACTCGAACGGGACCTAAAGCAGGTCGAAGAGGAGCTCAGCCGCACGAAGAGGCAGCTCGAAGAGAACAAAGGTGAGTAATACCCCGTTCATGTGTCGTATAGAGGAGAAAAAATTAGTGACGCTAACAAAAAAGCGTCATGATTTTTAATAGGGGCCACAACCAAAGTGGCGGCCCTGAGGAAAGCACTATCCGAGGCTGAAGACAAGGCGGCTACGGAGCGCATTGAGCGTGAAAAGCAAGATGCTAGGGTGGGCGAGGTACAGCAAGAGCTCCAGGAGCTTGGCAAGAAGTTCGAGTCCTTGGAGCGTGACTTCAAGACGAAAGAGTCTGAGCTTGCGAAGGCTCTTCTGAGCGCGAAAGACTCCAAGGCCGAGGCCCAAAAGGCCCAACAGGAAATCCATGCGGCCAAGAAGATAGCGGCGAGTAAGGCATTCATTATGCAAAGCAAGCATGTGGAGGAGACATTTCTTTTACTTACCCGAGTTCGGAGCTCTCCAGGGGCATTCGTAGATCTGCCACGCAGCATATCGGATGCCACGGAGTTCTACCATGCCGAAGAGGGGAGCTCGACGGAGAAGCTGTTCTGGTCCTAGTATGCTGGAGCCGAACACCCAATGCTTCTGAGTGACCAACTGAAGCAATTGGTTGAACTCCACAGGGCGGCCGAAGTGGCCATGAAGGACTTCATAGTCTGGATGTGGCCTGGTGAGCCCCTGCTCGACAACTACTTCGGCCTTATAAAGCGGATGGTAAATGCCTGTCCGCAGCTTGAAGTTATCAAGTGATCCGTTTGTATTGAGGGTGCCCGCCGGGCCTTTGCCCGTGCGAAAATGCATTGGGCCAAGCTGGATGCAGAGAAGCTAGTGAAGGATGGACCACCGGAGGGCAAGGCGCATCGCTACCCTGAGAAATATTATGATGGCATTATGAAAAGCGCTCGTCTCATGGCTGACGAATGTACCAAGGACACAATCTTTGAGTGAATGTACTCATGTCGTCTTTGTAATATGAAAACGAATTTGTTTGCACTATATGGCGCTTTGTTGATTTAAAATATTACCTTCTGTGCGGCTGTTTATAAAATTCTGAAAGTAGGCCAGTCGTCGTCTTCCGCCCCCATGTAACTAGTACTGGGGTGTTCGTGGAAAACCCAAACACTCTTTATCCAAATTTTGGTCCTTGAAGGAGGTGTTTAGCGCAGCGAACAAGGCAATCGGACTATGCAACTTTATACTTTCACTTAGCCATAGAAGTCTACAATTTTAAATTTCAGCGAAGCCCCTGGAATTCAGAAAGCCGAATTGGGGCGCTATACACGCCTAAATCGGACAAGGCCGATTCCTCGCCTGAAGCGGAAAAAATCTTTAAGGATTTAAGACCTCTCGAACAGCGACCAACTCTCGCCGCATCATGACAGTCAGTTTTCGGCTTTCTCTACTGAGGTGCTCGTCCAAAAAAACCGGTACACAATCGCAGTAGTTCTCCCTGCGCTACCTTATCCGATATAAGGGAACGTAAGGTACCAAAACAAGGGAGCCGGGAAAACCCAACTATTGACCCAAGACATGATTCGGAGCTGATGCATATAATGCTATAAGTTCGGGGTGCCGCACTGTTGAAAGGTTCGGACTTATCTTGTCGTATTATGGGGCACCATAAGAAGCCCCTGGCAAACTGAACGTACCAAAGTGTACGGATTCAATATTAAATAAACATTTTTAGGGAAAAATGTGAAGATAGGTATAATAAGCTGACGCTATATATTATTTCCCATTGTTAAATAATACGTCCAAGCGTATGTGTAGAATTAATGCATTAAGCAGAAGCAAATAGGACTATTTGACATGTCCTATCCAAGGGCGGGCCGCATGCGAGTATGTAAAACAGGTATAACGATCATTGGCAGATACCACCTGGGTATTCCCTGTGTGCGCAAAGCCTTTTGCTCCTTGGTTTCCCCTCCTGTGATAAGCCCGATGATCTGGTTCTCTGAGGGGTTGCCCGAAAGTAGGGTCCTGGAAGATAAAGAAGGTTATTTAAAGTACGTGGCGGTTGAACCGCACTGTGGACCGCATCCCGTTGCGCCTCCGCCTATGCCCATGGTATTTTGAGTGCGTAATTGTGTACGCGCGGCACAAATGCTGCCTGAATGGGGCTAGGGCAGAGACCGGACTGCTAGTCGCGCTCTTGGCGTGCCTGGCGATCCTGTTGCAGGGTACTCCGGATTCACTTGACGGTGTCCTGATAAAGCAGGTTCAGGCTACTGCCACCGTCCATAAGGACTCATGTGAGGTGGAATCCGTTGATGATTGGGTCAAGGATCAATGTGGCTGAACCGCCGTGACGGATGCTGGTAGGGTGGTCCCTACGATCAAAAGTGATCGGACAGGTTGACCATGGGTTGAACTTTGGGGCGACTGGCTCCATCGCATAGACGTCCCTTAGTGCTCGCTTTCGTTCCCGTTTGGGAATGTGGGTGGCATAGATCATGTTTACCGTTTTCACCTGGGGAGGAAATTTCTTCTGTCCCCCCATATTCAGATGCTAGGGCTCCTCGTCATTGTTGCTGTGCAGCCCCTTGTCCTTGTTTTCGGCATTTATTTTGCCGGCCTGTTTGAACACCTAGCAATCTCTGTTAGTGTTGTTGGCTGGCTTATCAGGGGTGCCGTGAATTTGGCACGAGCGATCAAGTATGTGGTCCAGACTGGATGATCCCTGATTGTTTCTTTTGAACGCCTTTTTCCGCTGACCGGATTTTGAGCCACTGAATCTGGCGTTAACTGTCGTGTCTTCGGTGTTGTCGCCATTGTTCCGACACTTGTGTCTGTTGTGCCGTGGCTTACTATTACTAACGCGGACATCTGAAGTGCTGGAGGTTCTAGGCGTGGTGCTACTGCGAGCCAACCAGCTGTCCTCGCCCGCACAGAAGTGGGTCATGAGTGTCGTGTGGGCCACCACGGACTTCGGTTTTTCTTGGCCGAGGTGTCGGGCGAGCCACTCGTCGCGGATGTTATGCTTAAAGGCCGCCAAGGCTTCAGCGTCCAGACAGTCGACAATTTGGTTCTTTTTAGTTAGGAACCGAGTCCAGAATTTCCTGGTTGACTCTCCGGGCTATTGGGTAATGTGACTCAAGTCGTCAGCATCCGGTGGTCGCACGTAGGTGCCTTGGAAGTTGTCGAGGAACGCATCCTCCAGGTTTTCCCAACTGCCGATGGAATTTGCCGGCAGGCTATTCAACCAGTGTCGAGCCGGTCCTTTGAGTTTAAGGGGAAGATACTTGATGGCATGTAGATCGTCACCGCGGGCCATGTGAATGTGGAGAAGGAAATCTTCGATCCATACCGCGTGGTCTGTTGTGCCATCGTATGATTCGATGCTTACGGGTTTAAACCCTTCTAGGAATTCGTGATCCATTACTTCATTAGTGAAGCAGAGGGGGTCTGTGGCGCCTCTATGCCTGGCTATGTTGCTACGCAGTTCAAATAAGTCTGGTCGGCTATGTTCGGCCCGGCCGGACTTGTTGATAGTGTATCTGGCATGACGATCATCATCACGTGTTGGGGCATGCCCCGCGATCTGTAGATCGATCTTAGCTGTCCTGCCTTGTTTTCTAGTATGTCTCATAGGTCCTGCCTATTGCCCCGGGCCGTAGTGTGTTGGCATGGGGGTGCGGGCTGGTATTCGGGCTGATACGCCGTTTTATCCCGGCCATGAGGTGGCCGGTCAGCCTCGTCCTGTGCTGTTAGTGTGGGCTTTAGGGCCTCCTCCTCGAGTTGAGGTAGCAACTTGTGTTTTGGGTAACCTTTGGGGTGGCGCTCGAGTCCGTATTCCTCGGCTGCCAGGACCTCAGTCCATCTGTCTGTGAGCAGATCTTGATCAGCTTGGAGCTGCAACTGCTTCTTTTTTAGGCTTCTTGCAGTGGCCAAAAGCCGACGCTTGAAGCGCTCCTGCTCTACGGGATCCTCAGGCACGCCGAATTCATCGTCGCCGAGGCTCACCTCGTCTTTGGAGGGGGCATGTAGTTTTCCTCCTCCAAGTATCCGTCCGTCGCCTGTTCGTCTGGGTTGACCTGCCCGTCTTCCTGTTCGGCCTGCTCGAAGGCAGGCTGATCGGGATTGTATTCATCTTCGGCACCATCCGGATTGTTTTCATCTCTTGTGCCGATATTGTTGTGGCGCGGCTTGGAGCGGTGCCGATGACGCGAATGCCTTGATTTCTTCCTTGAGGGGTTATCCTCCATTGCCTCATCGCCATTGGTTTCTTTGGGAGTGTCCACCATATATATATATATCATACGAGGAGGTGGTTGTCCAGCGCCCCATGGGTGGTGGTTCCTGTTCTTCTCCTGCATCGTCGTCCACACCGTCGATGTCTTCAGAGTCGAAGTCAAGCACGTCGGTCAAATCATCGACAGTGGCAATGAAGTGGGTGGTGGGTGGGCAACGAATTTCCTCGTCGCCTGCTTCCCACTCGAGCCGGACATAGTTCGGCCAAGAGTCTCCTGACAAAGGGAGAGACTTTAATGAATTCAGCATGTCACCAAAGGGCGAGTGCTGGAAGATATCCGCAGCAGTGAACTCCATTACCGGAGCCCAACCAGATTCGGCGGGCTTGGGGGGGGGGGCGCTGTCTGGAACCTACAGCCGGACACAAGTTCGGGGGTCTAGTGACATAGACTTCCTTGGGGGTGGAGTCCGTGTTCGGCTCTACCACTGATGAGTATGCGACCTCCAGGGCGGGGTCCATCCACCCGTCCTCGGACGACGCGATCTGCCCCAAATTTAGGTCCGGAGCTCTTGCGGGTGCGATATCTCGAGTATTGTCTAATAGCAGGTCTAAGTCGTGCTTGTCGTGACTGTTCGGTGCTCCTGGCGTAGGCCCGAATCCGTCGAAGATCAAGTCTCCGCGGATATCGGCCATGTAGTTCAAGTTTCCGAACTTGACCTGATGGCCAGGGGCGTAGCTGTCGATCTGCTCCAGATGGCCAGGCAAATTGGCCCGCGGTACGAAGCCGCCGAACACGAAGATCTGTCCGGGGAGAAAAGTCTCACCCTGGACAGCTTTGTTGTTGATAATTGAAGGAGCCATCGAGCCTTGCAGCAACGACACAGAGGAACTCTGAATGAAAGCACCAATGTCGGTGTCAAAACCGGCGGATCTCGGGTAAGGGGTCCCGAACTGTGCGTCTAAGGCTAATGGTAACAGGAGGCAGGGGACACGATGTTTTACCCAGGTTCGGGCCCTCTTGATGGAGTTAATACCCTACTTCCTGCTTGATTGATCTTGATGATATGAGTATTACAAGAGTAGATCTACCACAAGATCGTAGAGGCTAAACCCTAGAAGCTAGCCTATGATGATTATGATTGTTCTTGTCCTACAGACTAAACCCTCCAGTTTATATAGACACGGAGGAGGCTAGGGTTACACAGAGTCGGTTACAAACAAGGAGATCTAACATCCGGATCACCAAGCTTGTCTTCCACGCAAAGGAGAGTCCCATCCGGACATGGGACGAAGTCTTGAATCTTGTATCTTCACGGTCCAACAGTCCGGCCAAAGTATATAATCCGGTTGTCTGGATACCCCCTAATCCAGGACTCCCTCACCCCTTGTGTTGAATCAATAAATTTGGGTTGAATACTCTACCCTCGAAAACTGTTGCGATCCCCTATACTTGTGGGTTATCAAGACTATTTTCTGGCCCCATTGCCGGGGAGCATAGCTCTATTCTTTGAGTCACTTGGGATTTATATCTGCCAATCACTATGAGGAACTTGAAAGACGAAAGAACTAAGATTTGTCCCTCAAGTATGAGGGGAGGTAAGGAACTGCCATCTAGCTCTGCACTTGATTCTCCTTCTGTTATGAGTAAACTTGCGACACCTAAACCTGCTTCTGCTATTAATTCTGATATGTCGCATGTTATTGATGATGCCACTTCTACTATGCATGATACTTATGATGAAACTAATTCTGTGCTTGATACTACGGTGCCATTAGGTGAATTTCTTGATGAACAACTTGCCAGGGCTAAAGAGAAAGAGATTCTTGAAACTGAAATTATTGATGAAACTGATGATGAAGGTTCTCCCCCTAAATATGAATTGCCTGTTGTTCCTGAGGGTTATGTTATGGATGAAGAAACTGCTAGATTCTTGCTTGCAATGATAGATCTGATCTTAAGAAGTTATTAGCTAAGCTAAAACAGAAGTCTCTGAATGCTAGAATAAAATATGACCCAACTTTTGCTACTTCACCTATCTGTGTTACTGATAAGGATTATGATTTCTCTGTCGATCCTGAGATAATTACCTTGGTTGAATCTGATCCTTTCTATGGCTATGAATCTGAAACTGTTGTGGCACATCTTACTAAGTTAAATGATATAGCCACCCTATTCACTAATGATGAGAAAACTCGCTACTATTATATCCTTAAGATATTTTCGTTCTCATTAAAGGGTGATGCTAAAACATGGTTTAATTCTCTTGATCCTGGTTGTGTGCGTAGTCCCTAGGATATGATTTATTACTTCTCTGCTAAATATTTCCCCGCTCATAAGAAACAAGCTGCCTTAAGGGAAATATATAATTTTGTGCAAATTAAAGAAGAGAGTCTCCCACAAGCTTGGGGGAGGCTTCTCCGATTACTTAATGCTTTGCCTGATCATCCTCTCAAGAAAAATGAAATACTTGATATCTTTTATAATGGACTAACCGATGCTTCTAGAGACCACCTGGATAGTTGTGCTGGTTGTGTTTTCAGGGAAAGGACAGTCGACCAAGCTGAATTGTTATTGAATAATATGTTGACTAATGAAAACAATTGGACATTTACTGAACCAACTCTTAAGCCAACTCCGAAGAAAAGAGGTGTTCTATTTCTCAATCCTGAAGATATGCGAGAGGCAAAGAAATCTATGAAATAAAAGGTATTAAAGCTGAAGATGTTAAGAATTTACCTCCTGTTGAAGAAATACATGGCCTTAATATACCACCTGTTGAAGAAATACATGGTCTTGATAACCCGACATAGGTAGTAAAGGTAATTTCAATCTATTGATATGATAAAGTTGAAATCATGTCTACTAAGTTTGCTAGCCAATGCTTGGATGAGTTTGATGACTTTATGGCTAGACAAGAAAACTTCAATGCTTATGTTGGTAGACAATTGAAAAGTAATGCTTATATGATTGGATACTTGAGTGATTATGTGTCTAGAGTTAAGGGTGAACTTAAACTCATTAGTAAACATGCTTCTATGGTTACCACTCAAGTAGAACAAGTGCTTAAGGCTCAAAATGATTTGCTCAATGAATTGAATAATAAACATGACTTTGCTGTTAGAGTGGCAACTAGAATGGGTAAAATGACTCAGGAACCTTTGTATCCTGAGGGCCACCCTAATAGAATTGAGCAAGATTCTTAGAGAAATAATGTTGATGCACCTAGTCCTTCTAAAAAGAAGAAGAAAAATGATAGGACTTTGCATGCTTGTAGTGAACCTGTTGTAGACACACCTGAGAATCCCAATGATATTTCTATTTCTGATGCTGAAACACAATCTGGGGATGAACATGAACCTAGTGATAATGTTAATGATGATGTTCTTGTTGATGCTCAACCTAGCAATAACAATGATGTAGAGGTTGAACCTGCTATTGATCTTGATAATCCACAATCAAAGAATCAATGTTATGATAAGAGAGACTTCGTTGCTAGGAAGCACGGTAAAGAAAGAGAGCCATGGGTTCAGAAACCCATGCCTTTTCCTCCTAAGCCATCCAAGAAAAAGGATGATGAGGACTTTGAGCGCTTTGCTGAAATGATTAGACCTATCTTTTTGCGTATGCATTTGACTGATATGCTTAAAGTGAATCCTTATGCTAAGTATATGAAGGATATTATCACAAATAAAAGAAAGATACCGAAAGCTGAAATTTCCACCATGCTTGCTAATTATACTTTTAAAGGTGGAATACCTAAGAAACTTGGAGATCCAGGAGTACCAACTATACCATGCTCCATTAAAAAAACTATGTTAAAACTGCTCTATGTGATCTTGGAGACGGTGTTAGTGTTATGCCTCTCTCTTTATATCATAGACTTGAATTGAATAAGTTGACACCTACTAGAATATCTTTGCAAATGGCTGATAAATCAACCGCTATACCTATCGGTATTTGTGAGGATGTGCCTGTTGTGGTTGCAAATGTTACTATCTTAACGGACTTTGTTATTCTTGATATTCCCAAGGACGATAGTATGTCGATTATCCTTGGTAGACCCTTTTTGAATATTGCAGGGGCTGTTATTGATTGCAACAAAGGCAATGTCACTTTTGATGTTAATGGTAATGAGCATATGGTACACTTGCTGAGGAAACAACCTCAAGTCCACAGTATCAATTCTATTGGAAAAATTCCATCGATTATTATTGGAGGTTTTGAATTTCCTCTTCCTACTGTCAAGAAGAAATATGATATTATTATGGGACAATTCCATTTCTCCCCCTAACTTGAGCCACCACCTGGCATTTGCCCCTAATTTTCAGGTATGCTCAAATTTACCCCTCTCCCGTTAGGTGGTGTTATAAATATACCCTTATGCTCCGTTACCGCCAGGTCAAAGGCCTTTGACCGTCCATGGTACATTTTCTGGACAATTTTGCCCCTCTTCGTGCATGCCACTTACAGGTGGGACCCATCCAAATAAAAATAAAAAACTATCCCAAGTCAAAGTAGTCAACATTGACTATGTCAAGAGAGGACTTGGCCCACATGTTAGTGACTCATTAGTTATTTCCTGTAATAGTTAGCTATGTTTTTAGCACTACAATTAGATCTATTGCCCAAGGAGAGCCCACTAGTCACCTATGCACTAAAAACGATAAGGGCTAATGGCAGGCCCCACATGTCTCACCGGCGATTTAAATGCTGGCGATGAGCGCACGCACGACCCTGACTTGGAACACCGGTGACGAGCAAAGGCAGGCAGCTGTGCAAGATGCACGGGCTTGCTGGTGTGAGGTGGCACCGTCCTGGAGTGGTGAGCACACACGGGGCGGACGGGAGGCTCGCCGGCGACAAGTTTATCAGCCAGCGCCTGGAGCAACTTGACATGGGGGGCAACAGCTCTGGGATGAGGCACTAATTAGGGACCGCGGAGGAAGCTTTGTAAGGGCTTCACCGAGACAAGGACGAGGTGCCGCTCTAGATCGCCTCCCGCGCTGCACAAAAAAAGTTCTGTCGCCGCTTCCTTCGTTTCTACGAGACCAACGACCTCCTCGTGACCATCCCCCATGTCCAGGAGATCCGCCATTATCTCCTTTCCCTCCCAATGGAGCGAATTGATGCGGGAAGCCTCCGTTCGGCCACGGCATGGTCGTCTTCTCCACCTCCGGGCGGCCACATTCGTGCCCCGATCTCCCGCTCTAGCGAGCTCTGGCTTCCCTTCTCGTGTTCCTCGGCAACCGGACGTGGATGCGAAGCTCCTGGACCCCCCTCTGCCCCGAGTACCACGACCCCGACGTATCCTTCCCATGAAGCCAAGCTCCGCCGATCGCCAATGTGGTCGGAGACCTTACTCCGGCCTCTCAGTCGCCCGTATTGGACATGGTCCACTGCCCCTGCCCCGGCAATCTTCCTCCCATGCACCCGCGTGCTCACCGCCGTGCGTGTTTGTGCGCCCAACGGTGGTTGCTGCTAGATAAGATGAACAGGGCTAGGAGGAGGAAGATGGGGATTGAGTATGGTGGGGTCGTGGTGGCAGGGGCAGAGTGTGTGTGTGTGTGTGTGTTTTTCCATTTTTATTTTATTCCTTTCTCTTTATTTCTTTCATGGGTCCACTTGTTAGGAAGGGCGAAAATGTCCACGGGATGCCATGGTCGTAGTTAATGGTCTTTGACCGGACGGTAACGGAGCGGAAGGGTATTTTTATAACACCATCTAACGGTAGAGGGGTAAATTTGAGCATACCTGAAAATTAGGGGCAAATACCAGGTGGTGGCTCAAGTTAGGGGGAGAAATGGAATTGTCCCTATTCTTATTATCGGGGATGTACATATCCCCGTTGAGGTAACTTAGTGTTATTTGAAATTTCTCTAGTTTCATGCGATTGGGAATGAGTTTGTTAACAAGACTTGATCAACCTTGTTAGTGGATTCCTTTTAATGAGCATGAGATGGATGAAGTTATAAAGCACAACCTTCTGTACCCTCCTTTTACTTTCTGTTATTTAGATTAAATAAAGCAAAAATAGTATTTTCTGTCTGTCTTCTGATTTATCCGTGCAGTAAAAAATACCTCGAAAATAAAAGTTCTCCAAATGCCCTGAGAATTTAATATGATTTTTCTTGAATATTTGAGAATATCTGGCACTGAGAACACAACAGGGGGAGCAAGCACCTGGCCATGAGGGTCCAGGGCACGCCCACCCCCATGGGGCGCGCCCCCTGCCTCGTGGGCCCATGGTGGCCCCCCTCCACTTATTACCGCACCCACACACTTCATATTCCTCCCAAAAAAATCACCATCCAGCTCAAGCACGAGTTCTTGCTCATTTTGTTGCCATTCGATCTCCTTACTCAAAGCTCCATTCACAAAACTGCTTTGGGGGATTGTTCTTTGGTATGTGACTCCTCCAATGGTCCAATTAGTTTTTATTCTAGTGCTTTATTCATTGCAAATTTTTGCTGCTAAGGTGATCCTGTTCTTAAGCTTACATGTCAAATTTATATGGTCCAAAGTAGTTTTAATGCATGATATAGTCTCCAGGCACTTGTGGGAGCATTTGCTATCAATTTTGTTGAGTTTGGTTCACTTTTATTTTGAGTTACTAAAAATTTCAGAAATTTTCAGAAAATGATGAAGAGATTTTGAGGGGCTCTTCGAGACAAATCTCGAAGGATAAACAAGCCAAGGAGAATAAAAAGCCCAAGTATAATATCCCTCACGTCGCGAAGGTTCGGCCGTGCGAATGGCCTTGTGATGAGTTCTTGAGAGCAGCCGAGATTCATGATGATTTTTATTCTTTGGCTAATAATGCGGGCCTCACCGGCTTCCTCCACGACCAGCTCGATCATTATCTCCTACTCACAAATATTTTCGTGCAAAAATTTTACTTTCATTCTAAGAAATCACCACCTTCACTGGAGTTTCATTTATACGATGAGGTTAGGGAGATGCCACTATGTGATTTTTGTGCGGTTTGCAAGATACCCTTCGGGGGCAGCATAGAGGAACCACATCGTAGAGATGTGGATGGATTTATTGATATGATTACTGTAGGGGAAAGGAGGAAGGTTTCCGATGCAAGAATTACTAGCATACACTTTCCTGTTCTGTGTTACTTTGCAATATTTGCTAGTAGATGCTTAATTGGTCGCGAGAACTGTGGAAACCTTAGTGTTCCTGATATTGTTATTTTGTGCCATGCTTTATTTCGTGATAACACTGTTAGTCTGGGCGCTATTGTTGCCAAACTATGAAGTCTGAACCGTACAAAGGGCCCCATCTTTGGAGGCATATATGCTTCACACCTTGCTAAACACTTTAGAATACCTATTAGGCATTATGAGAGAGAGGAAAAGCTGCTGCCCCCTACTTTTCTAGATTATAAGAGTATGGTAGCACATGAGTTTATTGTTAAAAATGATGAGAAGATGCTTAAGTATAATTTGAGATTTCATAAAACTCATAGTGAGACTATTATCTTGCCTGCACCCTCTTTGTTTGACTTATCTTCAGGCACGTACCTCGTCTTGCCGAAGGCCGTTTACGCATACCGGGGCCAGACATCAGCTCCAGAGCCTGAGCCAGTACCACCACTTGACCCTTATCGACCGTCCTTTTATCAGCGGGATCCGGAGGAGATTGCTAGCCAGTGGCAGTCAGATGACACTCCTCAGTACACCGGAGAGAGTAGTTATGATCCATGGGCATAGACCAACTTAGGACAAAAGCCTAAGCTTGGGGGAGTATGTATTTCTCACCGACATTACATTCATGTTCACACACTCATTCTAGTTGTCGGTGCTCATACTTTTTCATTGTACTATCCATGCTAGTTTCTTTTCTTTTCTTGCTTTCTTCTTGTGTGTTTGAATAACCTTAAGAAAAACCAAAAACAAATTACTTGTAGATTTTAGCTAGTTTACTTTCCATGCCTGTAGTAGTAGTAATTAAAAGAAAACCCAAAAAGATTTCTCGTTCTTCTTTTGCTTGTTGGGAGCTTTCCCGTGTAAATAGTTTTATTTCTTTTCTTTTCTTTTGGGGGTCAAGAGGAGAAGACCATGATGAAAATGTTGAGTGGCTCTCATATGCATTATTGTTGATTTAACAAGAGCCCATATTACCTTGTCTTCTCCCTTGAATTGAATGCTTGCAGATTCCAGCTTAGTCCAATGCACATGCACTATTATTATTATCCACACCGTTCGGTCGTGCAAGTGAAAGGCAATAATGACGATATATGATGAAATGATTGAGATGAGAGAAGCTGGTACGAACTCAACCTCTCTTATTTTTGTAAATATGATTAGTTCATCGTTCCTGATTCAGCCTATTATGAATAAACATGTTTGCAATGACAATTAGAGATTATAGTTGCTCATGCCATGCTTAATTAG
The DNA here is from genome assembly GCF_018294505.1 of Triticum aestivum. Taxonomy (NCBI): domain Eukaryota; kingdom Viridiplantae; phylum Streptophyta; class Magnoliopsida; order Poales; family Poaceae; genus Triticum; species Triticum aestivum. The sequence goes on along the minus strand of NC_057804.1, from coordinate 437,516,153 downwards.
CTAGGAGTTTATAATGGTTTACCTTGCGTGCCAACATGCTATTAAAATGGTTGTGATGTGGTATGATAGGGTGGTATCCTCCTTTGAATGATTCGAGTGACTTGACTTGGCACATGTTCACGCATGTAGTTGAAACAAAATCAACATAGCCTTCACGATATTTATGTTCATGGTGGATTATATCCTACTCATGTTTGCACTTAGTGTTGATTAATTTTAATGCATGTTCATGACTGTTGTCGCTCTCTAGTTGGTCGCTTCCCAGTCTCTTTCTAGCCTTCACTTGTACTAAGCGGGAATAATGCTTGTGCATCCACTTCCATAAACCCCAAAGTTATTCCATACGAGTCCACCATACCTTCCTATAAGCGGTATCTACTTGCCGTTCCAAGTAAATTTGTATGTGCCAAACTCTAAACCTTCAGATGAAATTCTGTTTTGTATGCTCGAACAGCTCATGTATCAACTAGGGTTGTCTGTATCTTCCATGTTAGGTGAGTTATTCTCAAGAGAAGTGGACTCCACTCCTCACTCACGTGAAAATGGCTGGTAACCGGTATGCCCAGTCCCATGCTTAAATCAAATCAAAATAATTACAAACAAAACTTCCCTAGGATTGTTGTTAGTTGGAGGCAACTGTTGTTTCGGGCAAGCCATGGATTGATGCTTGTTGGTGGTGGTGGTGGTGGGGGGGTATAAACTTTACCATTCTGTTTGGGAACCGCCTATAATGTGTGTAGCATAGAAGATATCGAGATCTCTTGGTTGTTATGTTGACATTGAAAGTATACCGCTCAAAATGTTATTTATCTCTATTTCAAAATCGAGCTCTGGCACCTCTACAAATCCCTGCTTCCCTCTACGAATGGCCTATCTATTTACTTTTATGTTGGGTCATCATCCTCTTATTAAAAAGCACCCGCTGGAGTGCACCGCTGTCATTTGCATGCATTACTATTAACTTATATTGAGTATGACTATGACTGGATCTCTTTTACCATGAATTACAATGTCTAGTCAGTCCTTGATCTTCAAAGGTGCTCTGCATTTATGTTTTACGGTCTCAGAAAGGGCTAGCGAGATACCATCTTGTTATATCATATTATGATTGTTTTGAGAAAGTGTTGTCATCCGAGATCTATTATTATTGCTCGCTAGTTGATTATGCCATTGATATGAGTAAACATGAGACCTAAGTGTTATTGTGAATGTGGTTAGTTCATAATCTTTGCTGAAAACTTGAATGTTGGCTTTACATATTTGCAACAACAAGAGCAAATAGAGTTTGTACAAGTTTTTCTTTATCACTTTCAGTTTGTTAACTGAATTGCTTGAGGACAAGCAAAGGTTTAAGCTTGGGGGAGTTGATACGTCTCCGTCGTATCTACTTTTCCAAACACTTTTGCCCTTGTTTTGGACTCTAACTTGCATGATTTGAATGGAACTAACCCGGACTGACGCTGTTTTCAGCAGAACTGCCATGGTGTTATTTTTGTGCAGAAATAAAAGTTCTTGGAATGACCTGAAAATCCACGGAGCAACTTTTTGGAATTAAGAAAAAATATTGGCGAAAGAATCAGCACCAGGGGGCCCACACCCTATCCACGAGGGTGGGGGCGCACCCCCCTAGGGCGCGCCCCCTGCCTCGTGGGCCCCCTGAAGCTCCACCGACCTCAACTCTAACTCCATATATTCACGTTCGGGGAGAAAAAAATCAGAGAAGGATTCATCGCGTTTTACAATACGGAGCCGCCGCCAAGCCCTAAACTCTCTCGAGAGGACTGATCTGGAGTCCGTTCGAGGCTCCGGAGAGGGGGATCCGTCGCTGTCGTCATCATCAACCTTCCTCCATCACCAATTTCATGATGCTCACCGCCATGCGTGAGTAATTCCATCGTAGGCTTGCTGGACGGTGATGGGTTGGATGAGATTTACCATGTAATCGAGTTAGTTTTGTTAGGGTTTGATCCCTAGTATCCATTATGTTCTGAGATTGATGTTGCTATGACTTTGCTATGCTTAATGCTTGTCACTAGGGCCCGAGTGCCATGATTTCATATCTGAACCTATTATGTTTTCATGAATATATGTGAGTTCTTGATCCTATCTTCTAAGTCTATAGTCACCTATTATGTGTTATGATCCGACAAGCCCGAAGTGATAATAATCGGGACCACTCTCGGTGATGACCATAGTTTGAGGAGTTCATGTATTCAATAAGTGTTAATACTTTGGTCTGGTACTCTATTAAAAGGGGGCCTTAATATTCCTTAGTTTCCAATAGGACCCCGCTGCCACGGGAGGGTAGGACAAAAGATGTCATGCAAGTTATTTTACATAAGCACGTATGACTATATTCGGAATACATGCCTACATTACATTGATGAACTGGAGCTAGTTCTATGCCACCCTATGTTATAACTATTACATGAGGAATCGCATCCGACATAATTATCCATCACTGATCCAATGCCTACGAGCTTTTCACATATTGCTCTTTGCTTAGTTACTTTACCGTTGCTGCTGTTACAATTACTACAAAACTACTACTGTTACTTTTGCTACTGTTACCGTTACTTCCATACTACTTTGCTACTAAATACCTTGTTGCAGATACTAAGTTATCCAGGTGTGGTTGAATTGACAACTCAACTGATAATACTTGAGAATGTTCTTTGTCTCCCCTTGTGTCGAATCAATAAATTTGGGTTGAATACTCTACTCTCGAAAACTGTTGCGATCCCCTATACTTGTCGGTTATCAGCCAGCATGTTGCCCTCACAAAGGCCCTGACTCCGATGTGATGTGATGATGTGATGATGTTTTATCTTTGGGATACTTTTGGTAAACTGAATGTGGCTGTTTGGTAAACTTTGTGTGGTGGTATCTAAACTTTGTGTGTGATCTATGGTAGTAATGTATTATGCTATCTATATTTGTCTGTCCTGTAATTTGCTTGTGGTGTATGGTATGTTCTGTTTAGATGTGGTGAGCTATGAGTTTAGGTGCTGCAATGATCACACATGTTGTTTCAGTGTTGCTTCACTGATCAGACATGCTGCAAAGAATAAGAGCAAATAGTCCATCATTTTATCAAATATTCCAACAACAGAGCAAGTAACAACTTTGAATGAAGATGTACTGATTTTTGTAATAAAGGAGTATTATCCTAATTATTTACCTCATGTTTATTAATCAAATGCATGCTTTTTCCCACCAGCATGTCTCATTATCCGATGTTTTGAACTGAGATTCGACAAGACAGTATAAATTCAAAAAAATGCAAAAAGAAATTAAAAACTTGGCAACCTATCTATGTTTGTGTAGGAGAACATGCGTGAAAATTTTGAGGTGATTTAGAGGAGGTCAAAGAAATTTGAATTTGAGAAATGTGCTCCAAATGAGCTCCCAGGCTAGGGTAAACAACCCATTTGTAATCAAGTTTTTTGGACCTACTCTAAATGAGCCAAATGTTTTTTATTAACACCTATTCAATCTATATAGTGTAGATTCAAAGTCTCACTATTTTTTGAATTAATCTTCATATTCTTACATTTTATTTTGAAAAATATGCTTTAATATAAAAACTATTAAAAACATGTTTAAAATATGAAAATGGAAAACTAAGTTTTGATCCTTCTTATTCACTATGAAATAAAGCTTTGGTGATTTTTTTTGATTTTTTATTTTCAAAAACAGAGGGTAACCCTACCTCCTCTCCTTGAACCCTATGAAATGTTGTACGTGATAGCTCATATGTGTGAAGGTTTTTTCATGAAAATGACCATAGACCAAGTTTATGATTTTTGGTTGGTAATATGTCACATAAGACAACATTACGCGCAGGTTTTATATTTTATTGATTTTTTAATTTAATGGTGCACATTTGACCTCGATCGTGCCAGCTAAGTTTTTTTGAAAATGTTCATATACCAAGTTTAGTATTTTTCCTCGTTAGTGCGTCTTATAAAATGACGAACGACGAAGGTTTCATATTTTTTGTTTTTTTAAAATTAGTTATGCTCAGTCAAAGCCATGGAAACCCTGTTGACCAGCTCAAAACCCCTCTAAACCCTGCGGAGTCTTGCCTAACCCTAGTTCCGAACGTCAGTCGTCCGATCATACCCTAGCGCCAAGCGGCAACCCTCAGATGTGGTCTTCTAGAAGGAATTTGGTGGGCAGGCTGCATGCAGGCTCTGCACCGTTGGATCACATGGACGGCTCCGCATCGTTGGATCATGGGGCGATCCATGAGAGGCGATCCTGTTGGTTGTGCTCAGCTTCTCGGCCACCACTGACCCCGCGAAAAAAATCATAGTTATTGGGCTCAAAATTAAACAAGCTCTGGTTGGGCCGTCGAATTGCGTCATTTTTTGCATCGTTTGCTCTGCTTTTGTGAACGTGATGGCTCTGGTTTTTTTTGCATCATTTGAAATTACACAACAATTGACATTGCCTAGAAAATTTAGTTCTTTTTTTTCAATACAAATGCAAATTGACCAAATTTATAAGGGCCAAAATTATTTTTATCATGCAAAATGGCCACAAACTATTCAAAAAATGTCTATTTTTGTTCATATAATATATATGACCATGGATTCCCACGCGTGTAATTAGCTTCTTTTTCTTCTTCTTTTCAAACCACGGTTTCCCACGCTTGTACACTCCTGATGCCGCAATGGGTGTGAAAGCGGGATACTTCACATTTGAGCCATTTATTGCCACAGCGAAATAACACGTAGCACTACAGCTATTTAAGCCACCCTCTGCCTCTGTGATCCCTCATCCATCTCCCATCCTCTGCCATCTGCCCTTCTTGCTCTTCGACCCCTTCTCCTTCTTCTAGACATCCCTCAGCCATGCAGTACACCGGACCACCCTACCGCTTGCCACCCATCGTGCCGGAGAGGCTCGACCCTCCCGGCATGTGCTCAACTATGTGTGTGGGCGATATCAAGGTGGAGGACCGCAAGGAACTTCACTGAGTTCTACCTCACGGCGGGCTACCGCCACCTCCCGCGGGGATCTCCAACGATGTTCCACATCAGGAGGTCATCCAAAACAGGGTGGTGGTTGCTCTCCTTTCCCACTTCACCAACACATTCGACGCCTTCTACCTCCTCCAACGGGTGTTTTGGTGTGGTTGCGAGTTCATCGCTTTCACCACCCACAAAATTTTCACGGAGTACACCAACATCTTCCCCACCACGTCGCGCATGCACACTCTTCCGTACCCCATCCACAACACCCCGGAGGAGCAGTGAAGGGCGCCCAAAGGAGGAGCGAGGTGGAGAAGGCGGTAGCTAGGGTTCTTAACCCTTTATCTTTTTTTCTTTTTTTGAGTCTATGTTATGTTAAGTTGTAATTGAATGTAACGCCCTCGATGCGGCTATATCTCCCACGTGTCGAAGCACGACTTAGAGGCATAACCGCATTGAAAGCAATGTCGCAAGTGAGGTAATCTTCACACAACCCATGTAATACATAAGGGAAAGAGATACATAGTTGGCTTACAATCGCCACTTCACACAATTACATGAATAAAGCATTACATCATCCAGATACAATCAAGGTCCGACTACGGAACCAAAATAAAAGAAGAACCCCAAATGCGACAAAGGTCCCCGATCGACCCCAACTGGGCTCCACTACTGATCAACTAGAACGAAACAACACAAAGGGCAAGATCTTCATCGAGCTCCTCCTTGAGCTTGGTTGCGTCATCTGCACGGTAACATAGGCACCTGCAAACTGGTTTTGGAAGTATCTGTGAGCCACGGGGACTCAGCAATCTCGCACCCGCGAGATCAAGACTATTTAAGCTTATAGGAAGGATGGAGTAATGAGGTGGAGCTGCAGCAAGCGACTAGCATATATGGTGGCTACAATCGCAAAAGAGAGCGAGAAGAGAGGGCAAAGCACGGTCGATAAAAGTATGATCAAGAAGTGATCCTATAGCAACCTACGTCAAGCATAACTCCAACACCGTGTTCACTTCCCGGACTCCGCCGAGAAGAGACCATCACGGTTACACACACGGTTGATGTATTTTAATAAGGTCAACTTCGGGTTTTCTACAACCGGACGTTAACAAATTCCCATCTGCCCATAACCGCGGGCACGGCTTTCGAAAGATAATACCCTGCAGGGGTGTCCCAACTTAGCCCATCACAAGCTCTCACGGTCAACGAAGGAATAGACCTCCACCCGAGACGTTCCGATCAGACTCGGTATCCCGGTACAACAAGACATTTCGACAGGGTAAAACTAAACCAGCAACACCGCCCGAATGTGCCGACAAATCCCGATAGGAGCTGCACATATCTCTTTCTCAGGGCACACTCAGATGAGCAATCCGTACAACTAAAACCAAACCTCGAGTTTCCCCGAGGGGGCGCTGCACAGGGCTCTAGTTCGGACCAACACTCAGAGGAGCACTGGCCCGGGGGGGGGGGTTAAAAAAATGATGACCCTTGAGTCTGCAGAACCCAAGGGAAGAAAGGCTAGGTTGTGCAAATGGTAAAACCAATGTTGGGCATTGCTGGAGAAGCTTTACTTAAGGCGAACTGTCAAGGGGTTCCCATTATAGCCCAACCGTGTAAGGAACGCAAAATCCGGGAACATAACACCGATATGACGGAAACTAGGGCGGCAAGAGTGGAACAAAACACCAGGCATAAGGCCGAGCCTTCCACCCTTTACCAAGTATATAGATGCATTAATTAAATAAGATATATTGTGATATCCCAACAAGTAAACATGTTCCAACAAGGAACAACATCTCCATGTTCCAACAAGGAACAAACTTCAATCTTCACCTGCAACTAACAACGCTATAAGAGGGGCTGAGCAAAGCGGTAACATAGCCAATCAACGGTTTGCTAGGACATGGTGGGTTAGAGGTTTGACATGGCAATTTGGGAGGCTGACAAGCAAATGGTAGGCATCGTAGCATTGGCATAGCAAAGAGCGAGCAAACTAGCATAGCAAAGATAGTAGTGATTTCGAGGGTATGATCATCTTGCCTGAGATCCCGCAAGGAAGAAGAACGAATCCAAGAAGAAGACAAACGGTCGTAGACGAACGAATCCTCACAACTCCGGAACGAAACCGAAGCTAACGAGAGAAGCAACCCGGAAAGAAACAAACAACATAGTAAACACACAAGCATAAACAAGTCATGATGCACAAACAAGTATGATGCATGTCCGGTTTAATGAGGCATGGCATGGCAAAGTGCAACAAACAATACTACAAGTTAAGTGGAGCTCAATATGCAACGAGGTGCATGTTGACGGAACACCACATCAATTATTTAGTTATCTCTCGTTAAGCTACCCAACAATATTAACTGTTGTTAAACATGGCAAGAGGTGAAGCATAATATAAACTATACCATCTAAACAATTTAAATGGGGCCGGATATAAAAACAACAAATCCGGTAAATCCCCATATGCATTTAGCAATTTAATGCAACAACAAGTTTAAACATTTTAAATGTTGTTATCATGATGCGGATGACATATACAAGTTTTATGCAATTTTATGAAAATGTTGACATGAGCATGTTATGAAGCATTTGGTCACCATGGCGGAACAAAAAGGGTGCCACGGCGGCGAAACAAAAATGGTGCCACGGCAACATTCCGGTCCCGATAGCTCATGGAGATACCGGTGCAAAAGGAAAAGTGACGAGAGCGTGACATGCGATAGAAGGTGGGGTGATCCCGGATACCGGGTTCCCACAAGATGGTGGCATGGCAACGAGGTGAAACATGCACGCGACAATTTCGGACACGGTGCAAACATAGGGTGCATCTCATACAACACATGCATTCGGTCCACGGACGGCGTCTCGGGGTTATACCTTCGAAGCGTGCGTTTTCGGAGCGGTTCGAGTTCGGTACGATGTAGAGGAAGTAGACGTTCTCGGGTCGTCATGGGAAGTAGTTGTACATGACGACAATAGTGGTACATATCATAGTGGAAGTAGTTGTTCATGTCCCGTGGATGTTCGGGGCCCACGGGGTCTTCGAGGGTCGACGGTAGTGGTTCACGGACATCGTGGAAGTAGTCGTACACGGGTCTTCGAGCGACGGTAGATGGTACACGTTTTTCGGAGAGGAACTTGTCTTATCCATGTAGTCGTTCACGTGTGACCGTGGTGTAGTCGTACATGTCGGCGATAGTGGAACTTGGCGGTCTCGACGGTCATCGGGGTACTTGTTGGTCCGGTCTTGGCGTCCGCAATCGTAGTGGTACTTGGCGGTTTCGTGTAGTCGAACTCGGCGCATCCGAAGGGGTACTTGACAAAATCCACCTCGGATGTAGTCGTACACGGCGTCGGTAGAGGAACTTGGCGGTCCATGTACTCAAACTTGGCGCATCCAAAGGGGATGACCGGCTGGGCTGCTACTCCGGTTGGCGTGGCAGCGAGGCAAAGGAGCTCGTGCTCCTTGGCAACGAGAGGCTCGGGGCATGAGCAGGGTCGAAGAGGGCCGAGGCAGGGGGCGAGCCGCGTGGTTGGCTGATGGTAGCCGCGGCCATGGAGGTCAACGAGCGTGGCCATGCGGTCATCCTCCTGCTCGAGGCAGAGGATGCAGGGGCGACGACCACGCCGGACTTGAGGACGGGGACGGCGAGGGGAGGCGGAGGCAGAGATGGTCCGGCACGGAGAAGTCGCAGGCGAGGTGCGGGCGAGCTCGTGCTCGAGTGCCTGAAGACGATGACGCGGCGGCAGAGAAGCGGGCGGTGGCGCTGGAAGAAGGCAGCGGCGGCGGACTGGGCGTAGGAGATGGCGCGACGGGCGACGAGGAGGTCGGGGCTCTGGCCTGGCTCTCTCCTCCGGCGAGGGCGGAGCGCGGGAGCAAGGGGAGGCAGTGGCGACGAGCTCGAGGAGCTGCTGCCCTTGAGCGCTCGGGCGACGGGGACGGCTGGCGCCGGTGGAGGGAGGAGGCGACGGGGTCGCGCGCGAGGGAGAAAGAAGGGCGAGGTGGAGGCGCACCGGAGGGGAAGGGGAAGATCGAGGAGAGGGGGCGAGGGGATCGGGCGCAGGGAGCTCGATGGGGAACGAGGGAAAGGGGGTCGAGAGGATGGAGTCTCTCCTGAGCGGCGGCGCGAGGGAACGAGAGGGAGCGATCGAGAAGAGGGGGTCGGGCTAGGGTTCGTATTAGATGGGCTAGGCCTAGGCGCAGAAGGGCCTTGGAGGCAAGCTGCTGGGCTACTTCTCTCACTACTACAAGAAAGGAAAAAAAACAGAGATGAGAAAGAAAAGAAAAAGAGGTTAGAGGTGGAGCTTGAGCAGGAGGGTATTTTCCCGGACTCATAAAAATGAGCTCGTTCCAAGAAAAATAGAAAAGAGGCACGAATGCAAGATGTAAATTCAAACTCATTTGAATTTAATTCAAATGGGTTTTAACTAGGACTTGATGAAAGGAAGGTCCAAAAATGTTCGGATTTTTGGTGGAGCTCCGGAAAATGATGAAATAAATATTGGCAAGGTTGGAGACCAAACTTGAAGCAGAAAAGGAACGAAATTATTTTGTAAGTGTGTTTTGGTGATTCCAAAATAGTGGAATATTTAATATAGCTCCCTAATATTGGAGGGTATGTTATAAAGAGAAGTCACCATGTGAGTCCCTCGATTTAAATGGATCGAAAAATCCATACAATTTATTTAGTTGAGGTTTTAAAAATTAATGATATGATGGCATGACGACATGATGCAATGCACATGATGCAAGGATGAATGCAACAAATAAAACAAATCACACGATGAAACTCGGAATAGCTGGAAGTCTTCTGGAGCGTCGGTCTTGGGGCGTCACAACACTCCACCACTACGAGAGGATCTCGTCCCGAGATCTAGGATGGCACCGGAGAGAAGCGGAAGAGGAAGAGAAGAGGTAAAACTAAGTTGCTTCTTTGACAAACGAGTGAAACCAAAGAACCTTGAGAGGTTGAGCAATTTAAAAGAAAGAGCACAACTGAGAAGAACGAGATTGCAAACAATCCGTTAGAAAAAAAAAGGAACAAGGAACATTACGAGAACTTGAAGGTTGCAAAGACATGAATCAAGAGTTTAATGGACAAGATTATATTCAAAACCACTCCGGTTAAAACAAGATGAGAGGGGAAGAATTCGGGCAGTACTCCGGTTGAACATGGAAGGAATAGAACATGAACTTGAGAAGATGGGATGTTACTTGATGAAATCAACAACACACTGCCTCCGGAACTATTGAAAGAATGGCACAATGGGTAAGAAGGATTTCAGACAGCTCTCTAGTTGAGGAAGGAGGGAAAACTTGATAAGATTAGAGAACTCGAATGAAAACACGACACTCCGGTTAAATGGATAAGCAAGAAAAGAACACGATCCTCACGAATCGAGATGGTGAGTGAAAAGAGCAACGTCACAATGCCTCCGAAAGAAATAATAGAAGATATATCATTGGAATAACAGAATGGAGAAGAAAATGCCAACTTCTGCCACAAATGAGTTTGGAAAGCATCCTTGCAAAGAAGAATTGAACGGAGTTGTTGGAAAATCAACAACGAAAAGCACAAGCTTGTAGTGGGCTTATGGAAAACATCTCAAAATTATGAGGTGACAACCGGCCACTAACGGAAACAATTGCTTGCTTGAGATCAACGAAGAGATGAAAACTTCTTCCACCAAGATGATAAAGAGATAACTTGGATCATTGGCAAGCACCACAAATAGCAACATTCCCAATGGAAGGCTTTTAGGTGAAATATGACACAAGATAACTCCAACAACGAGGTTGATGGATTTAAAAATAACTCATTCTTAACAACATGTGAATCATGGAACATGAACTCAAATTATCAAGAATGACATAATACCACCTCCAAAATATGGTAGAAAGAATTGCACTCCGGATTACCATATGAAGAAAGCTTGAGCTCCTTAGGAAAGAATCTCGATGAAAACTTTGAGAAGGGAATTAAATCCTTGATGAACCATCATGTAGAACCTCCATGAAGAACTCCGGTAAACAAAAGGAATGAAAAGAAAGAGAAATTGAAAACACAAGGTGAATCCTTGCAATGATTTAGATGGATCTCCGTGATAACTAGAGCTTGGAACTCCGGGAAAAAGAGAAGACGAAACAAATGAAACCGAGAATTTTAAGGGCCTCCGAAATAAAGAATTAATCACTTGGATGAACAAGAATAAGAATTATGTTATGCTTATCCTTCACCAATTAAATTGACGACAATCAACGGATTTGGCATACTACTTATTCTCGTAGAAAGGATTAAAAGAGATATATCGTAAACTTGAGAAGGTCTTCAACGAACCACCGGTAGGATTGGAACAACAAATGAATTGATATGATGAACAAGGAAGAGAGATCTTGAAAGAACCACCGTAAGAATTGAAAATGATCGAAGTAGGGGTGCATCACCGGTAAGAATCAGCAAATGAATGAAGGTGCTTGAGACAAACTAGATACATGAGAACAAAGAGATCAAGAACTGATTAGAGGATATTCGATAGATGCACCGGCAAGATAGGAGAATGATAACTGACGGCTGAGAATGAATAAACCTGAATTGATGGACTCCGGATGACAAACTGAGAAGACTCTTGAATATCTCCTGATGGGTGAAAAAGATTCTCACAATCGAAAACAATTATGAGAGGATGGCAACAAGCTAGCACCATGAATCTTGAAGAGAATAGAGCAAGATTAAAGAGAAACTCTTCTTCGGTCTTCAAATGATGAGAATGACAACGAGAAACACCACCAAGAATTATTGAGGCACACCGGAAGAATCAAAAGCGAAGAGGTTGAGCCAACTATGAAAAGAATTTGAAAGATCTTGGAGAAAAGCATTTGACTAATGATAACTCATTCTTACGTCAAACTTGGAGAAGAATTTAGGATAGCTCTGGGAAAATAGAAGAGTCAGGTAAGATCCTGGGAAAAGACCTGTGGGTTAGGGCCCACTCAAAAGAACACCGTTGAAAAGATTTAAAAGAGATGTTGCACCGGTTGAATTAAATGACTTGAATGAGATACCAATCTCGAAAGAGCTTGAACGAATGCAGAGTGGAAACATGAATCTTCGAGATATCTTGAGCACTCCGGAACAATTTAATAGCGAGAGATGGATGATTAAGAGGTGCACCGGCATAAGAAAAGCATTGGAAAAAAAGGAGTATGCTTAATACCAAAGCTTGAATTAAATCCACCGGAGAAGAAAAGAACGAGGAATGACGAACTTGAAGCTCCATTAGAATCTTCATGATAATCACCGGATAAGAACATTGACGGAAAAGAATGGAGAAACTTCCCATCAATAAAATGGATACTTGAAGAAGAAATCTTAGTCCTTGAAGAAAAACAAAAGGGAGGGAGGGTGGGAAAAACAAAGGCAACTTGGAGACAGATGAAACAAACACCGTTGAGAAGAAGTGATAAATGATCTTGCTGATGTTGAAGTGATCGGACCCACTTGAAGAGAAACACGCCGGTTGAAAAGGATTGACATGACAATCTCGATTGTCGAGAAGGATTAGTATTCACATAGGAATATGAGAACACCATTTGGAAAAGGTATGGAATCAACATTTGACTTCGAAGCAACTCGAATACCACAACTCAAAACAAAACAAAGGATTGGCTTGCAAAATAAGCCAGAACAAACATATGATAGAGATTTCGTCCGAAGTTTTCGTGGTGGGGCCTACACGGGCTCGATCGTACAGCACCATCATGTACAAGGCAGTGCACATGACATACGAAGCGTCCCCGAGTCGGCATAGCCAAGGACTCTTTAAGACACAACGAGACCACTGTAAAATCGACCGTGAATAGGCGGACCACTAGACGTCGAACCCCAATTTCATATCATACATCCGTCGGAAAGATATCCTAAGAGCTACTTGAATTCCCACCTATGAAACTCCCGAAATTTTCAGGTTATGCAATCAGGTGTTGGGGATACAGGGGAAGCATAATATCTCACCCAAAACTAACAAATCCTACATCCAGCTGTATCCATCCTTCAACACATAACCAAGAAACCTTCGGAAATCGTCTACCTCAACCTTCGAAAAGCATCCGTTATACAAGTCATGGCAATACTCCCGTACTCACCTCAGTACTGGGTTATCGGGGTTATCTCACCAACAACTGCATAAAAGAGATTTTCGATGTCGGCGTACTAAACTCAGGTATTCCAGAACTGCAACGATAAAATTATGACGACAACACCTCAGAGCTCAACTCCCCGGGACACTTCCACTAAACCCCTGACAGGAGGCACCAAGACAATGTTCTCATCATAAAACCATCGGAACGATTCCAAGATACCCGCGTGATCCTAAAATTTTTTAGTGAAATTTGAGAAGAGAAGAGTCAAAACTCTACGTCAGGATGCCTTACCAGAGCGACGAAGAGACTGGGGAGTAAAAAGAATTCCTAACTCTCCGATATATAATTCCTAAATGACTCAAAACATTTTTCTAGACACAACTCGGCCGCTAAAAACGATCAAGCAGTGGGGCTCCTAAGGTCGGGGAAGGCTCTGATTACCAACTTGTAACGCCCTCGATGCGGCTATATCTCCCACGTGTCGAAGCACGACTTAGAGGCATAACCGCATTGAAAGCAATGTCGCAAGTGAGGTAATCTTCACACAACCCATGTAATACATAAGGGAAAGAGATACATAGTTGGCTTACAATCGCCACTTCACACAATTACATGAATAAAGCATTACATCATCCAGATACAATCAAGGTCCGACTACGGAACCAAAATAAAAGAAGAACCCCAAATGCGACAAAGGTCCCCGATCGACCCCAACTGGGCTCCACTACTGATCAACTAGAACGAAACAACACAAAGGGCAAGATCTTCATCGAGCTCCTCCTTGAGCTTGGTTGCGTCATCTGCACGGTAACATAGGCACCTGCAAACTGGTTTTGGAAGTATCTGTGAGCCACGGGGACTCAGCAATCTCGCACCCGCGAGATCAAGACTATTTAAGCTTATAGGAAGGATGGAGTAATGAGGTGGAGCTGCAGCAAGCGACTAGCATATATGGTGGCTACAATCGCAAAAGAGAGCGAGAAGAGAGGGCAAAGCACGGTCGATAAAAGTATGATCAAGAAGTGATCCTATAGCAACCTACGTCAAGCATAACTCCAACACCGTGTTCACTTCCCGGACTCCGCCGAGAAGAGACCATCACGGTTACACACGCGGTTGATGTATTTTAAATAAGGTCAACTTCGGGTTTTCTACAACCGGACGTTAACAAATTCCCATCTGCCCATAACCGCGGGCACGGCTTTCGAAAGATAATACCCTGCAGGGGTGTCCCAACTTAGCCCATCACAAGCTCTCACGGTCAACGAAGGAATAGACCTCCACCCGAGACGTTCCGATCAGACTCGGTATCCCGGTACAACAAGACATTTCGACAGGGTAAAACTAAACCAGCAACACCGCCCGAATGTGCCGACAAATCCCGATAGGAGCTGCACATATCTCTTTCTCAGGGCACACTCAGATGAGCAATCCGTACAACTAAAACCAAACCTCGAGTTTCCCCGAGGGGGCGCTGCACAGGGCTCTAGTTCGGACCAACACTCAGAGGAGCACTGGCCCGGGGGGGGGGGTTAAAAAAATGATGACCCTTGAGTTTGCAGAAACCAAGGGAAAGAAAAGGCTAGGTGGAAAATGGTAAAACCAATGTTGGGCATTGCTGAAGAAGCTTTACTTAAGGCGAACTGTCAAGGGGTTCCCATTATAGCCCAACCGTGTAAGGAACGCAAAATCCGGGAACATAACACCGATATGACGGAAACTAGGGCGGCAAGAGTGGAACAAAACACCAGGCATAAGGCCGAGCCTTCCACCCTTTACCAAGTATATAGATGCATTAATTAAATAAGATATATTGTGATATCCCAACAAGTAAACATGTTCCAACAAGGAACAACATCTCCATGTTCCAACAAGGAACAAACTTCAATCTTCACCTGCAACTAACAACGCTATAAGAGGGGCTGAGCAAAGCGGTAACATAGCCAATCAACGGTTTGCTAGGACATGGTGGGTTAGAGGTTTGACATGGCAATTTGGGAGGCTGACAAGCAAATGGTAGGCATCGTAGCATTGGCATAGCAAGAGCGAGCAAACTAGCATAGCAAAGATATTAGTGATTTCGAGGGTATGATCATCTTGCCTGAGATCCCGCAAGGAAGAAGAACGAATCCAAGAAGAAGACAAACGGTCGTAGACGAACAAATCCTCACAACTCCGGAACGAAACCGAAGCTAACGAGAGAAGCAACCCGGAAAGAAACAAACAACATAGTAAACACACAAGCATAAACAAGTCATGATGCACAAACAAGTATGATGCATGTCCGGTTTAATGAGGCATGGCATGGCAAAGTGCAACAAACAATACTACAAGTTAAGTGGAGCTCAATATGCAACGAGGTGCATGTTGACGGAACACCACATCAATTATTTAGTTATCTCTCGTTTAAGCTACCCAACAATATTAACTGTTGTTAAACATGGCAAGAGGTGAAGCATAATATAAACTATACCATCTAAACAATTTAAATGGGGCCGGATATAAAAATAACAAATCCGGTAAATCCCCGTATGCATTTAGCAATTTAATGCAACAACAAGTTTAAACATTTTAAATGTTGTTATCATGATGCGGATGACATATACAAGTTTTATGCAATTTTATGAAAATGTTGACATGAGCATGTTATGAAGCATTTGGTCACCATGGCGGAACAAAAAGGGTGCCACGGCGGCGAAACAAAAATGGTGCCACGGCAACATTCCGGTCCCGATAGCTCATGGAGATACCGGTGCAAAAGGAAAAGTGACGAGAGCGTGACATGCGATAGAAGGTGGGGTGATCCCGGATACCGGGTTCCCACAAGATGGTGGCATGGCAACGAGGTGAAACATGCACGCGACAATTTCGGACACGGTGCAAACATAGGGTGCATCTCATACAACACATGCATTCGGTCCACGGACGGCGTCTCGGGGTTATACCTTCGAAGCGTGCGTTTTCGGAGCGGTTCGAGTTCGGTACGATGTAGAGGAAGTAGACGTTCTCGGGTCGTCGTGGGAAGTAGTTGTACATGACGACGGTAGTGGTACATATCATAGTGGAAGTAGTTGTTCATGTCCCGTGGATGTTCGGGGCCCACGGGGTCTTCGAGGGTCGACGGTAGTGGTTCACGGACATCGTGGAAGTAGTCGTACACGGGTCTTCGAGCGACGGTAGATGGTACACGTTTTTCGGAGAGGAACTTGTCGTATCCATGTAGTCGTTCACGTGTGACCGTGGTGTAGTCGTACATGTCGGCGATAGTGGAACTTGGCGGTCTCGACGGTCATCGGGGTACTTGTTGGTCCGGTCTTGGCGTCCGCAATCGTAGTGGTACTTGGCGGTTTCGTGTAGTCGAACTCGGCGCATCCGAAGGGGTACTTGACGAAATCCACCTCGGATGTAGTCGTACACGGTGTCGGTAGAGGAACTTGGCGGTCCATGTACTCAAACTTGGCGCGTCCAAAGGGGATGACCGGCTGGGCTGCTACTCCGGTTGGCGTGGCAGCGAGGCAAAGGAGCTCGTGCTCCTTGGCAATGAGAGGCTCGGGGCATGAGCAGGGTCGAAGAGGGCCGAGGCAGGGGGCGAGCCGCGTGGTTGGCTGATGGTAGCCGCGGCCATGGAGGTCAACGAGCGTGGCCATGCGGTCATCCTCCTGCTCGAGGCAGAGGATGCAGGGGCGACGACCACGCCGGACTTGAGGACGGGGACGGTGAGGGGAGGCGGAGGCAGAGATGGTCCGGCACGGAGAAGTCGCAGGCGAGGTGCGGGCGAGCTCGTGCTCGAGTGCCTGAAGACGATGACGTGGCGGCAGAGAAGCGGGCGGTGGCGCTGGAAGAAGGCAGCGGCGGCGGACTAGGCGCAGGAGATGGCGCGACGGGCGACGAGGAGGTCGGGGCTCCGGCCTGGCTCTCTCCTCCGGCGAGGGCGGAGCGCGGGAGCAAGGGGAGGCAATGGCGACGAGCTCGAGGAGCTGCTGCCCTTGAGCGCTCGGGCGACGGGGACGGCTGGCGCCGGTGGAGGGAGGAGGCGACGGGGTCGCGCGCGAGGGAGAAAGAAGGGCGAGGTGGAGGCGCACCGGAGGGGAAGGGGAAGATCGAGGAGAGGGGGCGAGGGGATCGGGCGCAGGGAGCTCGATGGGGAACGAGGGAAAGGGGGTCGAGAGGATGGAGTCTCTCCTGAGCGGCGGCGCGAGGGAACGAGAGGGAGCGATCGAGAAGAGGGGGTCGGGCTAGGGTTCAGATTAGATGGGCTAGGCCTAGGCGCAGAAGGGCCTTGGAGGCAAGCTGCTGGGCTACTTCTCTCACTACTACAAGAAAGGAAAAAAAACAGAGATGAGAAAGAAAAGAAAAAGAGGTTAGAGGTGGAGCTTGAGCAGGAGGGTATTTTCCCGGACTCATAAAAA
This sequence comes from Triticum aestivum, assembly GCF_018294505.1. Taxonomy (NCBI): domain Eukaryota; kingdom Viridiplantae; phylum Streptophyta; class Magnoliopsida; order Poales; family Poaceae; genus Triticum; species Triticum aestivum. The sequence continues at coordinate 437,498,613 of NC_057804.1, read as the reverse complement.
TGAGCTCGTTCCAAGAAAAATAGAAAAGAGGCACGAATGCAAGATGTAAATTCAAACTCATTTGAATTTAATCCAAATGGGTTTTAACTAGGACTTGATGAAAGGAAGGTCCAAAAATGTTCGGATTTTTGGTGGAGCTCCGGAAAATGATGAAATAAATATTGGCAAGGTTGGAGACCAAACTTGAAGCAGAAAAGGAACGAAATTATTTTGTAAGTGTGTTTTGGTGATTCCAAAATAGTGGAATATTTAATATAGCTCCCTAATATTGGAGGATATGTTATAAAGAGAAGTCACCATGTGAGTCCCTCGATTTAAATGGATCAAAAAATCCATACAATTTATTTAGTTGAGGTTTTAAAAATTAATGATATGATGGCATGATGACATGATGCAATGCACATGATGCAAGGATGAATGCAACAAATAAAACAAATCACACGACGAAACTCGGAATAGCTGGAAATCTTCTGGAGCGTCGGTCTTGGGGCGTCACAACACTCCACCACTACGAGAGGATCTCGTCCCGAGATCTAGGATGGCACCGGAGAGAAACGGAAGAGGAAGAGAAGAGGTAAAACTAAGTTGCTTCTTTGACAAATGAGTGAAACCAAAGAACCTTGAGAGGTTGAGCAATTTAAAAGAAAGAGCACAACTGAGAAGAACGAGATTGCAAACAATCCGTTAGAAAAAAAAGGAACAAGGAACATTACGAGAACTTGAAGGTTGCAAAGACATGAATCAAGAGTTTAATGGACAAGATAGAATTCAAAACCACTCCGGTTAAAACAAGATGAGAGGGGAAGAATTCGGGCAGTACTCCGGTTAAACTTGTAGACTGAAAGTGGAAGTGTTTGACAACGCGGTTGATGTAGTCAAACTTCTTCTAGCTCTGACCGATCAAGCACCGAACGTACGTCACCTCCGAGTTCTACACGCATTCAGCTCGGTGATGTTCCTCGCCTTCTTGATCCAGCAAGGTTTCGAGGAAGTACATGAGTTCCGTCAACACGACGGCATGGTGACAGTGATGGTGAAGTGATTCTTGCAGGGCTTCGCCTAAGCATCACAAAACTATGGCCGGGGGTGTAAACTGTGGAGGGGTGCTACCTCTTGAGCACTTCGTTGGTTTTCCCTTGAAGAGGAAAGGGTGATGCAGCAAAGTAGCGTAAGTATTTCCCTCAGTTTTTGAGAACCAAGGTATCAATCCAGTAGGAGGCTCCTCAAAAGTCCCACGCACCTACACAAACAAACAAGAACCTCGCAACCAACGCGATAAAGGGGTTGTCAATCCCTTCACGGTAACTTGCGAAAGTGAGATCTGATAGGGATAATAAGATAAGATAAATATTTTTGGTATTTTTATGATATAGATTGGAAAGTGAAAGATGCAAATAAAAGTAAATGGAAAACTTATATGATAAAAGATAGACCCGAGGGCCATAGGTTTCACTAGTGGCTTCTCTCAAGATAGCATAAGTATTACGGTGGGTGAACAAATTACTGTCAAGCAATTGATAGAAAAGTGCATAGTTATGAGAGTATCTAGGCATGATCATGTATATAGGCATCACGTCCACAACAAGTAGATCGAAACGATTCTGCATCTACTACTATTACTCCACACATCGACCGGCTCCTGCCTGCATCTAGAGTATTAAGTTCATAAGAACAGAGTAACGCATTAAGCAAGATGACATGATGTAGAGGGATAAACTCAAGCAATATGATATAAACCCCATCTTTTTATCCTCGATGGCAACAATACAATACGTGCCTTGCTGCCCCTACTGTCACTGGGAAAGGACACCGCAAGATTGAACCCAAAGCTAAGCACTTCTCCCATTGTAAGAAAGATCAATCTAGTAGGCCAAACCAAATAGATAATTCGAAGAGACTTGCAAAGATAACCAATCACACATAAAAGAATTCAGAGAAGATTCAATTATTTTCATAGATAAACTTGATCATAAACCCACAATTCATCGGATCTCAACAAACACACCGCAAAAAGAGTTACATCGAATAGATCTCGAAGAAGATCGAGGAGAACTTTGTATTGAGATTCAAAGAGAGAGAGAAAGCCATCTAGCTAATAACAATGGACCCGAAGGTCTGTGGTAAACTACTCACAACTCATAGGAGAGGCCTTGGAGATGATGTAGAGGCCCTCTATGGTGGATTCCCCCTCCGGCGGAGCGCCGACGAAGGCTCCAGGATGGGATCTTGCGGATACAGAAGGTTGCGGTAGTGGAAATAGTTTTTCGTGGTGCTCCTAGATGTTTTCAGGGTACGCGAGTATATATAGGCGAAGGAAGTACGTCGGCGGAGCCACGAGGGTCCCACGAGGGTGGGGGGCGTGCCCACCCCATTAGGGCGCGCCGAGCACCCTCGTGGCCGCCTCGTTTGCAGCTTGACGTCTACTCCAAGTCTCCTGGATTGCGTTTGTTCCGAAAAGATCACTCTCAAAGGTTTCATTCCGTTTGGACTCTGTTTGATATTCCTTTTCTTCGAAACACTAAAATAGGCAAAAAAAAATAGCAATTTGGGCTGGGCCTCCGGTTAGTAGGTTAGTCCCAAAAATGATAAAATTTGTAAAGTAAAGCCCATAAACATCCAAAACGGGTAATATAATAGCATGGAATAATAAAAAGTTATAGGTACGTTGGAGACGTATCAAGCATCCCCAAGCTTAATTCATGCTTGTCCTCGAGTAGGTAAATGATAAAAATAGAATTTTGATGTGGAATTCTACCTAGCATATTTCTTAATGTAATTTTCTTTATTGTGGCATGAATGTTCAGATCCAAATGATTCAAAATAAAAGTTCATATTGACATAAGAAATAGTAATACTTCAAGCATACTAACAAAGCAATCATGTCTTCTCAAAATAACATGGCTAAAGAAAGTTCATCCCTACAAAATCATATAGTTAGGCTATGTTTCATTTTTCATCACAAAAAATACTCCCATCATGCACAACCCCAGTTTCAGCCAAGCAATTGGTTCATATTTTTTATCGCGCTTCAGCTTTTTCAACTCTCACGCAATACATGAGCGTGAGCCATGGATATAGCACTTAAGGGTGGAATAGAATATGATGATGGAGATTGTGTGGAGAAGACAAAAAAGGAGAAAGTCTCACATTGATGAGGCTAATCAATGGGCTATCGAGATGCCCATCAATTGATGTCAACATGAGGAGTAGGGATTGCCATGCAACGGATGCACTAGAGCTATAAATGTATGAAAGCTCAACAAAAGAAACTAAGTGGGTGTGCATCCAACTTGCTTGCTCACGAAGACCTAGGGCATTTTGAGGAAGCCCATCGTTGGAATATACAAGCCAAGTTCTATAATGACAAATTCCCACTAGTACATGAAAGTGACAACATAAGAGACACTCTATATGAAGAACTGGTGCTACTTTGAAGCACAAGTGTGGAAAAAGATAGTAACATTGCCCCCTCTTTATTTCTTTTCTTTTTTTCTTTTTTGGGCCTTTCTTTTTTTCTTTTTTATTTGGCCTTTCTTTTTTTTCTTTGGCCTTTCTTTTTTGGCCTTTCTTTTTTATATATAAGGGACAATGCTCTAATAATGATGATCATCACACTTCTATTTATTTACAACTCATGAATTACAACTCAAAACTAGAACAAGATATGACTCTATATGAATGCCTCCAGCGGTGTACCGGGATGGGCAATGAATCAAGAGTGACATGTATGAAAAATTATGAAGGTGGCTTTGCCACAAATACGATGTCAACTACATGATCATGCAAGGCAATATGACAATGATGATGCGTGTCATGATAAACAGAACGGTGGAAATTTGCATGGCAATATATCTCGGAATGGCTATGGAAATGCCATAATAGGTAGGTATGGTGGCTATTTTGAGGAAGATATAAGGAGGTTTATGTGTGATAGAGTGTATCGTATCACGGGGTTTAGATGCACCAGCGAAGTTTACACAAACTCTCCAGGTGAGAAAGGGCAACGTACGGTACCGAAGAGGCTAGCAATGATGGAAGGGTAAGTGTCGGTGTCAAAACCGGTGGATCTCGGGTAGGGGGTCCCGATCTATGTGTCAAGGCTGATGGTAACAAGAAGCAAGGGACACGGATGTTTACCCAGGTTCGGGCCCTCTCGATGCAGGTAAAACCCTACTTCCTGCTTGATTAATATTGATGATATGGGTAGTACAAGAGTAGATCTACCACAAGATTGTAGAGGCTAAACCCTAAGAGCTAGCCTATGATGGTATGAATATAATTGTGATCGGCCTTCTAAGGACCAACCTCTCTAGTTTATATAGACACTAGAGAGGGGTAGGGTTTACATGGAGTCGGTTACAAGGAAGGAAATATAATATCCAGATTGCCAAGCTTGCCTTCCACGCCAAGGAAAGTTCCATCCAGACACGGGCCGAAGTCTTGACTCTTGTATCTTCATGCTTCAATAGTCCAGACGTTGTACACAGTCCGGCTGTCCGGATACCCCCTAATCCAGGACTCCCTTAGTAGCCCATGAACCAGGCTTCAACGACGATGAGTCCGGCGCGCAGTATTGTCTTCGGCATTGCAAGGTGGGTTCCTCCTCTGAATACTCCAAAGTAATCATCGAACACTTAGACCGTGTCCGGATATGCGAGATGATCTTCACATGCCACCGTAGAGAGAATGATATTTAACAAATGCAATATGCTGACAACTTTTTCTGATGACGTGACATGTTATTACGGTCGGATCATTATTTGATTCGTTTTCCCACAACCAACTACAACGCATATTACGAGGCGGTTTTTGTGACACGTCTTGTCAAAGCAGAGATCGTGTCCCCTTATCACGGGATTCTCATCAATACGGGTATGGGTAATCTCACCATGCCATTAATCGCGGCGCTTGGGAAACAAGCGATTCTCAGCGGGCAAGTGGGGAGGCGCACCGCTCTCGGCTCCTCTATAAAGGGATAAGATTTCTCCATTTTCACCCACGCCTTCTTCCTCCTTGCCCATCCTTGCCCCCTCGAGCTCCAGCGCCCAACCCAAGTCTTCTCCGCACAACTAAACATGTCCGGAGCAGGAGGCAAGTGGGTGGCTTCCACCGTCAAGGAGAAGCACATCGCAAATCGTCGGGCGGATGGATACTTGGCCGCGGACATAGAGCACCGGCTACCGGACGCTGGGCAGGTCATTCCGACCCCAGGACCCCACGAGAGGGTCCTATTCGTCACCCACTTCGTCCGTGGACTGGGATTCCCACTCCATCCCTTCGTCCGCGGGCTCATGTTCTACTACGGGCTAGATTTCCATGATCTAGCCCCAAACTTCATCCTCAACATCTTGACGTTCATCGTCGTATGCGAGGCCTTCCTCCGCATCCGGCCTCACTTCGGCCTATGGCTGCAAACCTTCTGCATGAAGCTGAAGGTTGTAAGCGGCCAACAAGCGGAGTGCGGAGGGGCCATGGTTGGAAGAATGCCCAACATCACATGGCTCGACGGCTCCTTTGCGGAGACCATAAAAGGATGGCAATCGGGGTGGTTCTACGTCACCGAGCCGCGCGGCATTGACTGGGCAGCGGTCCCCGAGTTCGGATCCGGAGCCCCCATGCGGCTCACCTCCTGGGAGAAGAAGGGCCTGTCCTGGGGCGATTCCACGGAGCTGGCTGGACTCCAGACATGCATCAAAAGCATGAAGGACAAGAACATCAAGCTTGTCAATGTGATCCAGGTCATGCTCGTTCGCCAGATCCTGCCCTGCCAGAGGAGGGCGGTCAATCTGTGGGAGTTTGTCCCAACCGGACACCGGACACTCCAGAAGCTCTACAACATGACGCACAAAGGAGCATGGAAGGTGCTGTTCAAAGCCTCCGAAGTACCTCCTCCAACTTCCGAGGACCCCGGGCTGCACGCCGCACGGGCTCCTAGGCCGTTGAGTTCTCGGACTGACTCCGGACCCATTTCTCCCCGATATATTCATGGGAGTGCCTTAAGTAGTTGTGTATATTTGCTTCAGGACTATGTGGAGACAACGGAGCAGGTCTATTGTCTGGCTCCACTGCCGGAAGACCCAGCGGATGCTCTCCTGACGGAGATGCTGGTCCCGACACCGTACAAAGCGCCGGAGAAGAAGGCCGAGAAGAAGGCTCCGGGGACCCGAAAGGGTCTCCGGCGTAAAGTTGTGCCAGAAGCCTCGTCCGAAGACGACGAGGCGGACTCCTCCCATGAAGTGGAGGAGGAAGAAGAAGAAGACGCCCCATCCGAAAAGGATGAGGGGCCCGAGGAGGCGGACCAGGGGGCCGGAAAAGGCCCTCGGCGCAAGGCCGTCATTCCCCTGTCGTCTAATGATGACGAGACGAATTCTTCCCGCGGAGGCGGGGGAATCAGGAGGAGATCCTACCTCCCCCCGCTAGGGGGGAGAAGAAGAGAAAAGCCGCCCCAGGAGGGGAGGCCGGGGCGTCCAAGAAGGGGAAGGGGCCCCTTCCGGACTACTCCGCCACAGCCGCTCTAAGCGAGGAGGGGTGGCTGCCCAGGGGGAAGCCCCTAGTGCGATTGTAAGTGTCTGCATTCTATCATGACTTCACTTCACAGTTTTTGGTATTTATAATGCCGAACATGTGCGCAGTCCGACCAGGGATCACCCCGAGGTATCCTCCTCCGGGTCCCTGAGCAATTCGGAGGTGAATTCGCTTCCGACGGCCACCACTCCTCAACCCGCGGACGACACGGAGGTGTTGTCCCAAAGGCTCCTAGAGCGGGGGGAGGTGACTCTGGAGACGCCCCGAGGCGGGGTCCCAGACGTTGGACACGCGGGGTTCAAGATCCCCGTGGATCATGTCGACGAGAGTCATGGCCAGCCGGGCTCTCAGCCAAACACAATTCCGGAACCTTCGATGGTTCCGGACTTAGGCGGGCGACCCCTTGTTAGGGAGGGTGAGCCATCTGTGTCGAGGACTTCCGTTGCGCATGAGGCGTCGGACTATCTATTGGAAGCGCTTCGCGGCGCTTCCATAGATGAAGAGCACCATACTCTCATGAGTACGGTGATTCGAAGGGTTTTGTCCGCCAAAAGCGGACTAACCGAAGCTTGCACTAGCCTCCTAACAGGCTTTGAGGTAGTAATAAATATGTGCAAAATTGGCACCTGATAGGTAGTAGCCCCTGATACTCTGTTTGGTGTTCGGAAAGAAAAACCAAACGGAGGGTCAACAATAATCCACAGGAGTCTAACAATAAATATTTGTGTGTGTAAGCAGGCTGTGCTGCTTGCTGCTGCTGCCCGTACTTCCAAGGTTGCTGAACTGAAGTGGGACCTGGAGTAGGCGCAGGGAGAGCTCGACCTCACGAGGAGGCAGCTCGAAGAGAACAGGGGTAAGTGATTCCCCTCTCTTAGGTATTTGAGGATATACCAAATTGGCTAGTCTAACGCCAAAGCGTCATGACTGCGAAACAGGGGCCACCGCCGAAGTGGCATCCCTGAAGAAGGCGCTATCCGAGGCCGAAGAAAAGGCGGCCTCGGAGTGTAAGGAGCACGAAAAGCAAAGTGCTAGGGTAGGTGAGGTACAACAAGAGCTCCAGGACCTCGGCAAGAAATGCGAGTCCTTGGAGCATGATCTGAAAGCGAAAGAGGCCGAGCTTGCGAAGGCCCTTGCGAATTTGAAGGACGCCAAGGCTGAAGCCGAGAAAGCACAACAGGAGATCCAGGAGGCCAAGAAGATAGCAGTGGGTAAGAAGTTCTTTATGCAAAGCAAACATGTGGAGGAGGCGTTTCTTTTACTTACTCGAATTTGGAGCTCTCCAGGGGCGTTCGCAGATCTTCCATGCAGCGTATCAGACACTGTGGAGTTCTACCGTGCCCAGGAGGGGAACTCAACGGAGAAGTTGTTCTGGTCCCAGTATGATGGGGATGAACACCCGATGCCTCTGAGTGACCAACTGAAGTAGTTGGTCGAACTCCACAGGGCGGCCGAACTGGCTGTGAAAGGTTTCATAGTCCGGATGTGGCCTGGTGAGCTCATGCCCAGCAGCTACTTCGGCCTGATCAAGCAGATGGTGGATGTCTGCCTGCGACTTGAGGTGATCAAGCGATCCGTGTGCATCGAGGGTTCCCGCCGGGCCCTTGCCCGCGTCAAGGTGCATTGGGGCAAGCTAGATGCGGAGAAGCTGGTCAAGGACAGGCCGCCGGAGGGCAAGGCGCATCGCCATCCCGAGCTGTATTATGATGGCGTTATGAAGGGTGCTCGTCTTGTGGCTGACGAATGTACCAAGGACACCATTTTTGAATGATTCACTTCTGTCATATTTATATTTTAAGGACGAAGTTACTTGCGCTATGTAGCACTTTTGTTATTTAAAATATTACCTTATGTGCGTCTGTTTATAAAATCTTGAAAGTAGGCCAGTTGTCGGCTTCCGCCCCCATGTAGCTAGCACTGGGGTGTTCGTGGAAAACCCGAACACTCTTTATCCAAATGTTTGTTCATTTAAGGAGGTGTCCAGCGCAGCGAATGAGGCAATCGGACTACGCAGCTTTATAACTTTCACTTAGCCATAGAAGTCTACAATTTTAAATTTCAGCGAAGCCCCTAGAATCCGGAAGGCCGAATTGGGGCGCTATATACGCCTAGATCGGACAAAGCCGATTTTATAGCCTAAAGCGGAAAATCTTTAAGGATTTTATGTCCACTCGAACAGCGACTGATATGTCTCCGTCGTATCTATAATTTTTGATTGTTCCATGCCAATATTATTCACTTTCATATACTTTTTGGCAACTTTTTATATTATTTTTGGGACTAACATATTGATCCAGTGCCCAGTACCAGTTCATGTCTGTTGCATGTTTTTTGTTTCGCAGAAACCCAATATCAAACGGAGTCCAAATGGGATAAAAACGGATGGAGATTTTTTTGGAATATTTATGATTTTTAGGAAGTAAAATCAATGCGAAATGGTATCCGAGGTGGTCATGAGGTAGGGGGACGCGCCCTCCCCCCCCCCAAGAGCGCCCCTGACCCTCGTGGTCCACCCGTAAGGCGGTTGATGCTCTTCTTCTGGCACAAGAAAGATAATTTTATGAGAAAGATCTGGGCGAAAGATTCACCCCAATCAGAGTTACGTATCTCCAGATATAAAGGACACGATGAAGGGGTAGAATCAGAGAACGCAGAAACAGAGAGATAGATCCAATCTCGAAAGGCTCTCACCCCTCCCAAGCCATGGGAGCCAAGGACCAGAGGGGAAACCCTTCTCCCATCTAGGGAGAACACCAAGGAAGAAGAAGAAGGGGGGCTCTCCCCCCCTTGCTTCCGATGGCGCCGGAACGCCGCCGGGGGCCATCATCATCACCGAGATCTTCAACAACACCGCCGTCATCTTCACCAACATCTCCATCACCTTCCCCCATCTCTATGCAGCGGTGTAACCTCTCTCTTACCTGCTGTAATATCTACTTAAACATAGTGCTCAACACTATATATTGTTTCCCAATGATGTATGGCTATCCTATGATGTTTGAGTAGATCTATTTTGTCCTAATGGCTAATTGATGATCGTGATTGGTTTGAGTTGCATGTTTTATTATTGGTGCTATCCTATGGTGCCCTCCCTGTCATGCAAGCGTGAGGGATTCCCCCTGTAGGGTGTTGCAATACGTTCATAATTCGCTTATAGTGGGTTGGTGAGTGACTGAAACACAAACCCTAGTAAGAGGGATTGTTGCGTATGGGATAAAGGGGACTTGATACTTTAATGCTATGGTTGGGTTTTACCTTAATGAATCTTTAGTAGTTGCGGATGCTTGCTAGAGTTCCAATCATAAGTGCATATGATCCAAGTAGAGAAAGTATGTTATCTTATGCCTCTCCCTCAAATAAAATTGCAATAATGATTAGCAGTCTAGTTATCGATTGCCTAGGGACAAATAACTCTCTCGTGACAACAAGCTCTTTACTTTTACTAATTTAGTTGTGTCTTTATATAAACAGCCCCTAATTTTTATTTACGTGTTCTTTCCTTTCTTGCAAACCTATCCTATCACACCTACAAAGTACTTCTAGTTTCATACTTGTTCTAGGTAAAGCAAAGGACAAGCGTGCGTAGAGTTGTATCAGCGGTCGATAGAACTTGAGGGAATATTTATTCTACCTTTAGCTCCTCGTTGGGTTCGACACTCTTACTTATCGAAAACTGTTGCGATCCCCTATACTTGTGGGTTATCAAGACCTTTTTCTGGCGCCGTTGCCGGGAGTCATAGCATGGGGTGAATATTCTTGTGTGTGCTTGTTTGCTTTATCATTAAGTAATTTTTATTTGCTGTCCTTAGTTGTTTTCTATCTTTATTCATGGGTAGGAAACGGAAAATACCAAAAAAAATTAGTTGTACCTACTGCTCCAATGGTTGAAGAACCACTCAAAATCTATCACACTACTGAAGGTTTTTACTTGGATCATCTTCGATCCCTATGTGCTCGTGCTGAAACCCCAACTAGCTTAGTTGAGGGAAAATATTTAGATGAGCATGCTTGTTATGTGCGACACCGTATATCTGAAAAAGGGAAACTATTATGAGATCAAATTCAACGTTTACAATGCTATGCTTGGAATTTATGTTGGGAATATGATTTTACTTGTTGTTCTGAAAACCCTAAAAAACACCTTCCCTACCAATGTGAGTTTATTGATAATGGAATCTTATCTTCTTATGCTAAGGGTGTTTATAGTTACTATGATGTTCAACAAATTAAAGAATTTGTTGCTTTTAAGGGTGCTTTTGAAATTTCTATGTTGATTGAAAAATATGATGCTACTCTTTACAAATCTGAAAATTTTGCCATACTTGAATATTGTTATGAGAATTATGCTTCTAATGCCTATGTTAAACAATTTATTAAGAAAGTCTCCACTGTCCAAGAAGAGACTAATATTTTGCAGGAAGCTATGAAAGAAGAAATTGATGAAACTGTGAGCTCATTGGATGAAAAAGATGAGGAGGAGAGCGAAGAGCAAAAGGAGGAGGAGCGGATTAGCTACCCGTGCCCACCTTCTAATGAGAGTAACCCTCCAACTCATACATTATTTAATTCCCCTTCGTGCTTACCAAAGGATGGTTGCTATGATGATTGCCATGATGATTGCTATGATGATTGTTATGATCCCGTTGATTCTCTTCAAATATCCCTTTTTGATGATGCTTGCTATGCTTATGGCCAAGATGCCAATATGAATTATGCGTATGGAGATGAACTTGCTATAGTTCCTTATGTTAAACATGAAATTTTTGCTATTGCACCCACGCATGATAGTCCTATTATTTTTTTGAATTCTCCCGACTACACTATATCGGAGAAGCTTGCACTTATTAAGGATTATATTGATGGGTTGCCTTTTACCGTTGCACATGATGATTTTGATAGATATAATATGCATGTGCTTGCTGCTCCTACTTGCAGTTATTATGAGAGAGGAACTACATCTCCGCCTCCTTATGTTTCCAACACGGTAGAATTGCAAGAAACTGCTTATACTATGCATTGGCCTTTACTATGTGTGCATGAATTGTTCTTTTATGACATGCCGATGCATAGGAAGAGAGTTAGACTTCGTTGTTGCATGATATATGCTACTTTGTGCTCACTACTAAATTACAAATCATTTTTAATTAAAATTGGCTTTGATATACCTTGGGATCCGTGTGGATCCATTACTTGAGCACTATATGCCTAGCTTAATGGCTTTAAAGAAAGCGCTGATAGGGAGACAACCCAGAAGTTTTAGAGAGTCATTTATTTCTGTTGAGTGCTTTCATATAGTTTAAAAACAAAAAAATAAAGAGGGGAACCTAAATTTTTTTCAAAAAGGAAAGTGAAAGTGAGAAAGACAAGCATTGTTGAAGTGGGAGAGCTCCTTGAACTTTGTTCATGCTCACGGAAACTTTGTGAATCTTGATTACAAAAACTTTTCAAAAAATAATAATTATCCCCTTGTACAATTCCATTGTATTATAAAAATAATGTGCCAAGGTTTGCCTTTAGGATGTTTACAATGCTTGTTGGTTTGTACGGTGCAGGACAGAAACTTTGGCTGTAGTGCGCGATTTTACATTTTTGTCTGGAACGTCAAATGGTTATGATTCCTTTTGCACTGTCTTGATATACAACTTTTTTATTTTTTCTAATTTTGGTAGAATTTTTGGGGTACGATAAGTATGGTGGATGTCCAGATTACTACAGACTGTTCTGTTTTTGACAGATTCTGTTTTTGATGCATAGTTTGCTTGTTTTGATGAATCTATCAATTTATACCAGTGGATTAAGCCATGGAAAAGTTATATTACAGTAGACACAATGCAAAAACAAAATATGAATTGGTTTGCAACAGTACTTAGAATGGTGATTTGCTTTATTATACTAACGGATCTTACTGAGTCTTCTGTTGAAGTTTTGTGTGGATGTAGTGTCTAATCGAGGATGTTTCAATGTGAGAAGAAGGAAGAGAGGCAAGAGCTCAAGGTTGGGGATGCCCGAGGCACCCCAAGTAAATATTCAAGGAGACTCAAGCGTCTAAGCTTGGGGATGCTGGGGAGGCATCCCCTCTTTCTTCAACAAGTATCGGTATGTTTCGGATTCGTTTCGTTCATGCATTATGTGCAAGTCTTGGAGCGTCTTTTGCATTTAGTTTTCATTTTTCTTTTATGCACCATGCTGGTATGAGATAGTCCTTGTTTGATTTATAGAATGCTCATTGCACTTCACTTAAATCTTTTGAGTGTGGCTTTATAGAATGCTTCATGTGCTTCACTTATATCATTTGAAATTGGATTGCATGTTTCTCTTTACATAGAAAACCGCCATTTGTAGAATGCTCTTTTGCTTCACTTATATTTGTTAGAGCGTGGGCATATCTTTTGTAGAAAGAATTAAACTCTCTTGCTTCACTTATACCTATTTAGAGAGATGACAGGAATTGGTCATTCACATGGTTAGTCATAAAATCCTACTTAAACTTGTAGATCGCTGAATATGATATGTTTGATTCCTTGCAATAGTTTTGCGATATAAAGATGGTGATATTAGAGTTATGCTAGTGGGTGGTTGTGGATTGTAGAGACACTTGTGTTCAGGTTTGCAAGTCCCGTAGCATGCACGTATGGTAACCGTTGTGTGACAAATTTGAAGCATGGGGTGTTTCTTTGATTGTCTTCCTTATGAGTGGCGGTCGGGGACGAGCGATGGTCATTTCCTACCAATCTATCCCCCTAGGGGCATGTGTAGTAGTACTTTGCTTCGAGGGCTAATAAACTTTTGCAATAAGTACATGAGTTCTTTATGACTAATGTGAGTCCATGGATTATACACACTTTTACCTTTCTGCCTTTGCTAGCCTCTTCGGTACCGTGCATTGCCCTTTCTCACCTCGAGAGTTGGTGCAAACTTCGCCGGTGCATCCAAACCCCGTGATACGATACGCTCTATCACACATAAGCCTCCTTATATCTTCCTCAAAACAGCCACCATACCTACCTTTCATGGCATTTCCATAGACATTCCGAGATATATTTCCATGCAACTTCCATCATCCTCATATACATGACTTGAGCATTTATTGTCATATTGCTTTGCATGATCGTAAGATAGCTAGCATGATGTTTTCATGGCTTGTCCGTTTTTTGATGTCATTGCTACACTAGATCACTGCACATCCAGGTACACCGCTGGAAGCATTCATATAGAGTCATATCTTTGTTCCAGTATCGAGTTGTAAGTAAATAAAAGTGTGATGATCATCATTAGAACATTGCCCCACAAAAAAAAGGGAAAGGCCAAAGAAGCCTAAATAAAAAAGGGGGCCAAAGAAGCCCACCCAAAAAGGGCAATTTTACTATCTCTTTTTCCCCACTTGTGCTTCAAAGTAGCACCATGAGTCTCATATCTTGTGCTTCAAAGTAGCACCATGTTCTTCATATAGATTGTCTCCTATGTTGTCACTTTCATATACTAGTGGGAATTTTCATTATAGAACTTGGCTTGTATATTCCAACGATGGGCTTCCTCAAATGCCCTAGGTCTTCATGAGCAAGCAAGTTGGATGCACACCCACTTAGTTTCTTTTGTTGAGCTTTCATACACTTATAGCTCTTAGTCCATCTGTTGCATGGCAATCCCTACTCCTCGCATTGAAATCAACTGATGGGCATCTCCATAGTCGTTGATTAGTCGCGTCGATGTGAGACTTTCTCCCTTTTTGTCTTCTCCACATAACCTCCATCATTATATTCTATTCCACATATAGTGCTATAGCCATGGCTTGTGCTCATGTATTGCGTGAGGGTTGAAAAAGCTGAAGCATGTTAAAAAGTATGAACCAATTGCTCGGCTTGTCATTGGGGTTGTGCATGATGGGGGCATTTTGTGTGACGAAAATGAAGCATGGCCAAACTATATGATTTTGTAGGGATAAGCTTGCTTTGGCCTTGTTGTTTTGAAAAGACATGATTGCTTTATTGGTACGCTCGAAGTATTATTGTTTTTATGTCAAATGATAGACTATTGCTTTGAATCACTCATGTCTTAATATTCATGCCATGATTAGACATATGATCAAGATTATGCTAGGTAGCATTCCACATCAAAAATTATTCTTTTTTATCATTTACCTACTCGAGGACGAGCAGGAATTAAGCTTGGGGATGCTGATACGTCTCCGTCGTATCTATAATTTTTGATTGTTCCATGCCAATATTATTCACTTTCATATACTTTTTGGCAACTTTTAATAATATTTTTGGGACTAACATATTGATCCAGTGCCCAGTGCCAGTTCCTGTCTGTTGCATGTTTTCTGATTCACAGAAACCCAATATCAAACGGAGTCCAAACGGGATAAAAACGGACGAAGATTTTTTTGGAATATTTATGATTTTTGGGAAGTAAAATCAACGCGAAACGGTATCTGAGGTGGTCACAAGGTAGGGGGCGCGCCCTACCCCCCAGGTGAGCCCCTGATCCTCGTGGTCCACCCATAAGGTGGTTGATGCTCTACTTCTGGCACAAGAAAGATAATTTTATGAGAAAGATCTGGGAGAAAGATTCACCCCAATCGGAGTTATGGATCTCCACATATAAAGGAAACGGTGAAGGGGTAGAATCAGAGAATGCAGAAACAGAGAGATAGATCCAATCTCGGAGGGGCTCTCGCCCTCCCAAGCCATGGGAGCCAAGGACCAGAGGGGAAACCCTTCTCCCATCGAGGGAGAAGGCCAAGGAAGAATAATAAGAAGGGGGGCTCTCTCCCCCTTGCTTCCGGTGGCGCCGGAACGCCGCCGGGGGCCATCATCATCACCGAGATCTTCACCAACACCGCCGTCATCTTCACCAACATCTCCATCACCTTCCCCCATCTCTATGCAGCGGTGTAACCTCTCTCTTACCCACTGTAATCTCTACTTAAACATAGTGCTCAACGCTATATATTATTTCCCAATGATGTATGGCTATCCTATGATGTTTGAGTAGATCTGTTTTGTCCTAATGGCTATTTGATGATCATGATTGGTTTGAGTTGCATGTTTTATTATTGGTGCTGTCCTATGGTGCCCTCTGTGTCGCACAAGCGTGAGGTATTCCCGCTGTAGGGTGTTGCAATACGTTCATGATTCGCTTATAGTGGGTTGGTGAGTGACTGAAACACAAACCCGAGTAAGAGGGATTGTTGCGTATGGGATAAAGGGGACTTGATGCTTTAATGCTATGGTTGGGTTTTACCTTAATGAATCTTTAGTAGTTGCGGTTGCTTTCTAGGGTTCCAATCATAAGTGCATATGATCCAAGTAGAGGAAGTATGTTAGCTTATGCCTCTCCCTCAAATAAAATTACAATAATGATTACCGGTCTAGTTATCGATTGCCTAGGGACAAATAACTCTCTCATGACAACAAGCTCTTTACTTTTAATAATTTAGTTGTGTCTTTATCTAAACAGCCCCGAATTTTTATTTACGTGTTCTTTACTTTCTTGCAAACCTATCCTATCACACCTACAAAGTACTTCTAGTTTCATACTTGTTCTACGTAAAGCAAACGTCAAGCGTGCGTAGAGTTGTATCGGCGGTCGATAGAACTTGAGGGAATATTTATTCTACCTTTAGCTCCTCGTTGGGTTCGACACTCTTACTTATTGAAAACTATTGCGATCCCCCATACTTGTGGGTTATCAGCGACCAGCTCTCGCCACATCATGTCGGTCAGTTTTCGGCTTTCTCTACTGAGGTGCTCGTCCGGAAGAACCGGGACATAATCGCAGTAGTTCTCCCTGCGCTACCTTAGCCGATATAATGGAACATAAGGCACCAAAACAAGGGAGCCGGGCTATCCCAACTATAGACCCAAGACACGATTCGGAGCTGATGCATATAATGCTATAAGTTCAAGGTGCCGCACTGTTGAAAGTGTTCGGACTTTACTTGCCATATTACGGGGCGCCATTAGAAGCCCCTGGCAAACCGACTGTACCAAGATGTACGGATGCGATATCGAATAAACATTTATAAGAGGGAAAATGCTCAAATAAGAAGAATAAGCTGACGCTATATATATAATCTCCCATTGGCGAAAGATACGTTTAGGCGTAT
Source organism: Triticum aestivum (assembly GCF_018294505.1). NCBI lineage: Eukaryota > Viridiplantae > Streptophyta > Magnoliopsida > Poales > Poaceae > Triticum > Triticum aestivum. The sequence continues at coordinate 437,481,980 of NC_057804.1, read as the reverse complement.
GTTTACAATGGATGCATTAAACAGAGATAAAAGTAGGACTATTTGACATGTCCTATCCAGGGGCGGGCTGTGTACAGATAGATAAAACAGGTATGATGATCATAAATAGATTCCACCTGGGTATTTCCTTCTGTGCACACCGTCGGTTGCCTCCTTGGATGTCTCTCCCATATGAGTCCGGCAATTCGGCTCTTCTGAGGATGCTGCACTAACGCGGTGTCCTGAAACGTGAGGGGAAAAGAGTATAAAGGTATTTGGCGGTTACCCGCACTATTGAATGAGTCGCTGATGTGCCTCCGCTTATGCCCATGGTATCTTGAGTGCGTAATTGTGTATGCGTGGCGTGAATGCTCCTTTGAAGGGGCTTGGGCGGAGGCTGGACTGCTAATCACGCTCTTGGCATTCAAGATGATCTTGTTGTAGGGTGCTCCGAACTCGCTTGACTGTACTTGAAGTTGTCACCGGATAGGTTTGTCAGAGTAGGCCGCATTGTACTTCTGCCGCAAGGGATGCCGTATGTTCTTCTGTTCGAAGGGAGCGGTCCATATTTCCATTGACAGTGATGACCCCGCGAGGTCCTGGCATCTTGAGCTTGAGGTATGCATAATGTCGTACCGCATTGAATCGAGCAAATGCGGTTCGTTCGAGAGTGCGTGGTAGCCACTGCGGAAAGGGACGATGTCGAAGATTAGTTCTTCGCTCCTGAAGTTGTCCGGGGATCCGAAGACCACTTCCAGTGTTATAGAGCCCGTACAGCGGGCCTCTACTCCAGGAATAACACCTTTAAAGGTGGTTTTAGTGGGCTTGATCCTTGAAGGGTCAATGCCCATCTTGCGCACTATGTCCTGATAAAGCAGGTTCAGGCTACTACCGCCGTCCATAAGGACTCGGGTGAGGTGGAATCCATCAATGATTGTGTCTAAGACCAATGCGACTGAGCCTCCATGATGGATGCTGGTAGGATGATCCCTATGATCAAAGGGGATCGGACAAGCTGACCATGGGTTGAATTTGGGGGCGACTGGCTCCATCGCATAGACGTCCCGTAGTGCTCGTTTCCGTTCCTGCTTGGGGATGTGAGTGGCGTAGATCATATTGACCGTTTTCACTTGGGGGGAAATTTCTTTTGTCCCCCCGTGTTCGGACGCTGGGGCTCTTCGTCATCGTTGTTGTGCAGCCCCTTGTCCTTGTTTTCGGCGTTTATCTTGCCGGCCTGTTTGAACACCCAGCAGTCTCTATTGGTGTGGTTGGCTGGTTTGTCCGGTGTGCCATGAATTTGGCACGAGCGCTCCAGTATGCGGTTCAGACTGGACGGTCCCTGGTTATTTCTTTTGAACGGCTTTTTCCGCTGTCCAGACTTAGATCCGCTGAATCCAGCATTGACTGTCGTGTCTTCAGTGCTGTCACTGTTGTTCCGTCTCTTCTGTCTGTTGTGTCGTGGTTTGCCGTTAGTATCACGACCATCCAAAGTGCTGGAATGTGGCGTGGTGCCGCTGCGAGCCAACCAGCTATCCTCACCCGCACAAAAGCGGGTCATTAGTGTCATGAGAGCTGCCATGGACTTGGGTTTTTCCTGGCCGAGGTGTCGAGCGGGCCATTCGTCGCGGATATTATTCTTAAAAGCCGCCAGGGCTTTGGCGTCCGGACAGTCGACTATTTGGTTCTTTTTAGTTAGGAATCAAGTCCAGAATTTCCGGGCTGACTCTCCGGGCTATTGAGTGATGTGGCTCAGGTCATCAGCGTCCGGTGGTCGCACATATGTGCCCTGGAAGTTATCAAGGAATGCGTCTTCCAGGTTTTCCCAGCTGCCCCTTTGAGCTTAAGGGGAAGATACTTGATGGCGTTTAGATCATCTCCACGGGCCATGTGAATGTGGAGAAGGAAATCTTCAATCCATACTACAGGGTCTGTCGTGCCATCATACGATTCGATGTTTACGGGTTTGAACCCTTCTGGGAATTCATGATCCATCACTTCGTCAGTGAAGCAGAGGGGGTGTGCGGCGCCTCTGTGCCGGGCTATGTGGCTATGGAGGTCGGATTGGTCTGGGTTGCTGTGTGCGGCCCGGTCGGACTTGTTGATGATATATCCGGCGCGATGGTCACCGTCGCGCGCTGGGGCGCGCCCCCTCGATCCGTAGATTGATCTTGGCTGTCCTGCTTTGTTTTCCAGAATATCTTGCAAGTCTTGCCTATTACCCTGAGCCGTAGTGTATCGGCGTGGGGGTGCAGGCTGATACCCTGGCTGATATCCCGTTTTATCCTGGCCACGGGGTGGCCGGTCAGCCGTTTGGCGTTCAAGTCCGTATTCCTCGGCTGCCAGGACTTTAGTCCATCTATCTGTGAGCAGATCTTGATCAGCTTGGAGTTGCTGCTACTTCCTCTTCAGGCTCCTCGCAGTGGCTATAAGCCTGCGCTTGAAGCGCTCCTGCTCTACGGGATCCTCGGGCACGCTGAATTCGTTGTCGCCGAGGCTAATCTCGTCATCGGAGGGGGGCATGTAGTTGTCCTCCTCCGGGTTTGCGTCCGTCACCTGTTCTTGTGGGCTGACCTGCTCATCTTCCTATTCGGCCTGCTCGAAGGCGGGCTGGTCAGGGTCATATTCTTCTTTGGCGCCATCCGAAATATTTTCGTCTCCGGGGCCTGTATTGCTGTGGCGGGGCTTGGAGCAGCGCCAACGATGCCCATGCTTTGCTTTTCTTCCCGAGGGGTTATCCTCCATTGCCTCATTGCCATTTGTTTCCTTCGGAGTGTCCACCATATATATATCGTATGAGGAGGTGGTCGTCCACTGCCCGGTGAGCGGTGGCTCCTATAATTCTCCTACATCGTCGTCCATGTCGTCGATGTCTTCGGAGTCGAAGTCAAGCACGTCGCTTAGATCATCGATCGTGGCAATGAAGTGGGTGGTGGGTGGGCAATGAATTCCGTCTTCGTCTGCTTCCGACCCAAGCTGGACATAGTTCGGCCCGGAGTCTCCTGACAAAGAGAGAGACTTCAATAAGTTTAGCATGTCGCCAAAGGGCGAGTGCTGAAAAACGTCTACCGCGGTGAACTCCATCACCGGAGCCCAACCAGGATCGGCGGGCTCGGGGGTGCGCAGACTGGAACCTACATCCGGATATGAATCCGGGGGTCCGGGTTCACAGGCTCCCTCAGAGGTGAGACCTGTGTTCGGCTCCATCACCGACGAGGGTATGGCCTGCGGGGCAGGGTCCAGCCCTCCATCCTCAGGCAAAGCAACTTGCCCCGGATTTAGATCCGAGGCTTCTGCCGGGGTGATATCCCGAGCAGCGTCTGACAGCAGGTCTAAGCCGTGCTCATCGTGACTGTTCGGCGCTCCTGGAGCCGGCCCGAATCCGTCGAAGATCAAGTCTCCACGGGTATCCGCCGTGTAATTCAGGTTTCTGAACCTGATTTGATGGCCAGGGGCATAGCTATCGATCTGCTCCAGGTGGCCAAGCGAATTGGCCCGTAGCGCGAAGCCACCGAACACGAAGATCTGTCCGGGGAGGAAAGTCTCACCCCGGACAGTGTCGCTGATGATGATTGAAGGAGCCATCGAGCCTGACAGCAATGACACAGAGGAACTCTCAATGAAAGCACCAATGTCGGTGTCAAAACCGGCGGATCTCGGGTAGGGGGTCCCGATCTGTGCATCAAGGCTGATGGTAACAAGAAGCAAGGGACACGGATGTTTACCCAGGTACGGGCCCTTTCGATGGAGGTAAAACCCTACTTCATGCTTGATTAATATTGATGATATGGGTAGTACAAGAGTAGATCTACCACGAGATCATAGAGGCTAAACCCTAAGAGCTAGCCTATGATGGTATGAATGTAATTGTGATCGGCCTTCTAAGGACCAACCTCTCCGGTTTATATAGACACTGGAGAGGGCTAGGGTTTACATGGAGTCGGTTACAAGGAAGGAAATATAATATCCGGATCGCCAAGCTTGCCTTCCATGCCAAGGAAAGTTCCATCCGGACACGGGCCGAAGTCTTGAGTCTTGTATCTTCATGCTTCAATAGTCCAGACGTTGTACACAGTCCGGCTGTCCGGATACCCCCTAATCCAGGACTCCCTCAGTAAGAGTGCGTATAATCCATGGACTCACATTAGTCATAAAGAACTCATATACTTATTGCAAAAGTTTTATTAGCCCTCGAAGCAAAGTACTACTACGCATGCTCCTAGGGGAAGGGTTGGTATGAGTTAACCATCGCGTGATCCCGACCTCCACTCATAAGGAAGGCAATCAAAAGAGCATCCCATGCAACAAATTTGTTACACAACTTTTACCATACGTGCATGCTACGGGACTTGCCAACTTCAACACAAGTATTCTTTAAATTCACAATTACCCAACTAGCATGACTCTAATATCACCACCTCTATATCTCAAAACAATTATCAAGCATCAAATTGATCATAGCATCCAATTCACTTCCTATGATAGCTTTTATTATACCCAACTTGGATGCCCATCATTCTAGGACCAATTTTATAACCATAGCAAATACCATGCTGTTCTAATAGACTCTCAAAATAATATAAGTGAAGCATGAGAGATCAACAATTTCTACAAAATAAAGCCACCGCCGTGCTCTAAAAGTTATAAGTGAAGCACTAGAGCAAAACTATCTAGCTCAAAAGATATAAGTGAAGCACATAGAGTATTCTAATAAATTCCAAATCATGTGTGTCTCTCCCAAAAGGTGTGTACAGCAAGGATGATTGTGGTAAACTAAAAGGTACAGACTAACATCATACAAGACTCTCTAAGCAAAACACATATCATGTGGTGAATAAAAATATAGCTCCAAGTAAAGTTACCGATAAACGAAGACAAAAGAGGGGATGCCTTCCGGGGAATCCCCAAGCTTAGGCTTTTGGTTATACTTGAATATCTTGGGGTGCCATGGGCATCCCCAAGCTTAGGCTCTTGCCACTCCTTATTCCATAGTCCATCAAATCTTTACCCAAAACTGGAAAACTTCACAACACAAAACTCAACAGGAAATCTCATAAGCCCCGTTAGTGCAAGAAAGAAAAACCACCACATAAGGTACTGTAATGAACTCATTCTTTATTTATATTGGTGTTAAACCTACTGTATTACAACTTCTCTATGGTTCATACCCCCCGATACTAGCTATAGATGCATCAAAATAAGCAAACAACACACGAAAAATAGAATCTGTCAAAAACAGAATAATCTGTAGCAATCTGTAACTTTTGAATACTTATGGAACTCGAAACATCCTACCAAAATAGGAAATCCTGGGCAATTTGTATATTGATCTACTGCAAAAAGAATCAATGCAAAAGCACGTTTCTATGATTTACTAAAATTATTTTTGTGCGTGCAAAAGTTTCTGTTTTTCAGCAGAATCAAATTAACTATCACCGTAGGTTATCCTATAGGTTCTACTTGGCACAAACACTAATTGAAACATAAAACCACATATAAACAGAAGCTAGATGAATTATTTAATGAATAACAGCACGGAAAAATATTGGGTTGTCTCCCAACAAGCGCTTTTCTTTAAAGCCTTTTAGCTAGGCATTGATAATTTTAATGATGCTCACATGAAAGACAAGAATTGAAGCGCAAAGAGAGCATCATGAAACACGTGACGAACACATCCAAGTCTAACATACTTCCTATTCATAGGCATATTATAAGCAAACAAATTTGCAAGGCAAGCAAAAACTAGCATATGCCAGGAAGAAGAAAAAGACAATAGCAATCTCAACATGACGAGAGGTAATTTAGTAAGATAAAAATTTCTACGACCATATTTCCCTCTCTCATAATAATTACATGTGAGATCATAAGAAAATTCAACAAAATAGCTATCACATAAAATATTTTCAACATGATCCACATGCATGCAAAGTTGACACTCTTCCAAAATAGTGGGATTATCATTAACTAAAGTCATGACCTCTCCAAATCCACTTTTATCAAAAATTTCATAAGATTGAATATTATCCAAATACGTGGGATCTAAAGTTGACACTCTTCCAAACCCACTTTTATTACAAACATTATTATCAATCTCATATTCATCATTGGGCTTAAATAAAATTTCAAGATTATAAGAAGAATCACCCCAATCATGATCATTGCAACAAGTAGTGGACATAGCAAAACTAGTATCCCCAAGCTTAGGGTTTTGCATATCATTACCACAATTGACATTAATAGAATTTATAATAAAATCATTGCAATCATGCTTTTTATTCAAGGAGTAACCGTGAATCTCTTCATAAATTTCTTCATCATAATTTCCAGATTCACGAATTTCAAGTAAAGCTTCATAAAGATAATCTAGTGCACAAAACTCACTAGCAATTGGTTCATCATAATTGGATCTCTTAAAAAGATTAGCAAGCAGATGAGGATCCATAGGTCTTAGGTTCTCTGTTTAGCAATAAATAAACAATTTTCCAACCAAACGGGCAAACGAGCCAAGTAAGACATCAAAGCAAACGAAAAGACGAACAGAAGAAGGGCGAATAAAACGACTAGGGTGAAGTGGGGGAGAGGAAAACAAGAGGCAAATGGCAAATAATGTAATGCGAGGGAGATGAGTTTGTGATGGGTACTTGGTATGTCTTGACTTGAGCGAAGACCTCCCCGGCAACGGCGCAAGAAATCCTTCTTGCTACCTCTTGAGCAGTGCGTTGGTTTTCCCTTGAAGAGGAAAGGGTGATGTAGCAAAGTAGCGTAAGTATTTCCCTTAGTTTTTGAGAACCAAGGTATCAATCCAGTATGAGGCTCCTCAAAAGTCCCACTCACCTACACAAACAAACAAGAACCTCGCAACCAACGCGATAAAGGGGTTGTCCATCCCTTCATGGTAACTTGCAAAAGTGAGATCTGATCGGGATAATAAGATAAGATAAATATTTTTGGTATTTTTATGATATAGATTGGAAAATAAAAGATGCAAATAAAAGTAAATGGAAAACTTATATGATAAAAGATAGACCCGGGGGCCATAGGTTTCACTAGTGGCTTCTCTCAAGATAGCATAAGTATTACGGTGGGTCACCAAATTACTGTCGAGCAATTGATAGAAAAGCGCATAGTTATGAGAGTATCTAGGCATGATCATGTATATAGGCATCACCTCCGCAACAAGTAGATCGAAATGATTCTGCATCTACTACTATTACTCCACACATCGACCGACTCCTGCCTACATCTAGAGTATTAAGTTCATAAAAACAGAGTAACGCATTAAGCAAGATGACATGATGTAGAGGGATAAACTCAAGCAATATGATATAAACCCCATATTTTTATCCTCGATGGCAACAATACAATGCGTGCCTTGCTGCCCCTTCTGTCATTGGGAAAGGACACCGCAAGATTGAACCCAAAGCTAAGCACTTCTCCCATTGCAAGAAAGATCATTCTAGTAGGCCAAACCAAACTGATAATTCGAAGAGACTTGCTAAGATAACCAATCACACGTAAAAGAATTCAGAGAACATTCAATTATTTATCATAGATAAACTTGATCATAAACCCACAATTCATCGGATCTCAACAAACACACCGCAAAAAGAGTTACATCGAATAGATCTCCAAGAAGATCGAGGAGAACTTTGTATTGAGATTCAAAGAGAGAGAGAAAGCCATCTAGCTAATAACTATGGACCCGAAGGTTTGTGGTAAACTACTCACAACTCATCGGAGAGGCCTTGGAGATGATGTAGAGGCCCTCCATGGTCGATTCCCCCTCCGGCAGAGCGCCGACGAAGGCTCCAATATGGGATCTCGTGGATACAGAAGGTTGCAGCGGTGGAAATAGTTTTTCGTGGTGCTCCTGGATGTTTTTAGGGTACGGGAGTATATATAGGCGAAGGAAGTACGTCGATGGAGCCACGAGGGGCCCACGAGGCTGGGGGGCGCGCCGGACACCCTCGTGGCCGCCACGTTTGCAGCTTGACGTCCACTCCAAGTCTCCTGGATTGTGTTTGTTCCGAAAATATCGCTCCCGAAGGTTTCATTCCGTTTGGACTCCGTTTGATATTCCTTTTATTCGAAACACTGAAATAGGCAAAAAACGGCAATTCGGGCTGGGCCTCCGGTTAGTAGGTTAGTCCCAAAAATGATAAAAAGTGTAATGTAAAGCCCATAAACATCCAAAACGGGTAATATAATAGCATGGAACAATCAAAAATTATAGATACGTTGGAGACGTATCAAGGGGGGCGCCACACACGGCTAGCGATTGTTGTTGTGTGTTCTAGGCGCCCCTCCCCACGTATATATAGGTGGGAGGGGAGGAGAGGCAGCCATGGTGCGCCCCAAGTAGGAGGAATCCTACTTGGGGTCCTCCCCAATTCGGCCTCCCCTCTTTCCTAATTTCCGAAGGAGGGAAAAGGGAAGAGGAAGGAGAGAAGGAAAGCGGGGCCGAACCCCCTCTTTCCCTTCTCCAATTCGGCCTCCTTCCTTGGGGGGCACCCCTTGTGGGCTGGTGTGCTCCCCTCCTATGGCCCATATGGCCCATATCTTTGCCGGGTGTGCCCGGAACCCCTTCCCGTGACCCTATATGTACCCGATACCCTCTGAAACACTTCCGGTGTCCGAATTCCATCATCCTATGTATATATCAATCTTTACCTCTCAACTATTTAGAGACTCCTTGTCATGTACGTGATCTCATCTGGGACTCTGAACAACAGCCGGTCACCAAATCATATAACTCAGATAATACTAAATCGTCATCGAATATTAAGTGTGCGGACCCTATGGGTTTGAGAACTATGTAGACATGACCGAGACACCTCTCCGGTCAATAACCAATAGCGGAACCTGGATGTCCATATTGGCTCCTACATATTCTACGAAGATCTTTATCGGTCGAACCGTTATGACAACATACGTAATTCCCTTTGTCCATCTATATGTTACTTGCCCGAGATTCGATCGTCGGTATCTTCATACCTAGTTCAATCTCGTTACCGACATGTCTCTTTACTCGTTCCGTAATACATCATCCCACAACTAACTCATTAGTCACTTTGCTTTCAAGGCTTCTTATGATGTGTATTACTGAGAGGGCCTAGAGTTACCTCTCCGATACTCGGAGTGACAAATCCTAATCTCGGTCTATGCCAACCCAACAAACACCTTCGGAGATAGACGTTTGATAGCACACAAGGCATTCCTCCGGTATTCGGGAGTTGCATAATCTCATAGTCGAAGGAATATGTATTTGACATGAAGAAAGCAACAACAACAACAACAAAGCCTTTAGTCCCAAACAAGTTGGGGTAGGCTAGAGGTGAAACCCATAAGATCTCGCAACCAACTCATGGCTCTGGCACATGGATAGCAAGCTTCCACGCACCCCTGTCCATAGCTAGCTCTTTGTCGATACTCCAATCCTTCAGGTCTCTCTTAATGGACTCCTCCCATGTCAAAATCGGTCGACCCCGCCCTCTCTTGACATTCTCCGCACGCTTTAGCCGTCCGCTATGCACTGGAGCTTCTGGAGGCCTGCGCTGAATATGCCCAAACCATCTCAAACGATGTTGGACAAGCTTCTCCTCAATTGGTGCTACCCCAACTCTATCTCGTATATCATCATTCCGGACTCGATCCTTCCTCTTGTGGCCACACATCCATCTCAACATACGCATCTCCGCCACACCTAACTGTTGAACATGTCGCCTTTTAGTCGGCCAACACTCCGCGCCATACAACATTGCAGGTCGAACCGCCGTCCTGTAGAACTTGCCTTTTAGCTTTTGTGGCACTCTCTTGTCACAGAGAATGCCAGAAGCTTGGCGCCACTTCATCCATCCGGCTTTGATTCGATGGTTCACATCTTCATCAATACCCCCATCCTCCTGCAACATTGACCCCAAATACCGAAAGGTGTCCTTCCGAGGTACCACCTGGCCATCAAGGCTAACCTCCTCCTCCTCACAGCTAGTAGTACTGAAACCGCACATCATGTACTCGGTTTTAGTTCTACTAAGCCTAAACCCTTTCGATTCCAAGGTTTGTCTCCATAACTCTAACTTCCTATTTACCCCCGTCCGACTATCGTCAACTAGCACCACATCATCTGCAAAGAGCATACACCATGGGATATCTCCTTGTATACCCCTTGTGACCTCATACATCACCAATGCAAAAAGATAAGGGCTCAAAGCTGACCCCTGATGCAGTCCTATCTTAATCGAGAAGTCATCGGTGTCGACATCACTTGTTCGAACACTTGTCACAACATTATTGTACATGTCCTTGATGAGGGTAATGTACTTTGCTGGGACTTTGTGTTTCTCCAAGGCCCACCACATGACATTCTGCGGTATCTTATCATAGGCCTTCTCCAAGTCAATGAACACCATATGCAAGTCCTTCTTATGCTCCCTATATCTCTCCATAAGTTGTCGTACCAAGAAAATGGCTTCCATGGTCGACCTCCCAGGCATGAAACCAAACTGATTTTTGGTCACGCTTGTCATTCTTCTTAAGCGGTGCTCAATGACTCTCTCCCATAGCTTCATTGTATGGCTCATCAGCTTAATTCCACGGTAATTAGTACAACTCTGAACATCCCCCTTGTTCTTGAAGATTGGTACTAATATACTCCGTCTCCATTCTTCTGGCATCTTGTTTGCCCGAAAAATGAGGTTGAAAAGCTTGGTTAGCCATACTATCGCTATGTCCCCGAGACCTTTCCACACCTCAATGGGGATACAATCAGGGCCCATCGCCTTGCCTCCTTTCATCCTTTTTAAAGCCTCCTTCACCTCAGACTCCTGGATGCGCCGCACAAAACGCATGCTGGTCTCATCAAAGGAGTCATTCAGTTCAATGGTAGAACTCTCATTCTCCCCATTGAACAGCTTGTCGAAGTACTCCCGCCATCTATGCTTAATCTCTTCGTCCTTCACCAAGAGTTGGCATGCTCCGTCCTTGATGCATTTGACTTGGCCAATATCCCTCGTCTTCCTCTCCCGGATCTTAGCCATCTTATAGATGTCCCTTTCACCTTCCTTCGTGCCTAACCGTTGGTAGAGGTCCTCATATGCCCGACCCCTTGCTTCACCAACAGCTCGCTTTGCAGCCTTCTTCGCCATCTTGTACTTCTCTATGTTGTCTGCACTCCTATCCAGGTATAGGCGTCTGAAGCAATCTTTCTTCTCTTTAAGCGCCTTCTGGACATCATCATTCCACCACCAGGTATCCTTATCTTCGCTTCTCCTTCCCCTGGACACTCCAAACTCCTCCGAGGCCACCTTACGAATGCAAGTCGCCATCTTCATCCACACATTGTCCGCATCCCCTCCTTCCTCCCAAGGGCCCTCCTTAAATACCCTCTCCTTGAACACCTGAGCTACCTCCCCCTTGAGCTTCCACCACTTCGTTCTAGCGACCTTGGCACGCTTATCCCGCTGGACACGAATCCGAAAGCGGAAGTCAGCAACCACCAGCTTATGCTGGGGAACAACACTCTCCCCAGGTATCACCTTACAGTCTAGGCACGCACACCTATCTTCTCTTCTCGAGAGGATGAAATCAATCTGGCTAGAGTGTTGGCCACTACTAAAAGTCACCAGATGTGATTCTCTCTTTCTAAAGAGGGTGTTAGCTACAATCATGTTGTAGGCTAGAGCAAAGCTTAAGACATCTTCTCCTTCTTGATTCTTGATGCCATAGCCAAAGCCCCCATGCGCCCCTTCATAACCTGTGTTAGATGTACCCACGTGGCCATTGAGGTCTCCTCCTATGAAGAGCTTCTCACCAATTGGTACACTCCTAACCATGTCTTCCAAGCCTTCCCAGAACTCCCTCTTGGTGTTCTCATTGTGGCCTACTTGCGGGGCATATGCGCTGATAACATTCGGAACCAAGTCCTCAGCTACCAGCTTGACCAGGATAATCCGGTCCCCACGTCTCCTGACGTCTACCACTCCATACATGAAGAAAGCAATATCAATAAAACTGAACGATTAATATGCTATGCTAACGGATGGGTCTTGTCCATCACATCATTCTCCTAATGATGTGATCCCGTTCATCAAATGACAACACATGTCTATGGTTAGGAAACTTAACAATCTTTGATTAACGACCTAGTCTAGTAGAGGCTTACCAGGGACATGGTGTTTTGTCTATCTATCCACACATGTATCAACTTTTCGGTTAATATAGTTCTAGCATGAATAATAAACATTTATCATGATATAAGAAAATATAAAATAACAACTTTATTATTGCCTCTAGGGCATATTTCCTTCAGCCTCCCACTTGCACTAGAGTCAATAATCTAGTTCACATCGCCATGTGATTTAACAACAATAGTTCACATCTTTATGTTATTAACACCCATAATTCATATCTCCATGTGACCAACACCAAAGGGTTTACTAGAGTCAATAATCTAGTTCACATCGCTATGTGATTAACACCCAAAGAGTACTAAGGTGTGATCATGTTTTTCTTGTGAGAGAAGTTTAGTCAACGGATCTAACACATTCAGATCCATATGTATTTTGCAAATTTCTATGTATACAATGCTCTGGATGGAGCTAATCTAGCTAATTGCTCCCACGTTCAATATGTATCTAGATTGAGACTTAGAGTCATCTAGATCAGTGCCAAAGCTTGCATGGACATAACTCTTTACGACAAACTCTTTATCACCTCCATAACCGAGAAACATTTCATTAGTCCTCTTTAAGGTAACTAAGGATAATTTTGACCGCTGTCCAGTGATCTATTCCTGTATCACTATTGTACCCTCTTGCCAAACTCATGGCAAGGTACATAACAGGTTTAGTACATAGCATGGCATACTTTATAGAACCTATGGCTGAGGCATAGGAAATGACTTTGATTCTCTCTTTATCTTCTATCGTGGTCAGGTTTTGAGTATTTACTAGACTTCACACCTTACAATATAGGCAAGAACTCCTTCTTTGACTGATCCATTTTGAACTCCTTCAAAATCTTATCAAGGTATGTACTCATTGAAAGTCTTATCAAGCGTCTTGATTCATCTCTATAGATCTTGAAGCCCAATATGTAAGCAGCTTCACTGAGGTCTTTCATTGAAAAATTCTTAATCAAATATACTTTCATGCTATCCAGAAATTCTACATCATTTCCAATCAACAATATGCCATCTACATATAATATCAGAAATGCTATAGAGCTCCCAGTCACTTTCTTGTAAATACAGGCGTCACCATAAGGCTGTATAAACCATATGCTTTGATCACCTTATCAAAGCATATATTCCAACTTCGAGATGCTTGCACCAGGCCATAGATGGATCGCTGGAGTTTGCACACTTTGTTAACACCTTTAGGATCGACAAAAACTTTTTGGTTGTAGCATATACAACTCTTCTTCAAGAAATCCATTAAGGAATGCAGTTTTGACATCCATTTGCCAGATTTCATAAATTGCGACAATTGCTAACATGATTCAGACAGACTTAAGCATCGCTACAAGTGAGAAAATCTCATTGTAGTCAACACCTTGAACTTGTCAAAAACCTTTTGCGACAAGTCAAGCTTTGTAGATAGTAACACTACCATCAACGTCCATCTTCCTCTTGAAGATACATTTATTCTCAAGTCCACACTTTGTTCTCATACATGGATTCTATCTCAAATTTCATGGCCTCAAGCCATCTGTCAGAATTTGGGCTCATCATAGCTTCTTCATAGTTCATAGGTTCGTCAAGGTCTAGAACATGACTTCCAGGACAAGATATCGTACCACTCTGGTGCGAAACATGCTCTGTTGGACCTATGAGTTCTAGTAGTAACTTGATCCGAAGTTTCATGATCATCATCATCAGCTTCCTCTCTAGTTGGTGTAGGCATCACGGGAACGGGTTTCACTGATGTGCTACTTTCCAATTCAAGAGAAGGTACAATTACCTCATCAAGTTTAACTTTCCTCCCACTCACTTCTTTCAAGAGAAACTCCTTCTCTAGAAAGGTTCCATTCTAGGCAACAAAAATCTTGCCTTCGGTTCAGTGGTAGAAGTCTACCCAATTGTTTCCTTAGGGTATCCTATGAAGATGCACTTCTTCAATTTGGGTTCAAGTTTATCAGGCTGAAGCCTTTTGACAGAAGTGTCGCAACCCCAAACTTTAAGAAACCATAACTTAGGTTTCTTGCCAAACCACAGTTCATACGGTGTCGTCTCAACGGATTTAGACGGTGCCCTATTTAACGTGAATGCAGTTGTCCCTAATGCATAACCCAAAACGATAGCGGTAAATCGGTAAGAGACATCATAGGTCGTACCATATCTAACAAAGTACGGTTACGATGTTCAGACACACCATTACGCTGTGGTGTTCCAGGTGGCATGAGTTGTGAAACTATTCCACATTGTTTCAAATGAAGGCCAAACTCGTAACTCAAATATTCGCCTCTGCGACGAGATCATAGAAACTTTATTTTCTTGTTACAACAATTCTCCACTTCACTCTAAAATTCTTTGAACTTTTCAAATGTTTCAGACTTGTGTTTCATTAAGTAGATATACCCATATATGCTCAAATGATCTGCGAAGGTTAGAAAATAACGATACCCGCCGCGTGCCTCAACACTCATTGAACCGCATACATCGATATGTGTTATTTACAATAAATCATTGGCTCGCTCCATTGTTTCGGAGAACAGAGTTTTAGTCATCTTGCCCATGAGGCATGGTTCGCAAGTATCAAATGATTCATAATCAAGTGATTCCAAAAATCCATCCGTATGGAGTTTCTTCATGCACTTTACACCAATATGACCTAAATGGCAGTGCCACAAATATGTTGCACTGTCATTATCAACTTTGCATCTTTTGGCGACAATATTATGAATATGTGTATCACTACGATCGATATTCAATAAACCATTTACATTGGGTGTATGTCCATAGAAGGTTTTATTCATGTAAACGGAACAACAATTGTTCTCTGACTTAAATGAATAACTGTATCGCAATAAACATGATCCAATCATATTCATGCTCAACGCAAACACCAAATAACATTTATTTAGGTCCAACACTAATCCCGAAGGTAGAGGGGGTGTGCGATGGTAATCTTATCAACCTTGGAATCACTTCCAATACACATTGTCACCTCGCCCTTAACTAGTCTCTGTTCATTTTGCAACTCCTGTTTCGAGTTACTAATCTTAGCAACTGAACCGGTATCAAATACCCTGGGGTTACTATGAACACTAGTAAAGTACACATCAATAACATGTATATCAAATATACCTTTCTTCACTTTGCCATCCTTCTTATCCGCCAAGTATTTGGGGCAGTTCTGCTTCTGGTGACCATTCCCTTTGTGGTAGAAGCACTCAGTTTCAGGCTTAGGGCTAGCTTTGGGCTTCTTCACAGGAGTGGCAACTTGCTTGTCATTCTTCTTGAAGTCCCCTTTCTTTTCATTTCCCTTTTTATTGAAACGAGTAGTCTTGTTAACCATCAACACTTGATGCTCTTTCTTGATTTCTACCATCACTCATTTCAGCATCGCGAAGAGCTTGGGAATCATTTTTGTCACCCCTTGCATATTATAGTTCATCACGAAGTTCTAGTAGCTTGGTGATAGTGACTAGAGAACTTTGTCAATTACTATCTTATTTGGAAGATTAACTCCCACTTGATTCAAGCGATTGTAGTACTCTGGACATTCTGAGCACATGCTCACTGGTTGAGCTATTCTCCTCCATCTTGTAGGCAAAGTACTTGTCAGAGGTCTCATACCTCTCGATACGGGCATGAGTCTGAAATACCAATTTCATATATTGGAACATCGCATATGCTCTGTGGCATTCAAAACCTTTTCGAAGTCCTGGTTCTAAGCCGTAAAGCTTCGCGCACTAAACTATCAAGTAGTCATCATATTGAGCTTGTCAAACATTCATAACGTCTACATCTGCTCCTGCAATCAGTCTGTCACATAGCGGTGCATCAAGGATATAATTCTTTGGTGCAACAATGTGGATAATCCTCAGATCATGGACCCATTCTGCATCATTTCTACTAATATCTTTCAACTTATTTTTCTCTAGGACCATATCAAAAATAGTGGAGCTACAACACGCGCTATTGATCTACAACATAGTTTGCAAATACTATCAGGACTAAGTAAATGATAAATTAAAGTTCAATTAATCAAATTACTTAAGAACTCCCACTTAGATAGAAATACCTCAAGTCATCTAAATGATATGTGATCCAAATCAACTAAACCATGTCTGATCATCACGTGAGATGAAGTAGTTATCAATGGTGAACATCTCTATGTTGATCATATCTACTATATGATTCACGTTCGACCTTTCGGTCTCCAGTGTTCTGAGGCCATGTCTGTACATGTCAGGCTCGTCAAGTTTAACCTGAGTATTCCGCATGTGCAAAACTGTCTTGCACCCGTTGTATGTGAACGTAGAGTCTATCACACCCGATCATCACGTGGTGCCTCAACACGACAAACTGTCGCAATGGTGCATACTCAGGGAGAACACTTATACCTTGAAATTTTAGTGAAGGGATCATGTTATAATGCTACCGCCGTACTAAGCAAAATAAGATGCATAAAAGATAAACATCACATGCAATCAAAATATGTGACATGATATGGCCATCATTATCTTATGCTTTTGATCTCCATCTCCAAAGCATCGTCATGATCTCCATCGTCACCGACTCGACACCTTGATCTCCAGCATCATGGTCATCTCACCAACTGTTGCTTCTACAACTATCGCTAACGCATAGTGATAAAGTAAAGCAATTACATGGCGTTTGAATTTCGTACAATAAAGAGACAACCATAAGGCTCATGTCGCTTGTCGATAACTTTTACAAACATGATCATCTCATACAGTAATGTATATCACATCATGTCTTGACCATATCATATCACAACATGCCCTGCAAAAACAAGTTAGATGCCCTCTACTTTGTTGTTGCAAGTTTTATATGGCTGCTACGGGCTTCTAGCAAGAACCGTTCTTACCTACGCACAAAACCATGGTGTTTTGTCAAGTTCGTTGTTTTAACCTTCTTCAAGGACCGACCGTAGTCAAATTCGATTCAACTAAAGTAGGAGAAACAAACATCCGCCAGCCACGTTTATGCAAAACTAGTTGCATGTCTGTCGGTGGAACCGGTCTTATGAACGTGGTCATGTAAGGTTGGTACGGGCCGCTTGATCCAACAATACCGCCGAATCAAAATAAGATGTTGGTGGTAAGCAGTATGACTATCACCGCCCACAAATCTTTGGGTGTTCTACTCGTGTATATCATCTACGCATAGACCTGGCTCTGATGCCACTGTTGGAAAACGTAGCATGCAATTTCAAAAAAAAAATCCTATGCTCACGCAAGATCTATCTAGGAGATGCATAGCAACGAGGGGGAGGGTGTGTCCCCGTACACTCGAAGACCGAAAGTGGAAGCATTTGACAACGCGGTTGATGTAGTCGAACTTCTTCTAGCTCCGACCGATCAAGTACCGAACGTACAGCACCTCCGAGTTCTGCACACGTTCAGCTCACTGACGTTCCTCGCCTTCTTGATCCAGCAAGTTGTCGAGGAAGTAGATAAGTTCCATCAACACGACGGCATGGTGACGGTGATGGTGAAGTGATTCTTGCAGGGCTTCGCCTAAGCACCACAAAACTATGACTGGGGGTGTAAACTGTGGAGGGGGGCGCCGCACATGGCTAATGATTATTGTTGTGTGTTCTAGGCGCCCCCTTGATGTCTACTACACAACTTGTTCTTGTAGACTTGTGTTGGGCCTCCAAGCGCGAAGTTTTGTAGGACAATAGCAATTTTCCCTCAAGTGGATGACCTAAGGTTTATCAATCCGTGGGAGGTGTAGGATGAAGATGGTCTCTCTCAAACAACCCTGCAACCAAATAATAAAAAGTCTCTTGTGTCCCCAACACACCCAATACAATGGCATTGTATAGGTGCACTAGTGAGGGGAAGAGATGGTAATAAAAGTGTAGTATGGGTAGTAGATAGTGAATTTTGTAATAGGAACAATAAAAAACAGCAAGGTAGCAAGTAACAAAAATGAGCACCAACGATATTGCAATGCTTGAAAATGAGGCCTAGGGTCCGTACTTTCGCTAGTGAAATCTCTCAACAATGCTCATATAATTAGATCACATATCCATCCCTCAATGTGCAACGAAGAATCACTCCAAAGTTCTTATCTAGCGGAGAACATAAGAAGAAATTGTTTGTAGGTATGAAACCACCTCAAAGCAATTCTTTCTGATCGCTCTATCCTAGAGTTCGTACTAAGATAACACCAAGCTATTCTTTCCGATCGATCTAACCAAGGGTTTGTACTAAAATAACTCCAAAGCAAATTCAGATTCATAATATTCAATCCAACACAAAGAACCTCAAAGAGTGCCCCAAGATTTCTATCGGAGAAACAAAGACAACAATGTGCATCAACCCCTATGCATAGATTACCCCAATGTCACCTCGGGAATCCATGAGTTGAGTGCCAAAACATATATCAAGTGAATCAATATGATACCCCATTGTCATCACGAGTATTCATAGCAAGACATATATCAAGTGCTCTCAAATCCATAAAAGTATTCAATCCGATAAAATGAAATCTCAAAGGGAAAACTCAATTCATCACAACAAGATAGAGAGGGGAAAACACCATATGATCTGACTATATTAACAAAGGCCACGATACATCAAGATCGTGACATCTCAAGAACACGAGAGAGAGAGAGAGAGAGAGAGATTAAACACATAGCTACTAGAACAAACCCTCAGCCCCTAGGGTGGACTACTCCCTCCTCATCATGGTGGCCGCCGGGATGATG